>NC_134861.1:8157500-8515000 GCF_049852395.1 Peromyscus maniculatus bairdii
GAACTGCCTGTTCTTCCAGAGGACTGGGATTCAATTCCCAGCACCCACATGGCAGCTCACAACTGTCTGTAACTCTAGTTCCAGGAGTTCCAACACTTTCACACAGATACTTATGCAGGCAAAACACCAATGCATATAAAATAAAATAAAATAAAATAAAATAAAAAGTATGTGCCAGGTGGTGGTGGTGGTGGAGGTAGCAGCGCACGCCTTTAATCCCAGCAGTGGGGAGGCAGAGGCAGGTGGATCTCAGTGAGTTCAAGGCCAGCCTGGGCTACCAAGTGAGTTCCAGGAAAGGCTCCAAAGCTACATAGAGAAACCCTGTCTCAAAAAAAAGTATGTTTTAGATGTAAGTCTGAATTAGTTTTCTTGTTGCTGTGATAAAAAGCACCTCAGGGAGTTTATTCTGACCCACAGTTTGAGAGGACAGTCTACTATGGCAGGGAAGGCATGGTGGCAAGAACATTATTAGGCAGCTGCTCACATTATATACACAGTCAGGAAGCAAAGAGATTAATCCTTATATTCAGCTTACTTTATGCTTTTATTCAGCCTGACCTAGCCTAGGGGATGATACCACTCACATTCACAGTGTGTCTTCCCTTCCTAATTAAAATGTTCTAGAAACATGCTCAGACATATCAGATATTTCAGAGGGAGGAGCTAAGGGAGTGTTAGACAGGGTCTCAATATGTAACTCTGGCTGTCCTGTAGGTCAGACTGGGCTTGAACTCACAGAGAGCCATCTGCCTCTGTGACCGCTGGGATTAAAGGCTCTTCAAGTATGTTTCTATGGGGATTCTAAATCCAATCGTTGACACTGATGAAGAATCATCACAAAGTCCCTTATCAGCTACATCATCTGTTACTTTTTCTCTTCATTTAACTCTGCCCTATGAAGCACAAAGTTTGAAATTTCAATTGTTTACTTTTTAATGTGGAGGAGTATGTGCATTGACCTGCACATGCAAAGGTCAAACTGTCTTCTTCTATTAGGCTTCACCTTATTTTTTGAGACAGAATCTCTCACTGAACCTGGAGCTCACGGATGGGCTGGCCACAAAGCTCCAAGATCTACATGTCTCTACCATCTTCTGACCTCCAAGGGCACTGTTCACATGTGGTGCACATATACACCCACATGAAAAACCCCCAGCCATTTAATTTTCTTACCATTTACTTTTGGGTGTGTATGCACGTTGGCATATGTGTATATCTGTGTGGAGGCTAAAGGATAACTTGGTATGACTCATTCTCTCCTTACACTATGTGAGTTCCAGGATCAAACTCGGGCTTTCAGGCTTGGCAGCCAAGCCTGCTGAGCCATCTCATCTGCCCGTTGATCTTATCTTAACCAAAAAATTTTAATGAAACATTTAATTTTTTAATGATGCCAGATGTATTGTGGTACATGCCTTTAATTCTAGTACTAGGGAGACACAGGCAGGCAGATCTCTATAAGTCCAAGGCCAGTCATGTCTACATGGCTACATAGTGAGATCTTGTCTAAAAAAAAATTAAATAAAAAAATTAAAAATAGGTATGGTGTCGCATGCATTCTGGAGTCGTAGGTGGATCTCTGAGTTCAAGGCCAGCTCCACTGTAGAGCAGCTCCAGGACAGCCAGGGCTACACAGAGAAACCTTGTCTCAAGAAAAATCAAAACCAAAACCAAAAACCAAACCAAATAAATAAATAAAATTTTAATAACCTTTTTTTCTCTTTTTTAAAGAAAGATTCATTTTTTGTGTATGAGTATACTGTCTGCATGAAAGAGTGCCACATGAACGCAATGCCCATGGAGAGGGCCATCAGATCCCCTGGAACTGGGGTTACAAATGGTTATGAGCTGACTTGTGGGTGTTGGAACCAGCCCTGTGTCCTCTGCAAGAGCAACAAGTGATCTTAACTACTAAGCCATCTAACTCCTGTTTTCATATTTTTAGATCTTTACAGTAGCTGCTCTGGAACTTACCATATAATCTTGACTTATCAAAACCAACTTCAGGTTTATATTAGTTTCCTTTAAATGATCCAGCAATGTTCTGCTGTGGTATTAGTATATATATCTATCAAATTTACACTCAAAGTAACTCACTGTTATAGCTATTCTTTTACCATCTGTAGTCATTTCCTTAGCCCATTATGGCTTTGTTTCAACGCGTCTCTTCTGTTATTGTTACCAAATGTGTTATACGTACAATATATATTATATGTCCAAAATTACAAGCACTTAGACAATTTTTTAATCAGTTAAGGAGAAAACTAAGCATTTACAGCATCACATAATTACCTTTACTATTCTCATTGAGGTCTCTTGCTTTCAGCCTGAAGGACCTCTTAACAGTTTTTTGTAAGGCAGGTCTTTGAGCGATAAATCCTCCCAGTTCTTGGTATCTGTTGTCTTCATTTCACTACTCTGAAATGACTCCTTAATCTATAATCAACTTTACTAGACCTTAATTCTTAGTGGACTTCCTTCTTTCTTCTGATAGTTCGGATTTGTAACTGGGGTTCCTCGACTGAGTCTTTTATTCCAGCTATTAGACTTTTCAACTCGAGAGCTTTCATTTGGTTCTCTTTTATAACTCCTCTCTTTCGTGAGCTCCACTTGATTTAGCAGTATCTTGTGCCTTCCTTTACTACTTTGTGTGTCCCTTAAGTTCTGGGAATATATTTATAATGGCACACACACACACACACACACACATTCAAGAGTTTGTGCATGTGCATGGATGTGTACTTGTGTGGTGCACAGATGCACGTTGGACATGTGGAAGCCAGTAGACAGTGTTAAGTGTCCTCTATTACTCTCTGCCGTACTCTGAATGACCAGGTCTCTCACTGACCCTGGAGCTCAATGGTTCACTTAGCCTGGCTGGCCAGTGAGCTCCGGAGACCTTCCTGCCTCCATCCTGCATCACGGCTTTTACACAGTGCTCAGGATCAAAGTGCAGACCCTCATACTTGCATGGCAAGCAGTGCACTGACTGAACAACCTCCCGACAGCCTTTTTCCTTAACTCTGCCCCCTGTTCACTCACAGGGACTTCTGTAGCTAGCTTTCCCATACCCACCTCTTCTTCCTTCCTTGTACAGGTCATATTTTCCCATTGTTTTTGTTTTTTTTTTTTCTTCATATCTCATAGTTTTTGATGTTTTGGACATTTCAGATAATATATTTTAGTGACTCTGGGTACTGGTGCCCCCTATCCAGGGCTTCTATTTTGTGAGAGAGGGGCAGCACTCTCTGTCCTTGTATTTTTGAGGCAGAGTTTGCCATGTAACTCCAGCTGGCCTTGGCCACTCCATCCCCTTCCCTCAGCCTGGAAAGTGCTAAGAGTACAGACAGACCATCAAATCCAACATCAAGACTTACCATTTACTTGTTTGGTGACTGGTTGGAGGATTTAACAAAATCTACTTATCCCACAGTGAGAAGGCCTATGACATTTCCCCACAGGGAGATGTTGATTGGGTAGTTAACCTTGAATGACATGGCTTTGGTCTTTCCTTCCATGACCATCTAGCTGTTAAACTCTAATTGTGGCTTGTTTCTCTAATATTTGTAACAACGCCCTAGGGCACAACTTGTATACAAACTAGCTTACTGAATTACGAGTTACTCTGAGGGAACTGCTGCTGAGGTAAATGTTTGATCTTTAGTCTTCCCTAAGGAAAGTTCCCTAAAACTTTCTTGAAAACTGGAAAACATACAGTCTAGGCTGTATCTTCATAAAATCCAATCTTCTCTTGCTAAAACAAGTATTCTCAAGACTACTTTCAGGCATGAACTTTCCTGCTGTGTTTCAGGTGAAGTTATTTCCTTTGGGGTAAGATCAGGACAGTCTGGGTTTTGTTTGTCTGGGGGGTTTGGTGCTAGGGGTTGAATCTTGGGGTCACCTGCATGCACATGCTTTATCAGAGCTATACCCCTAGTCAACAACTCTGTTTTAAGTCCTGCTCCTCTCCATTCCTCGGGCAAAAATCTCTGAGCCAGGATTCTAGAAACGGGCAATGGTGAAAATGGTAAGCTTTTCTCTGAGATGTCCCCTTCCCCAATTCCAGGATGGAGTATTCGGTGGAAAAACACACAGTAGGTTGAGGTTTCAACTTGCCTTTCCTGAGGTCAATAACCGCCTCACAAGTCAAACTTGGGGCAAAAGCGGTCCGGTCCTAAATCATCTCAGTACGCCACACCCTGATCCACAGGTAGGAATTGAGTAGAAAAAGGAGGCCCCACCTTCCTAGAACGCAGCCTCAGCAACAAGGAGTGGAATGTATCTAACTCATCCGAAGGGGGGAAGAAGCATTGACAGTCTTGATTCAAACTACTGCTTCTCACCTTATTCAATTTTCATTGCTATCTTGTTGTAACACTTGCTGTTCACCCTTACAACTATTACCAAAGCTTGTTTTCAAAAGAATCTTCACCAGCTTTGGAGTGGACTATGTCAGGGGAGCACCTGGTACTGTCATGCTTAATTCAGTCCTATCTAAAAGCAAAGCTGAAGAGCTGAGCAGTCGGTGCCGACAGGGTCCCGAGGACCTGTAACGCTGAAATGATGAACTATACAGTTCTGAGTAGAAACAATCTGGTAACCCCTGATCTACTGTCACGCTCACCAATGCTGCTGGCAACACTCTGGGGAGCAAACAATAAAATGCTTAAAGTATCATCCTGGCTAAAAGCTTAGTCGGAAGTTCAAAATCTTGAGGCACTTTTCATATGTAAGAAGGAAAAATTAAAGGTTTTTTTCTACCTTTTTTTTTTTCTAGTCTTGGTTTTTTGAGCCAGGGTTTCTCTGTGTAGCCCTGGCTTTTCTGGACTTGCTTTGTAGATCAGGCTGGCCTCAAACTCACAGAGACCCTCCTGCTGCTGCCTCCCAAGGCATCACCACCACCCCTTATAGAGGCTTTTGCCACATTCAGTAGCCCAGGCTGACCTTGAGCTCTCACAATTCTCTGGCTCAGGCTCCTAAGCACTGGGTTTACAGGTGTCAGCTGGGTTTACAGGTGTGTGCTGACAAAAATCTTTCACCAAGATGTTGGCAACATCAACCAATCAAACAATTCTTTCTTCCATCAGATACCAGTTGACGATCCTTTAATTCAATTCAATTCTGACACACTCTTCTTGGAATGTTAAATCTCATAGGTATTTTTTTTTCAATTTATTTATTTATTTATTATGTACACAGAAGAGGGCGCCAAATCTCATTACAGATGGTTATGAGGCACCATGTGGGTGCTGGGAATTGAACTCGGGACCTCGGGAAGAGCAGTCAGTGCTCTTAACCTCTGAGCCATCTCTCTAGCCCCACAAGATCTTTTTTAAAGCCTAAGGTAAGGCGTGTGGGGAAGGGTGCTGAGCTTGTATGCCACTCCTAGCGAACATGTTCAGCTGGAAGCTCTCTAAAGCCCATCCTTTTGGGAGTTTATGGAGGCTTAATTATATAGGCATTATTGATTAAATCATTGGCCTTTAGTGATCAATTTAACCATCAGTCCCAGCTTGAGAGAAGAATTGAGAAGTCCCAACCTAAGGATGCCTTCCTGGCAACCAGGCTGAATCCTAAAAACTGAAGCCTGGCAACAACAGCTAACTCATTAGCACACAAGAAGACACTCACTACTTGGGAGGTTTTAGACGCAATAGGCCAGGAAACCAGATCAAATATATTGCAGCGACACGGGTACCTACCCAACTAGTTTTTGGTTGTTGTTTTGTTTTTCGAGAGTTAAATGTATAAACGTCTGACACTTGGAAAGTGCTCAGGGCTGTGGATATAACCCAGTGATGGAGTGCTTGCATAGCATGCGCACGTGCACACACACACACACACACACACACACACACACACACGTTTTCAACAAATGATAGCTATTATCACCATGTTAGAAACTATGGAAAGTAAATCTAAGTTACTCTTTCCTCAAAGAGTTTTCCCTAGGAACTTTAAAGTTTGGAACTGGAAAAAGTACAAACTTTCAACAACACTAGATGTAAATTTTTAGACCTAACGTACATAATAGTACCTAATGAAAAACTTCCTGGAATTTTAAGCGCAAGCCCTACACACCGTAAACCAGTTCGTTACTACTACGGGAGATTCCAGTTTTTTCCAAAAACAAATGAATGAAAATAACCTTCAAGAAGGCCAAAACCAAGAGACCCACGTTTTTGGTGTTTGTTTGTTTGTTTGTTTGTTTTTTAAACAAACAACAACAACAAAAAAAAACCCCGGCAACAACAACTAGCTTTAACTTGTGCTCTGGGCCTAGATAGTCCTTTCCGGTTCTTGACCATCTCCACCCTTGCCCAGAGAAGGGCAGATACCGAATCCCTCAAGCTTCCACCTCGCCTGTCACTGCAGCGAGGCCGCCCCGTGGGTGGGGACGCGCGCCCGGGACGGACAGCCAGGGATTCCGTGGCTCTCCGCTCTTAGTCCGTCGGGACTGGGCGGCCGGTTACCTCGCAGTTGAACTCCATCTCGGCGTCCATGGTGACGATCCGCACCGTGAATGTCTTGGGCTGCTTCCTCTTGAGCGAGCTGAAGCTCATGCGGGAGGCGATGGCTCCAGCCATGGCGGGGGGTTCTGGCCTGGGGCCCTCGCACCCCTCGGCCCGCGTTCTGAGTCTA
The DNA here is from genome assembly GCF_049852395.1 of Peromyscus maniculatus bairdii. Lineage (NCBI taxonomy): Eukaryota > Metazoa > Chordata > Mammalia > Rodentia > Cricetidae > Peromyscus > Peromyscus maniculatus. The sequence goes on from NC_134861.1 coordinate 8,164,143, forward strand.
TTAGCCCCCCTGGAGGAGCTGCACAGGCCTCAGGGCCACCATGGTGGCCGGCCGGCCGGCCCGGGACGGACTTAGGCTGCGTGGGTCCCCAGCGGCCACCATGGGCCGCGAGGACCCGGCCCTCGGTGCGGAAAGCCGAGTTAAGGGACAGGTCTCGGACAGCAGCGAGGACGGGACGCGGGGCAGGAGCGGGCGCGGCCCGGCGCTCGAGGACTCGGGCCGGGGACGCCGGGGACGCCCCTGGACTGGAAGCCTGGACGGCTGCGGCGCGGACGCCGCGCGCCTCTCAGCGGCCCGACGGGGGTCGCGGGGCCGCGCAGGAGTCGGGAGCGCACGCGCGCGGCGCGTGCGTGTCTGTCACCCGCTCGGCTCCGCGCGCCCTCGGGAAGCGGCCTCCACCAACCCCCTCCTCAGCGACCCGCCGGGCCCCCGCCCCGCCCTCGGGCCGCTCAGAACGCTACACACGGACGCAACCTAACCGGTCCTCTCCCCGACACTGTGATTGGCTACAACGCCAAAGGAAGCGGGACTTCCTCTCCGCCCCGCCTCCTCTAGGACCACTCCACCAATTGGAAGTTGCACTGAGCCAGGGGCGCGGGTCTGTACTCGGCGTTGAGTGGCTACGGAGGCGGTCACTCCGAACGCTTTTGTTCGTAAAGAATACGCCTACTCTAGCAAGACCGGTTGAGAAGGCGCAGGCGGCGCCTTTCCCGGGAAACCTGTGGAGGCCCCGGCGGCCCCGCACGAGGTCCCTCGCGGTCAGAGACGCCTTTCCAGAAGTGCGTTGGCCCGGAGCTTAAGTCGTACTTGGGACACCGGCCGCAATTCCTTTTTGGCACCTAATTACATGTATTGACCTGTATTTCTCAAACTTTAAAAACACGCAGAGAGGCTTCTTAAAGTGGCTCCCACTTTCCTGCCTGGTCCCCCAGCTTCTCTTTAGGAGAATTACAATTACCAAATGGATGGTGACTGCCCTTCCTTACACCTGAAGCTTGTTTAACACATGCAGAAAGCCTTCGAAAGGTGTCTGACTAGGTTGAATCCTATGTAAATGAGCTGCATCGAAAAGGATGGGAAAATTAAAAGCATTTTCATTTTGTCCTCTGCATTTTATTTATTTTTTTCCAAAGTACATATGTTGTGCCTAGGTCGCAAGACCACCACAGAGCCATTAGCCGATGCAAGCACACAGAGGTTTTTAATAACAAAACCAGCAAGCTTGATCAGTCATCCAACATCCGACACCTGTGGAGGAGAACAGCCCCGAGCACTCACTTGAAGGGGTTTATAGAGGAAAGGTTTACATGCAGCTTGGGATTGGACCAGGGGGCGAGGGGTGAGGTAGTTTTGTTTTTTTTTGTTTTGTTTTGTTTTGTTTTGTTTTTTGTTTTGTTTTTTTGTTTTGTTTTGTTTTTTAAAGACAGGGTTTCTCTGTGTAGCTTTGAAGCCTGTCTTGGATTTCGCTCTGTAACCCAGGCTGGCCTCGAACTAAGAGATCCGCCTGCCTCTGCCTCCTGAGTGCTCCACCACCGCCCGGCTGTGAGGTAGTTCTTTGAAGTTACTGGCTGAACTATAAGCATGAGGTTACTGATGGCTAACAGGATTCAGGGTATCTACAGAGACATCATTTTTTAACTCCCTGTGTCCTGCTTTTGTTGAACCCAGGATATATACATTCAGATTTATTGTTCCAGTCCTACTCTCCTCCAAGGTCAACTTCTGGTCAGTTGAGCCCATTACTCCCCATATCTTGTTTCGCCAAGTCCAGGACACATAGATTTATTGTCCCAGCCTTATAAGTTCAACTTCTGGTCACTTCTAAAACTACTGGTCAGCAAATACCTTTGGAGGAGGGGAGGGGGAAGCGCCTCTCAAGATGGCTACTGATTTTTCCTTCCACATACATGTAGTACTTGTACCTTAATGTCATCAAGTGTTATATAGGAGAATTTCTGCTTTCTAGGGGAGTTGTAGAGTTTTATTTTAAAGATATATGTCCCAGTCACTGTCCTGTTGCTGTGAAGAGACACCATAACCAAGACAACTCTTGCTTGTTTGTTTGTATTTTTTGAGACAGGATTTCTCTGTGTAGCTTTGGTGACTATACTGGAGCTCGCTCTGTAGACCAGGCTGGCCTCGAACTCACAGAGATCCACCTGCCTCTGCCTCCGGAGTGCTGGTATTAAAGGCGTGCACCACCACTGCCCGGTTAAGACAACTATTATAAAAGAAAGCATTTAACTGGGGGCTTGCTTACAGTTTCAGAGGTTTAATCCATTATGGTGGGGATCGTGGTGGTATGCATGGTGCTAGAACAGTAGCTGAGAGTTATATCCTGATCCGTAGGCTCAGGAAAAAACTGAGGTGATAGAGTCTCCTGCTTGACTCAGATCTAGAGAGACAAGGCTAGATAGAAATGGGACCTCGGTCTGCTCTTACCAGTGTGCTACAGAGGCTTCTAATGTCTCATTGCTAAAGCTTCAAAAAATGAGACTAACAGGAACAAAATTTAAGGATTTATATGTATGACAATGTCATAATGAAACCCATTTTTGTATGCACAGAAAGTTTAAAAAGCATTACATGAATAACATGATTGGAATTCTGTAGTATTCAGCAGACATCGTTGCTGTATATAGAACTATACTTGTATGGTGACCCTAGGGAGCACCAGTCGGGACGGGAACTGTTGCCTGGACCCACCAGAGAAGATGCCACCAAAGTGATCCTTCAGGGTACTGTGGGCTTGGTGTGGGATTCTCTTCATTTTTATTGCTTCAGTTCTTCTCTGCTGGTGAGAAAACCAGGTTGGATTCTTCCCTGGGCTTCCCGCAGAGACAACAAATAACCCAGGACCAAAGATACTGCCAGCAAATGAGTGATATGGGGAAGCCACTAAGGAGAAGCAAAAGGAAGTAGATCACACAGCAGGAGCTAAAATATAACTTTGATGATCAGTAATAGTTCATTTTTATAGAAGACTCCCTAGGTACTAGGCTCAGGGCTAATCTGCAAAATACTCTATTTAAAGTTCCTGGGAAGATGTCCAGGTAAGATAGGTTGTTCTGAATCTCAAAAGAGAGAGCCAGAAATGAAAATAGATATGATAGGGGTTGGAGATAGCTCAGTGATTAAGAGCATTTAGTGTTGTTACCCAGGCCCTGAGTTCAATCCCCAGCACCCAAGTGGGACAGCTCACAAGAGCCTGTAATTCCAGCTCCAGGGGATCTGATGCCTTCTTGCTGGGCTCCTCAGGTACCTGCACTCACATGCAGGTTACAACACACACAATTAAAAAAATAAAATGGGTGAGGTGGCTGAAGAGATGGCTCTGTAGTTAAGAGCACAGGCTCCTCTTCCAGAGGACCTGGGTTCAATTCCTGACACATATTGTAGCTCCTAACCATCTGTAACTCCAGTTCCAGGGCATCTAAATGTGGTGCATAGATAAACATGCAGTCACAACACCCACACACATAAAATAAAATAAAAAATAGTAATTTTGGGGAGCTGGAGAGATGGCTCAGAGATTAAGAGCACTGACTTCTCTTTCAGAGGTCATGAGTCAATTCCCCGTAACCACATGGTGGCTCACAATCATCTATAATGAGATCTGATTCCCTCTTCTGGAGTACAGGCAACCTTGCAGAAAGAACACTGTTTATATAATAAATAAAATAAATCTTTTTTATTTATTAATTTATTTAAATTAGTTAATTTATTTTTCTATTATCAGCTTGATACAGTATAAATTCTTATCTTAATAGTGAAATGTTTCAGTGAAACTTGCCCAGTGATTGAGTAAAACCAAAACTTATTATAAGCCACAGTCATCCTAGGGTCCCCCCTGCTATATAGCCTCCCTGTATCTGTGGGTTGCAGTCTGATTGTTCTTTGCTTTACATCTAGGATCCACTTATGAGTGAGTATATACCATGTTTGTCCTTCTGGGTTTGGGTTACCTCACTCAGGATGATTTTTTGTAGATCCATCCATTTGCCTGCAAATTTCATTCTGTCTTTGTTTTTCTCTGCTGAGTAGTACTCCATTGTGTATATGTACCACATTTTTTTAATCCATTCTTCAGTTGATGGGCATCTAGGTTGTTTCCAGGTTCTAGCTATTACAAATAGTGCTGCTATAAACATAGTTGAGCATGTATCTTTGTGGTATGATTGAGCATTCCTTGGGTATATGCCCAAGAGTGGTACGGCTGGGTGATTCCTAATTTTCTGAGAAACCGCCATACTGATTTTCACAGTGGTTGTACAAGTTTGCACTCCCACCAACAGTGGAGGAGTGTTCCCTTTGCTCCATATCCTCTCCAACATTGACTGTCATTAGTGTTTTTTAATCATAGCCATTCTGACAGGTGTAAGGAGGTATCTCAGAGTCATTTTGATTTGCATTTCTCTGATGATTAAGGATGTTGAGCATTTCTTTAAATGTCTTTCAGCCAATAAAATAAATCTTTAAAAAAAAATAGTAATCTTTGCCAGGCAGTGGTAGCACATGCCTTTAATCCCAGTACTCGGGAGGCAGAGGCAGGCAGATCTCTGTGAGTTCAAGGCCCACCCCTGCTAGAGAGTGAGTTCCAGGAAAGGTGCAAAGTTACACAGAGAAACCCTGTCTCGGGAAAAACAAAAAACAAAAGTAATATTGGGCTGGAGAGATGACTCAGAGGTTAAAAGCACTGGCTTTTTTCCCAGAGGTCCTGAGTTCAATTCCCAGTGACCACATGGTGGCTCACAACCATCTATGGTGAGATCTGGTGCCCTCTTCTGGCTTGCAGACATACATTCAAACAGAACACTGTATATATAAAATAAATAAAGTTTTTTTAAAGTAATTTTTTTAAAATAGCATAGGAGCTGGAGAGATACACAGAAAGTTAAGAGCACTGACTGTACCAAGTATGATAGTGCACGCCTTTAATCCCAGCACTGGGAAGAGGAGACAGGAGGATCTGTAAGTGTGAGGCCAGCTAGACTGTAAGTTCCAGACAGCCAGGGATGCATAGTGAGGCCCTGTCTCAAACAAACAAACAACAGTAACAACATCCCAAAAGCACTGGCTGCTCTTCCAGAGTACCCAGGCTTGCTTTCCAGCACCCATATAGTGGCTCACAACTGTCTGTACCTGGATCCAGTGCCCTCTTCTCACTCACTCAGGCCCAGGCACACAAACAGTGCAAATAAAAAACCACACACATTAAAAAAAAATTAATTGGGGCTGGGGAGATGGCTCAGAGGTTAAGAGCACTGACTGCTCTTCCAGAGGTCTTGAGTTCAATTCCCAGCAACCACATGGTGGCTCACAACCATCTGTAACGAGATCTAGTGCCCTCTTCTGGCCTGCAGACGTACATGCAGACAGAACACTGTATACATAATAAATAAATAAATAAATAAATAAATAAATAAATAAATAAATCTTTCTTTAAAAAGTCTTTATTTAAAAAATTGTATTATAAAATATCTTTAAGGGAGAGACGGCTCAGCAGTTACTGCTCTTCCAGAGGACCCAGGTTCAATTCCCAGCCCCCATATGGCGGCTCACAACTGTCTGTAACTCCAAGATCTGACACCCTCACACAGATATACATGCAGGCAAAACACCAATGCACATAAAATTTAAAAAAATACATTAATTAAAAAAATCTTTTTTAAAAATAGATTATGGTCATTTGTTGTGGATTATTTTAACTATGAAAAGATATGTTACATTTGTTTATGTGCAGAATATTACTTTAACTGGGTAAAGGTGTGTTATATTTGTTTATGCTACATTTGTTTAATGAGGTAAGGATGTGCATTTAATTATGTAAAGATGTGTTGTATCTGTTTCACCTTGCCTGCCCAAGGCACCTGATTGGTCTAATAAAAAGCTGAGCAGCCAATAGCTAAGCAAAGAAATGATAGGTGGGGCTGGCAGACAGAGAGAATAAATAGGAGGAGGAATCTTGGCTCAGAAAGAAACAGAAAAGAAAAAGAGGAGAGAAGGCGGGGGAGGAGAGACTGAGGGACACACCCAGGACAAGAAGCCAGGCAGCCACCAGACAGACAGACAGACAGACACAGGAAGCAGTGAAAGTAAGACACACAGAAGGAAAGAAAGTAAAAAGCCCCCAGCCAAAATCTAGATAAAGAGAAATAGTTTACTTTAAGATAAAAGAGCTATGCTGGGCGGTGGTGGCGCACGCCTTTAATCCCAGCACTCGGGAGGCAGAGCCAGGAGGATCTCTGTGAGTTCGAGGCCAGCCTGGGCTACCAAGTGAGTTCCAGGAAAAGGCGCAAAGCTACACAGAGAAACCCTGTCTCGAAAAACCAAAAAAAAAAAAAAAAAAAAAAAAAAAAAAAAAAAGGTAAAAGAGCTAGCCAGAACGAGGCTTTTTCTTTAGGCCACTAACCAGCTCCAAAATCATGACACTGAGAATTTTTTTTTAAATGACATATTGTGGTTTACACCTTTTTAAAAGTAATCTTTATATGTCTTTTAAAAAACTGAAGCCAGGTTTGGTGGTCCACACATGTAGTTCTATTTGTTCTATCACTCAAAAGGCTGAGACACTAAAGATGGCAGGAGCTTTGAAGCCAGCCTATACTACATAGCAAAAAATTGTCTCCAAAAAGGGAATGGAAAGGGAATGTGTTGGGGAAGTCTGGGGAGAGGAGTGAGGAGTTGGTCCTAGATATGGTCAAATACATTGTTTACATGTTTGAAATTGTCAAAGAATAAATGTAAAAAGAATCTTTAGAAAGATCCCACTTTTGGAGGCAGAGGCAGGTGGATCTCTGAGTTCCAGGCCAGTCTGGTCTATGTGGTGAGACCCTTTCTTTAAAAAATGAACAGGAGCTGAGGCTGTGGCTCAGTTAGTAGAGTGTTGACTTGCATGCACAACAACATGGGTTCAATCCCCAGCACCAAAAAAATCTGTGTCAGGAATTCAAGAATTCCTGGCCGGGCAGTGGTGGCACACGCCTTTAATCCCAGCACTCGGGAAGCAGAGCCAGGTGGATCTCTGAGTTCGAGGCCAGCCTGGGCTACAGAGCGAGATCCAGGACAGCAGGCACTGTCCTGGATCTCAAAAAACCCTGTCTCAAAAAAAAAAAATAAAATAAAATAAAATAAAAAAGACTTTATTGATATTTCAACAATTTTTCTACTCCTGTTCCTGGATCCAATGTAGGTTCCAATGTAGCATTTAGTTATTTCTCCTTCCTCTCCTATATCCCATGATACTTCCACAGTCTTTCCTTGCATCTTATGACCTTGACACTTTTTTTTTTGAGAGTCAACTAAATATTTGCAAATGTCTCTCAGTGTGCCTTTGTCTTTTCTTTTCTAATGTTCAGGGATTTCGCTTTGGTTTTGGAAAGAGTCTAAACAAATAGCCCATCCTGAGCTGGAATTCAGTATCCGACCCCTCAGTTCTGGGTGCTTCTGTGAGCCGAGTCACTTTCCTTTATGATAGCATGAAAAGAGAAGCCACATAAGGAGGTTCTTACTTACTAGCAATCTGGGAGGTGACCTGACCCATTATCATACCGGGCCCTGGTGATCTTTCCGTGGTGGGGATGCTTTTCCTAAGTGCCATTCTGAGGCACTGAGTTGGTTTTTGTTTTGTTTGAAATAGAATCTCACTGTGTAAACCTGCCTGGCCTCCATCTGCCTGCCTCTGCCTCAAGAGTGGTGGGATTGGGTAAAGACTTGCACCCCCATCACTGAGGCACTGAGTTTGATGGGAGCAAGCAAGCTGCAGATAATAACTTCCATGTGAGAGAGCAGTAGTAGGCATCCATTGTTAGAAATCTAACTGTCCCTTGCTCAACTGGGATGAGAAAACTTGACATTTCAGACAGGAAAATCCGTATGTATTCCCCTGCATGCTGTTGAATACTGGGAGGAATCTTGCCCTGTCCTGTCCTTTCCTGTACTGCTCTGACTACCTGGAAGGTGAATCATCCCTTAGTTCCATTTATCCTGTCCTGGCTCTGGCCCACAGTTTTTTAAGGATAGCATACTACTGGAGGAAAAGGCCCTTGTCTATGGAAGCCGCTGTCTAATTCATAATTTACTGCTGTTCCTTTGTTCCATATATTGATACTTTGGGTTTTTTGTTTGTTTATTTGGTTTTTTTGGTTTTTCGAGACAGGGTTTCTCTGTGTAGTTTTGGTGCCTGTCCTGGCACCTCTGTAGATCAGGCTGGCCTCGAACTCACAGAGATCCTCCTGCCTCTGCCTTCTGAGTGCTGGGATTAAAGGCATGTGCCACCACCGCCCAGCTGTTTGTTTTTAAGGCAGGGTCTCACTATTTGAAACAAGCTGACCTTGAATTTGAGATCTTTCTGCCTCAGGCTCCTGGGTGCTGAGATTATAGGCATTCATACTGAAGAGGCCTAACTTAACATTAGTGCAGCCATGACAGGCTGCAAACTAACAATACTAGAACTAGACCTCACCCTTACAATAACCAGGAAAAGCCACAAACTCTACCCTGCAGGGGACCAATCAGAACTGAGACAAGTACTAGATGCTCCAGAACATTAAGGATTTCCTTGCAGCAGTGCCAGTACCAATCCCTGCTTGACAAGACTTCTGCTGCCCCGTTCCTGCCCAATCAGGAGTTCAAACCCCCATCTGAATCCGGAATTCCCCTACCGCCCCACATCCTTCACTCCTTAAAAACCCTGCCTCAACTGAGCTTGATACTCTCCCTGATTCACCCCACCCACTGTGTCAGAACAGACAGAAAGCCCAAGCTTGAGATTGGAAGAAAGGCTCTTTGCTTTTGTATAAGAACTCAGACTCCTGGTGGCCTCTGGGGGGCTCATGATACAGGCATAACGACACCAGGCTGGTACTTTTTGAGTCTTAAGCTGATACTCTATTAGTTTTCTAGGGCCACTTTTACCAAAGCACCCTAAAATGGGTCACCTAGAAAAGCGGAAGTTTCAAGCAGGGGAAATGGTCCAGTGGGTAACACACTTACCCTATGGCATAGTGACCTGAGTTTGAATCCCGCCGCCGCCGCCGCCGCCCGCAGCCCATGTAAGAGTCAGGCCACAGCACTGCCCAGATCTGTGATCCCAGTGCTCCCGTAGAGACACGGGGACAAAGAGGAGAATCCCTGGATGTCTGAGAGCCTCGAGAAATACTTGGTGTCGGAAGCACCAAACAGCAAAGAGACACTGCCTCAAACAAGGTAGAAGTCAAGGGCTGACGCCCGGGGTTGCCTCTGACCTCCACTATAATGTGGTTCGCATGCATTTGCATTCAAACACAAGAGAAAGGAAGGAGGGAGGGAGGGATTGTCTGTCTCACTCTGGACGCAGTAAGTCCGAGACAGAGGAGTCAATCAAGACTGCGTTTCCTCTGATGCCTACAAGGGGAAGGACCCGTCCTCATCTTTCCAGTGTCTGGTAGCTCCAGATGCGGCTTGGCTTGGAGCAGTGTATCTCCAGTCCTTGCCAAGCTTCTTCTCAGATTTCCTCACACCATTTTCCCTCAGCACTTGTCTGCCTCTGGTCAAATTCCCCCACTTTATTACAACACCTACTACTGTGACAAAACACCATGAGCAAGCCAATTTATTTATTTATTTATTTATTTATTTATTTATTTATTTATTTATTTATTTATTTATTTATTTTTCCTATTATCAGCTTGATACAGTACAAATTCTTATCTTAATAGTGAAATGTTTCAGTGAAGCTTGCCCAGTGATTGAGTAAAACTAAAACTTATTCTAAGCCACAGTCATCCTAGGATCCCCTCTGTTATGTAGCCTCCCTGGTTCTGTGGGTTGCAGTCTGATTGTCCTTTGCTTTATATCTAGTATCCACTTATGAGTGAGTACATACCATGTTTGTCCTTCTGGGTTTGGGTTACCTCACTCAGGATGATATTTTCTAGTTCTATCCATTTTCCTGCAAATTTCATGCTGTCATTGTTTTTCTCTGCTGAGTAGTACTCCATTGTGTATATGTACCACATTTTATTTATCCATTCTTCAGTTGAAGGGCATCTAGGTTGTTTCCAGGTTCTGGCTATTACAAATAGTGCTGCTATAAACATAGTTGAGCATGTATCTTTGTGGTATGATTGAGCATTCCTTGGATATATGCCCAAGAGTGGTATGGCTGGGTCTTGAGGTAGATTGATTCCTAATTTTCTGAGAAACCGCCATACTGATTTCCACAGTGATTGTACAAGTTTACATTCCCACCAACAGTGGAGGAGAGTTCCCTTTGCTCCACATCCTCTCCAACACTGACTGTCATTGGTGTTTTTGATCATAGCCATTCTGACAGGCGTAAGGTGGTATCTCAGAGTCGTTTTGATTGAGCAAGCCAATTTATAAGAAAGAAAGCATTTAATTGGCCTAGGGTTTCAGAGGGTTAGGGTCCATGATGGCCGAGCACAGTGGCAGGAATGGCTGAGAGCTCATACCTTAATCCACAAGCAGAAGATAAGGAGAGACACCCTGGGAATGCTCAAGTCTTTCAAAATCTCAAAGCCCACCCCCAGTGGCATCCTTCTTGAACAGTTCTACCAAGTGGGGACCAAATAGTCAAACATGTGATCCCATGGGGGGCATCCTCATTCAAGCCCCCACAAGGCCCGTTCTGATGACTTCATTTTAACTTGATTACCTTAAAAAAAACCTTTTTTTAAGTGAATGTGCCTGTGTCTGTGCAAGTAAGTGTGGGTACCCGTGGAAGCCAGTGGCGTCAGAGCTCATGGAGTTACAGCCAATGGAAGAGCAGTACGAACTCTTAACTGTTGAGCCATTTCTCTAGCCTCCCATCCTTTTCTTTTTTAGAGACAGGGTTTTACTCTGTAGCCGAGGCTGCTCTGGAACTCACCATGTAACCTAGGAAGGCTGGCATCAAACTTGGGTCAAATGCCCTGGACCAGCTTCCCAATCATTTGATTACCTCTAGCCAGGCATGATGGTATATGCCTACAGAGTACTCAGGAAGCTGAGGCAGGAGCATCATAAGTTTGAGGCCAGTCAAGGCTACATGGCAAGACTATGTCTTAAGAGAATCCAAACCAACCTGGTGGTGGTGGTGGCGGCGGCGGCGGCGGCGGCGGCGGCAGCACCACACGCCTTTAATTCCAGCACTCAGGAGACAGAGGCAGGATAATCTATGAGTTCAAGTCCAGCCTGGTCTACAGAGAAAGTTTCAGGATAGCCAGGGCTACACACAGAAACCTTGTTTCAAAAAACAAACCATTAAAAATAAGAAAATCCTGATGAAAATAAACAACAAAGCCCAAACAAGCAAACAGACAGGCTAGGGAGATGGCTCAGCAGACAAAAGCCCAGGACACAAAAACCTGACAACCTGAGCTTGATCCCCAGAACCCATGGTAGAAGGAGAAAACTGAAAACCCCTGAAAGTTGTCATCTGACCCCCAAATGCATGCCAAGGCACATCCATGTCCACATGACATCTGTGTTACACACACACACACACACACCACACTAAACATTTTAAAAAACAACCCTGCCGGGTGTTGGTAACAAATACCTTTAATCCCAGCACACGGGAGTCAGAGGCAGGCAGATCTCCATGAGTTCGAGGCCAGCTTGTTCTACAGAGTGAATTCCAGGACATTCAGAGCTGTTACACAGAGAAACCCTGTCTCCAAAAAACTAAAACAAAACAAAAACAACCTCCAAAGAAATAATATTTCCAAATAAGGCCACATTTCATGGTACCAGGGTTAAAAATCCAGATCTCTTCTGTAGGAACATAACTCTGCTGGTATGACTGAGCCTCTCTAGAATAGGCTTCAGAAATGTTTTTGTTTTTTTGGTTTTTCAAGACTAAGTTTCACTGTGCAGCCTTGGCTGTCCTGGAACTCACCCTGTAGACCAAGCTGGCTTCGAACTCACAGAGATCTGCCTTCTTCTGACTCACAAGTGCTGAGATTAAAGGCATGCACCACCACCACCTGGCTTCAACAGCCATTTTTATGCTAGGGTAGCTGGGGAGGCCTGGGAAAATCATATTTAAGAAGGATGCTTCCTGTAAACCTCACAATTAACAACTTTGCATTCCAAGACCTGTTTTCCCTCTATAGAAAAGAATATAAAGGCAAAGTAAGTTGGTCTCACATCACTCTCAAATCTATACAACCACCTTACCACAATTTTGCCTGTGATGGTGCTGTGTGTCTTTGCAGTAATATTTCCGTCCATGGACACACTCTAGATAAATAGTACCACTTGTCACATGGGTGGCTCAGTCCTCATCTCAGATTCCTTCTTTCTTTCTTTCTTTCTTTCTTTCTTTCTTTCTTTCTTTCTTTCTTTCTTTCTTTCTTTTTTTTTTTTTTTTTTTTTTTTGAGACAGGGTCTCTGCATAGCTCTGGCTGTCCTGGAACTGGCTCTGTAGCCCAGGCTGGCCTCGAACTCACAGAGATCCACCTGCCCCTGTCTCCCGAGTGCTGGGATTCAAGGCATACACTACCACTCCCTGGCTTCATCTTAGTGTCTTTATCACATCCAATACCTACTCTGCTTGTGCTCATATGATGCTGCTATCGCTCTTCAGTTTACACTAAGTCAATGGCCAGAAGACAGCTCCAATCGTCACAAAAAGCAGTTGCTACAGTCCAAACAAACTATGGCAACAGTCAGATTTCTCAGCAGGGCCCATCTTCGAGCTTGAATTTCCAGGCTAAGGTGATGCCATCTTGTGGCCATAGTTTGTGCACACAGTTTATAATTCATTCCATGCCGGCCGCTTTGAAATTGTTTGATAGCTGAGATAAGTTTGGGGGAGCACTGGTACTATTTATCACTTACACACAGACTGGATTTTATTAATATGCCTATGCAGTACTATGTCAAAGTCGCATCATTCATATCTGCATAGACCCAAGGGCTGGGACTTAGTCTTGTGGCTCATGCCCCAGCAGAGGCATGAACGCTTTCTAGTCTCTAGCTCTCCTATTTGGGGTCCCATAGGAGCTGGAGGATTCAGTTCTCCGGGAGCAGTTGGGCCTGAGCATAAAAGCCCATCAATAAGGAGCAGGTGACAGCGCCACAGCTGGGTAATTTGTCTCTTTGCTCTTCTGCAGCCTATTCGCTGATGATCTATTTGTCCCAGGGAATAGATGGTGGCAGGTTTGTCCATATTTCACACTTGTGAACCTGCCTGCTCCTCTCGGCCCAATGCTGCTCATCTGTCAATGTCCCTGGCTCCTCTCATTTCATTCCACGAGTGGACAGCAGGCCTTGGCAAAGAGCTCTGAAGGTGGATTCTAAGAGGGTGGGTTGGGAAGGGAATGAAGAGAGGAGGGGGGGAGGGAGGGAGGGAAGCTGAGAGCAGGGGCCTGTTCCCTGCAGAGGGGGAAGGGATGGTTGGGAGACACACTCAGGAGAGAGAGAGAGAGATGCCCCAGACTTAGAGTGGGCTGGAGGGAGATCTAAGAGCAAGGGGATGGATGGGAAGGTAGAGGAAGGGGTATGAGACAGGAGGACTTGGGGATGCTGGGGATGCTGGCTTGTGGAAGGCAGGTTGAAAGGACTAGGGGTAAAATTCCTGGTTAGCATTCTTATTACTCTGGGTTCTGCCTCCAGGCCTGAAAAGGGAGGATATGCTGAGCTTGAGGACTGAGTCTGATTCAAACCATGAAGTCGGACCTCCTGCAAAACCTAAAGGTAGTAACCAGCTTCCAATATGCCCTTGACATTCTTGGATGTTGGTGTTCACAAACTCGGTACAAGGAAATGAACCTAGGGCCTTTGTATCCTAGGCAAGTGTTCCACTGATGAACTAGATCCTCGGCCCTCTTTTAACATTTTAGTTTGAGATATGGTCTCACTAAATTGTATAAGCCGGCCTTGAACTCACTCTGTAGCCCAGACATCCTATGCACTTGGGATCCTCCCGACACAGCCTCCTTGTAGCTGGCATTAGAGGCCCAGCTAGTATTCACAGCTGGGATTAGAGGCCCAGCTGGTATTCACACTCTTGTATGGCCCACTCCCACACTGATCAGGCTTCAATGTGTAACCAATCGGATGGGTAGAAATGACAGAGTGCAACCTACTTCTAAGTCCTTGAAGGTATCCGCTTACTCCCTTTGGTCTATTAGTCTGGAGGAAGCCAGTTTCCATGAGAGAATACCCAAACAGCATCCTGGAGAAAGAACTGAGGCCTCCTGCTAGGAACTAGCATTAAGTTATATGATTCACCACAATTGGTATTCTCCAGCCTCAGTGAGGTCTTCAGGTGACCATAGCTTAAGCCAACATCCTGATTGCACCCTTTTAAGCATCCCTAAGCTGGCATCACCCTCACTAACCCCTTGCTCTGCAATTCTGCTTCCACAGGGCCCTGAGAAATAATCAGTGTTTCCTGTTTGAGGCTAGAGTTTGGGATAATCTATTCCACCATCATTGGGAATGGTCTAAATTTTTATTTGTGGATTTTTTTTTAAATTTTATTTTAGGTGCATTGGTGTTCTGTCCACATTCATGTCTGTGTGAAGGTGTCGGGTCCCCTGGAACTGGAGTTACAGACAGTTGTGAGCTGCCATGTGGGTGCTGGGAATTGAACCTGGATCCTCTGAAGAGCAGCCAGTGCACTTAACCACTGAGCCGTCTCTCCAGCCCCTTATTTGTGGATTTTTTTGTCCCACTGTTTTGCTGGTCTGAATGCACTGTCATTGGGCAAGACCAGGTTCACAGTAGATGTTCCTCCAGCAGCACTGCATATAATAGAGCAGCTCAGCAAGCTGGATGTGAAGCAAGGAGGAGATTCTGGGACAGGGTTGTACATCCTGGATAATAAATCCATAACTGGGATAACTTCACCTTCTGGTTTCTTAGACTGAGTGGATTCCTGGGACAAGGGACTTTCTGTGCTAAAACAGAGACATTCCAGTATAAACTGATTATTTTGGTCATTCTAACTAGGGTAGAGGAATGGGCATCACTAGTTAACTGCCATGTATCATGGTTCATATGAGTCTGTTGTCCATTGCTGTAATAAAATAATTGAAGATAAGTAATTAAAAACAAAGAAATTTATTTATTATAGTTCTGAAGACTGGGAAGTTCAAGGGTGAGGGGCTGCATCTGGAGAGGTCCTTCTTGCTAGCCAGGACTCTACAGAGTCAAGAGATGACATAGAATATCATATAATAGCAAGAGAAAGCCAAAACAGCCAAACTTGTTTTTTATTTATATTCTATCTGGGGACAGAATCCAGGCTTCATACATGATGTAACACTGGGCTACACCTTAGTCTTATAATACATCCACTCTTATGACCTGCTTACTCAATAACCCCCTGATCCAATAATTCATGAATTGATTAACCATTCATGAGGTCAGCATCCTTACGACTCCATCACCTTCCAAAAGTTCCATTTCCAATTGCCATTAATGTATAACTTTAAGGACCAGGTTTTTAACACATGAAATCTGGGGGACAAATACTCAAAATGTTTCACACAAAATAGGGACTAAAACCTGTCTTTCATCTCTCCTAGTCAACAGTGGAATGTTCCAGAGCCAACCTATTTCATTTTCCTGCTCATCCCCAGCTTAGGTTGAGGGAGGAGGGAAAAATCCTTCTTAGGAATGGAGCAGTCTGATTGATCGTGTCCTTTGCCTTACAGAAGCTTCTCAGTTTGAGGAGGTCTCATTTATTAATTGTCAGTCTCAGTGTCTGTGCTACTGGTGTTATATTCAGGAAGTGATCTCCTGTCCCAATGCGTTCAAGGCTACTTCCCGCTTTCTCTTCTATCAGGTTCAGTGTAACTGGATTTATGTTTAGGTCTTTGACCTATTTGGACTTGAATTGTGTGCATGTCCATAGATATGAATCTATTTGCATTCTTCTACATGTTGATATCAAGTTATGCCAGCACCATTTGTTGAAGATGCTTTCTTTTTTCCACTGTACTACTTTGGCTTCTTTGTCCAAAACCAGGTGCTCATAAGTGTGTAGATTTATGTCAGGGTCTTTGATTCAATTCCATTGATCCACATGTCTGTTTTTATGCTGATACCAAGCTGTTTTTATTACCATAGCTCTACAGTAAAGCTTGAAGTTAGGGATGGTGGTGCTTCTGGAAGTTCCTTTATTGTACAGGGTTGTTTTAGCTATCCTGGGCTTTTTGTTTTTCCATATGAAGCTGAGTGTTATTCTTTCAAGGTCCGTGAAGAATTGTATTGGGGTTTTGATGGGGATTACCTTGAATCTGTAGATTACTTTTGGTAAACTTGTTATTTTTTACTATGTTAATCCTACCTATCCAAGAGCATGGCAGCCTACAGAATGGAAAAAAAATTATCACCAACCCCACATTTGACAGAGGGCTGATCTCCAAAATATATAAAGAACTAAAGAAACTAGACATCAAAATACCAAATAATCCAATTAAAATGGGGTACAGATCTAAACAGAGAATTCTCAACAGAAGAATCTCAAATGGCTGAAAGACATTTAAGGAATTGCTCAACATCCTTAGTCATCAGGGAAATGCAAATCAAAATGACTCTAGATACCATCTTACACCTGTCAGAATGGCTAAGATCAAAAACAGTAATGACAACCTATGTTGGAGAGGATGTGGAGTAAGGGGAACACTCCTCCACTGTTGGTGAGAATGCAAACTTGTATATCCACTTTGGAAACCAGTATGGCAGTTTCTCAGAAAATTGGGAATCAAGCTACCTCAAGACCCAGCAATACCACTCTTGGGCAAATACCCAAAGGATGCTCAATTATACCACAAGGACACTTGCTCAACTATGTTCATAGCAGCATTATTCGTAATAGCCAGAACCTGGAAACAGCCTAGATGCCCCTCAATCGAAGAATGGATAAGAAAAATGTGGTACATCTACACAATGGAATATTACTCAGAGGTTAACAAAAACAATGAAACTTGGGGCTGGAGAGATGGCTCAGAGGTTAAGAGCACTGACTGCTCTTCCAGAGGTCCTGAGTTCAACTCCCAGCAACCACATGGTGGCTCACAACCATCTGTAATGAGATCTGGCGCCCTCTTCTGTATACATAATAAATAAATAAATCTTTAAAAAAAAAAAAAAAAAACAACAACAACAATGAAACTTGCAGGCAAGTGAATGGAACTAGAAAAAAATCTTCCTAAGTGAGGTAACCCAGACCCAGAAAGACAAACATGGTATGTACTCACTCATAAGTGGATATTCGATGTAAAGCAATCCATAACCAGGCTACAATCCACAGTCCCAGAGAAGCTAGCAAGGAAGATTGCCCTGGGAAGGGGAAATAGATGAGATCTTCTGGGTAAACTGGGCAGGGGTAGAAGTGAGGGGTTGGGGGTGGGAACATGAGGGATTGAGACAGCTGAGTTGGGGGAGGGACAGAGAGGGAGAGCAATGAGAGAGATATATTGATAGAGAGTTTTAGGGAGAAACCTGTTGCCAGGGAAACTCTCAGGAATCCACAAGGATGGCCCCAGCTAAGACTCCTAGCAATAGTGGAGAGGATACCTGACCTGGCCTTCTTCTGTAATCAGATTGGTGACTACACTAATTGTCATCACAGAACCTTCATCCAGTAACTGAAGCAGATGCAGAGATCCACAGCCAAGCACTGGGCCAAGCTCCAGGAGTCAAGTTGAGAGGAAAGAGGGGTTGTATGAGCAAGAGGGGGGGGTCAAGATCATGATGGGGAAACCCACAGAGACAGCTGACCTGAGCTCGTGGGAGCTCACAGACGCTAGACCAACAGCCAAGGAGCCTGCATGGGACCAACCTAGGCCCTCTGCATGTGGGTGATAGTTGTGTAGCTTGGTCTCTTTGTGGCCCCTAGCAGTGAAACCAAGATTTGTCCCTGGTGCATGAACTGGTTTTGTGCAACCTATTCCCTATGGTGGGAGGCCTTGCTCAGCCTTGATGGAGTGGGGAGGAGCTTGGTCCTGCCTCAACTTGGTAAGCCATGCTTTGTTGACTCCCATGGGAGGACTTACCCTTTCTGAGGAGTGGATGGGTGGTGGGGGGGCAAAAAGGAGGTGTGGGGCGGGAATTGGATGAGACGAGGGAGGGAAACTATGGTTGGTATGTAAAATAAATGGAAAAAAATTAATAAAAAAAGTGAGAGGTCTCGCTGTAGTGGCACACACCTTTAACCCCAGCACTCAGCAATGAGTCTGAGGCCAGCCTGGTCTACAGAATGAGTTCCAGGATAGTCAGGAATGTTATACAGAGAAATCCGGTCTCAAAAAAACAAAACAAAGACAAGAAAGAAAGGAAAGAAGGAGGGAAGGAAGGAAGAGATGAAGGAGGGAAGGAAGGAAGGCAAGCAAGCAGACAAGCAGGCAGACAGACAAAGATTTGTAAGAAAAGCTGCAAGTCACCCCCTTTTCTGTTCTCTTGAAAATTATTGTGGACCAGCCTTAATAATCATCTTCCCAGGGTCTCAGAAGAGGAACTATGAATGTCGAGAATTATTTTCAGAAAAAGAATCTAAGTACACCGAGCTCTTAGTCCATCTACTTATTCCTCTGGGATAGCATGCTATCTACACAGCTTCAGTTCTGTTCTCATGCCTAGCTCCTTTCTTTTCTGACTTCTCTCTACATTTATCTGCTCTAAGTTCTATCTTAATTCTCTCATCTTAGTTCTGCTCCATCTTGGTCTTTCTCATCTCATTCTTACCCACCTAGTTCTTCCCCATCTGGCTCTTCCTCATCTTCCATCTCATTCTTCTAGTTCTCCATCTAGTTCTCCAGTCAAAATCCTCCTCAGTCTCTGAGGTTTACAGTTCTATACCCATGCAATATCAGTGCTCTAGCTAGAGCAAGGTCACCAGGCTTGAATTCTTACAGGGTCATAAAGACAGACAAGAGTTTTCCTCAGGCACTGACCATCAGGCTTTCTTTTACAACCCAAAAGGGGAGTGGTAAAGAAGGAGGTCAACTGAGAGCTAATATCAGTTACTAATATATCAGAAAAAGGGAATTTATGTGCTCACACTACATTCCTAGAGGTGATTAGGTAAATGTTAGGAGTCTATAATGTTAGTATAAATACCACTAAGGCTGTATAAGAAAGGGTCTGAGCTTAATTTGCCTTAATTCAGGAGATCGTTTGGCCTTAGATGCTTGATAGCTATTTCAGATAAAACACACTGTTATGAGTTCTTGGAAGCATACATAGCATGCAATAATATCATTACAGGAATTGGCTAATATATATACAAAAGCTGAAATGTCACCAAGACTTCTTGGTCATGGCTTGACCTTTGGAAAAATCCTTAACCTTTCCAAGTAGTAGCTTTTGTGATAGTAGCTGAATTCCATTATGTTTTCCTGTGCCTTGCAGCACCATTTCTCTTTCCTTTCCTTCTTCTCACCCACCTCAGCATACGAATGAGGCATTCAGAAGCTCCAGGCTTCATGCCAAGTATGGTGGTTCATGCTATGATATCAGTACTTGGGAGGGGGAGGCAAGAAGATTGCCGAGTCCAAGGCCAGCCTGGGCTTCAGAGTGACTTCCATATCGTCTGGGCTACAGAGTGAGATCTTGTCTCATAAAACAATATGAAATCCTGGAGTTGAGTGACATTGTTACATTAGGGCTGGCAGAGCCAGAAACTCCTGTCCATGCATCTTATTCTTGTGGCTTGATTCTCAAGAGCCTCTATTGGTTACATGGTCAAAAGGTCAAGGTCATCAAGACTACCCATTTCGATTTTGTTTTTGTTTTTTTTTGTTGTTCAAGACAGGGTTTCTCTGTTTTGTTGGTGCCTGTCCTGGATCTCACTCTGTAGACCAGGTTGGCCTCGAACTCACAGAGATCCACCTGTATCTGCCTTCCAAGTGCTGGGATTAAAGGCGTGCACCACCACTGCCTGGCTTTCAATTTTTTATTAAAAGATGATCCCTTGTAATTAGTGAAACAATGTTGCTGGCGATCTCCACCCTTTAATTACTTTGTGATTGGATTGCACTTTTGTTCTGGAAGTTCCTTCATATTCAGCCCTTTGTATTCATGGGTTCTGCAGTGGTGCACTCAACTAATTGTGGGTTAGAAACATTTGGGGAAAAACACACATGTACCGAACATGTACAGACTTTATTCTTGCCATTGTTCCCAATATAGCATAGCGATTATTTCTATAGATTTCACTGTGTCACAGGTGTGAGTAATCTAAACCTGACAACTGAGTTAGTGGGGTAGGCCTGTAATTCAGGTATTTTAAGGTGTAAGCAAAAGAATGGCAAATTCAAAGCCAGCCAGGGCAACATAGTGAGATATTGTCTCAAAGAAAGAAAGGATTTTTTTTTTTTTAAAGAGGGCAAAGCTGGGCATGGTGGCACATGTCTTTAATCCCAGCACCTGGAAGGCAGAGGTAAGTACATTTATAAGTTCAAAGCCAGCCTGGTCTCTATAGCTAGGGCTACACAGTAAAACTCTCTCAGAGAGAGAGAGAGAGAGAGAGAAAGAGAGGGAGATTTATTTTATTTATTTTTGTGTGTGGGTATACCTGCATGAGTTTAGTTCATCACATGTATACAAGTGTTCATGGAGGTCAGAAGAGGTCAGATTCCCTGGAATTGGAGTGACAACATTGTGAGGCGCCAGATGTAGGTGCTGGAAACTGGATCCTAGGCTCTCTACAAGAGCTGAGCCATCTCTCCAGACTCTTGATTCTTAAAGGAAAAGCACATCCCACCACATGACAACAGCAATGTCTCCTTTTAACCATCTGGGTTTTTCCTGAGTGGCAGTTGCCTGGGGACACTGTGGCAATCACACTGACTTCTAAAATGAGAAGACCACTCTCTCTCCAGGTCCAGCCCATCTCTGACATCCTTTGTGTGCTTCTCGTTGCTTACACAGAGCAGGAGCTGCAGGCTGGTAGCCTGCTTTTATTTATTTATTTATTTATTTATTTATTTATTTATTTATTTATTTATTTATTTATTTATTTATTTATTTATTTATTTATTTACTTATTTATTTATTCATTCATTCATTCATTATGTATACAGTGTTTTGCCTGCATGTATGCCTGCATGCCAGAAGAGGGCACCAGATCCTCATTATAGATGGTTGTGAGTGACCATGTGGTTGTTGGGAACTGAACTCAGGATCTTTGGAAGAGCAGTCAGTGCTTTTAACCCCTGAGTCATCTCTCCAGCCCAGCAGCTTGCTGTCTTAGCTATAGTCCTCAATACTGATCTTCACGGCATTTATTTTGAGGGTTCTACCTGCTGGCAACTAACTTCTGTTTATAATATTGATACACAGTTTCCTTTGTAAACAAATCACACAAAATAAGTTGTGTTCATTGTAGCATCTTAAGATAACTCAAGGGGAGGCTTGGAGAGATCCTTCAGCATTACATGCACTGGTTGCCCTTGCAGAAGACCTGAGTTGACTCCCAGCACCCTCACTGTGGCTCATAACCTGTAACTCCAGTTCCAGGGGACCTGATGCCTCTTCTCACTTTCTTAGGCACTGCACACATTTGGTGTACATATTCAGGCACATACACACACATAAACTTTAATAGATTTTTTTGTTGTTGTTTTGGTTTTGTTTTTGAGACAGGATTTCTCTGTGTAAGAGCCCTGGCTGTCCTGGAACTCGATTTGTAGACCAGGCTGGCCTCGAATTCATAGAGACCCTCCTGCCTCTGCTTCTTGAATGCTGGGATTACAGCAGTGTGCCATCAACCTCTTGGCTAAATAATTTTCTTTTTTAAGTTCAAAAAAAAAAAAAAAACTCAAGGGGGAAAAGGAATCACAGTTTGTCTTGGTTACTTTTCTATTGCTGCAGTAAGACTCATGATTAAGGCAACTTTGAGTTTATTGTGGGCTTACATAGGTTCCGGAGGGTTGGAGTCCGTTACCATCATGGTGCGGAGCATGGCAGCAGTCAAGGCAGGCATGGAGCTAGAACAGTAGCTGAGAGCTCACATACTGACCCACAAGCAGAAGTAGAGAGAGATAACATGGGAATGGCTATGAGCTTTTGAAACCTCAAAACCTGCCCCCAGTAACACACCTCCTCCAACAAGGCCACACCTCCTTGTCCTTCCCACATAGTTCCACCAACTGGAGACCAAGTATTCAAACATATGAGCTTATGATGGTCATTTTCACTCAAACCAGCACATAGTTTAAATCTAAATTCTTGGGTTGGAGGTAGCTCAGGCAGTATAAGCCCAAAGACCCTTGTTTGATTCCATGCACATCAGAGGCGGGGAGGTGGTTTGTAACCCTAGTGCTGGGGAAACATAGACAAGAGGGTCCTTGGGGCTCACTTGCCAGCTAGCCTAGCTGAGGGAGGGGTGGGGGTGGGCCAACACCTCTGCTCTGGAGGTTTCAGTCAGCAGTCATTGGCTGTTTGTCTGCTATACCAGGCATTGGCTACCAATTGGTACAGATAGGGCTTGTTCAGCTGACCTTTGGTTGTTTCTTTTCTTTTTTCCATGACAGGGTTTCTCAGTGTAACAGTCCTGGCTGACCTGGAACTCACTCTGTAGCCCAGGCTGGCCTCGAGCTCAGAGATCCACCTGCCTCTGCCTCCCGAGTGCTGGGACCTTTGGTGTTTCAAGAGCTTAGACGGGATCTACCTGGCCAGACTCACAGTCTGAAGGAGTCAGGAAGTTAGTTGTGTCCTCTTCAAGTCCCTGACCCCAGGCACACAGAGTGGGAATTACCAGTCAGTGGGTTGGCATTCTTTTGGTTGGGTCCCACAGGCCTTCCATCTCTGTGTGGGCTGAGAAATCAAATATAGGGGCCCCAGGTGGCAAGATGGTGGAGAGAAAGCTTTTTTTTTTTTTTCCCTAAAATTACGTAGCATCGACTCTCTTCTCTCAGCCTCTTAAATGCTGGGATTACATGTGTAAACCATCACACCCGAGCTCTGGAGACAGAGCACTCTGCTTGCTCAGAGCCTTGCCCACCAGTCTTAATTGCTGAAGAGAAGGTTTAGCTGTTAAAAAGTTCACACTGCTCTTAGAGAAAACCTGAGTTTGGATCCCAACACCTATTAGGATGGCTCCAAAGCTCCTTTAAAACTCCAGCTGCAGGATATCAGAGGCCTCACCAACACACACACACACACACACACACACACACACACGATTAAAAACGAAATAAATCTTTTTAAAAGTTAAAAAGAAGTGTTGGAGAGAATTTGTTCTTTTGATGAGATAAACACTGTCTGTTGATGCCTTGACCCAGAAGAACAAGTGTAGGCAGAGCACTTGCCCAGCCACGGGTGAACTCCTGGGTTCCACCCCAGCATCCTAGTAGCAAGAGAACTGACAGGCACACATAATTTGTATACAATTTTGGGGGTATGCAGACCCTCTTTACTTTGTTCTCCGAATTTGACGCCGCATTTACCGAGGTGAATTCTGAGGTATAGAGTGGGGAATGGGTTGTTCAAGGGAACAGATGCAGTTAGCTGCAGAGCTCCAGGAGCTCAGGGGTGCGGATACGGATTGGGATTGTTCGCGTGTCGATTTGGAGGACTGTGCTTGAAAGGGAGGCTGGCGAGGCGAAGGTGTGGCTTTATCTAGCCCCGCCCCCTCCACCGGGCTGGGGCGTGGCCTTCCTCCGACCTGCTCTGGTCCAACATGGCTCCGCGGTTGTGCATCATCTCTGCAGCGGCACGGCGGCTGCTGGGGAAGCCGGGACCCCGCGCTGGGGACCTCGCCGCTGCGGCTGCTGTGCGGTGAGAGGCCGACGGGGCTGACCGCGTGCCCGGAACAGGGGCAGGGGAGGGGGCTGGAATGAAGAGCAGACTCTTGGGTTTGGAATTCGGGGGTTAGAGGCGGAGATGCCAGGATGTAGGCCTTAGGAGAGTCTGAGAAAGAATAAGGGAGGTGGAAAGATATGGGTAGGGTTTTGTTTTTTAAACAGGTTCACACTACATGTGATTCGAACTCGGAATCCTCTTGCCTCAGCCTCCTAGATATTACTGGCGTGCATTACCATGCCTTGCTGGGCAGGTTCTTTGTCCTGTTTGGGACCTGAGTCTGGGCTGAGAATAAAAAATGAGGTGAGTGGGAGGGACAGGTCTTGAGCACTGGAGCGGGGACGAAGGCAGAGGACAGTGGTAGCAGCCCTCTAGTCTGGCCTTTGTGATTGAGCACGCGCTGGGGGCTTCTGGGCCAGGCAGCTCCTCCCTCAGGAAGTTCTAGGAGGAAGGAGAGGAGGACTGAGGTACAGTGGGAATTCCCAAAGTGATTCCTCACCCTGCACTGTACAGTGGGTCAGCAGAAGTGGGTTAGAGTTGTTCAAGGTCAGTCTCCGAGCCATGCGGAGGTTGCTCTGGATGTAGGACCCAGGTCTCATGATGCACCCTGCACTTTGCACCACCGCTGGTGGCCTGAGAGAGAGAGAGAGGCTCAGCTCTGGCTGCGTAGGGCTTGGCTTCCCCTGACTGGCTCTGGGCTGCTCCTCCCTCCACCGCGCAGTGTCCTGCACTATCCTCATCTCTGCACTCACCACCCTGAGCCCTTCTGACCCCGTGCTGACCTGTCATTCCCTAGTCCTTCTTCTGTTTGCGCAGCCTCACAGGTTTGAGAACAGGGTATGGCAAAGAGTATTTGCTAAAGAAGTGAGAACACCTGTCTGTCCTCACACCTGTGGAAAGGAATCTGCGCTCCTCCTGCCCCAGCCCAGGAGTGAAGCCATGTAGTCCCATTAGATCTGAGTTGGACATGTGCCCTTCACCTCCATGCTGGATAAAGAGGGAGACGTTGACATTAGGAAATGAGCCTGGAGTGTACCTTGTAAACAGCCTTTTGTGGAGGGATGACCTTGGGCAGAAGGAGGAAACAGGATGTATCTGATAGGATTGCGTTGTGTTGCTAGGAAAAGAATCCAGGAGCTCAGTTATGCTAGGCTAGTGCTCTTTCTACCAATTAAACCATAATATTTCTAGACTTCATTGGATTGTTGAGGATAAAGAAGCCATGCTTGTGTTACCCATTGCCCAAGCCTATGCCTCAAGCAGTTTCTGTCATGGCGAGAGCTGAAAGAATATCAAGGAAAACATTATTTTTAATTTAATTTAAAATATTACTTTGAGCCGGATGGTGATGGCGCACACCTTTAACCCCAGCACTTGGGTGGCAGAGGCAGGCCGATCTCTGAGTTGGAGGTCAGCCTGGTCTGCAGATCCAGCTCCAGGACCCAGGACAGTTAGGACTACACAGAGAGACCATGTCTCATAAAACAAACAAACAAACAAAATTATTTTAGGGGCTAGAGAGATGATGGGTTAGCACTGGTTGCTCTTTCTGAGTACCCGGGTTGATTCACAGTTCACACACGTGACCACTTAACAGCTGTCTGTAACTCCACCTCCAAGGGATCTTCACAGGTGCCAGGTGTGCAAGTGGCCCATAGACACATGCAGGCAAAACACCCACGTATAACATAATTTAAAATTTATTTTGTGTGCACGTGCAACTGAACACTTGTGTGTGTGCACATGTGTGTGCATGTCCGTACTGTGGCATGTGTGGAGATCATCATGTGGCTCCCAGGCATCTAACCCAGGTTGTCAGTCTTGGCAGCAGGTGCCTTTACATTTCACTGGCCCAAGATCATCTAGTTTTTTCTTTAAAGAAATTTTACTTAGCCGGGTGGTGGTGGCGCATGCCTTTAATCCCAGCACTCGGGAGGCAGAGCCAGGCGTATCTCTGTGAGTTCAAGGCCAGCCTGGTCTCCAAAGCGAGTTCCAGGAAAGGTGCAAAGCTACACAGAGAAACCCTGTCTCGAAAAACCAAAAAAAAAAAAAGAAATTTTACTTTTATTTATGTGTGTGTAAAGGGGAGAGAGAGAATGAGAATGTGCACATGAATGCAGGTGCCCACTGAGATCAGAAAAAGGAGTTCAATCTCTTGGAACTGGAGTTCCAGGCTGTTGTGAGCTACTGATGTGGGTGCTGGGAACCAAGCTTGGGTCTTCTGCAAGAACAGTGTGTTCTCTTAACCAAGCCATGGCCAGCCCACAGATTCCCCCGTCCTCCCCCCAGGACAGGGTTTTTCTGTGTAGCCCTGGCTGCCCTGGAACTAGCTTTGTAGACCAGGCTGGCCTTGAACTCACAGAGATCTGCCTCCGAGTGCTGGGGTTAAAGGCGTGTGCCACCATCTGCCCTGCACAAGATCATCTTTTAGGAGACCATGTTTTCCTGAGGAAGGAAGACACTGAGGCTGAGAAAGGAACAGAGTCAGTTGGTGGTAGGATTTTTTGTGTGGCGAACAACCGGAGGTCACAAAGGGATGGGGGAGGGGTTAGAGGCAGCCTGCTGCTTCTAAATTTGGCAATCCTGGATGATTCTTGGTGACTCTGGTTTCTTTTTGTGTAAAATGGGTAGGGTGATCCCTGCTTTGTACTATGAAATCACTCAGCACTTATCTACGATACTTACCCTCAGTGATTTGCATATATATATTTTTTTTTTTTTTTTTTGCCCTGGCCTCATATTGAGACCTGAAAGCACGCATTCTTGCTGACCTGATTCAGCCTGCTCCCTATGTTTCTGGAGTCACTCTTGGGGCCGGCTGTAATACCGAAGATTTGGGGTAAAGAGACTGCGTGGCCAGCACTTTACTTGATGAGCCGTCTTGCTGGCCCCTTCATTGTTTTGAGATTTTATTGTAAGAGGAGAGGTGAATATGATTACAACACATTGTACAAAGTTCTCAAAGAATTAATAAGTTAAAAATAAATGTACTGGGAGGATTAATTTGTATATAGCAGCTGCTCAATAAACAGTGCTATTTAAGGATAACGGTGCATGCTTGTATTCCTATCACTGGTAGACTGAGGCAGGGGGATCATGAGTTAGAAGCTTGCCTGGGATATATAGCAAGACTCTTTTGAAAGAAAGAAATAAAGAGAAATTCTTGTTACTCCTACGCTAATCTTGTTGTCCACAAGCCTTTGGTGAATTATAAAGGGTGGTTTGGCTTGTGTGTTTATGTGTTTCCCCTTGTGTCACTGGGGCTTGAACATAGGACCATGCTAGCCAAGCTGTATCTGCAGCCCCAAACTTTAGTTCTTAGAGCCAAAAACACCTCTCTCATGATAAGCAGAACTGTGGTTCCTCTCTAAAGTCAGCCAGCTCAAATTGAGATGTTTCAGGACCTACAGAGAGCTGAACTTCCCAGTCTAGAAGGTTCTGAGTTTCTCAGGCCACTGCACTCGGACTTTTGACTTCCATTGGCAGTATGAATGTGACGTCTACTATAACTTTTCCCAAGGAGATAGAAATGTTCTTGTCTTGGTCAAGTAATTTCTGAGCTATTGTATCAGAAGCATTGTGCGAGGTCATGTGGGGAATGGAAGGATGATCATCTGTGACTAGCTGTATAGCTGTGGGAAAAGACGAGGCTGTGAAACTACGAGAGTCTCATGGGAAAGGGCTGGACTGGTCTAGCTGGGGCAGATCTCTTTCATTCTTCTCAGGGCTGGGGTTGAACTTGGGGCCTTGTGAATGCTGGGCAAGTGGTCTATCACAATGCCATATCCCTCGCCCTTTTGACATTGATTTTGAGACCTAGTCTTACTAAGTTGCTTGAGCTGGCCTTGACCTCCATTTGTAGCCCAGGCCTAAGGTAAACTTGGAATCATGCTGTCTCATCCCTCTTGAGTACTGGGGAGTCTCAGGTAGCAGCTACCATTCCTAGCTCTGTAGGCCCTTGTTATTTATTTGGTTAAGAGTTTTTGTTTTAAGATTTAAAAAGTCATTTGCTTTATTTTATTTTATTTTTCTGGAGCTGAGGACTGAACCTAGGGTCTTGCGCTTGCTAGGCAAGCACTCTACCACTGAGCTAAATTCCCAACCCAACTTAAATATGTTATATGTTTACAGACTTTGTTTTGTTTTGTTTTGGTTTTTTGAGACAGGGTTTCTCTGTGTTGTTTTGGTGCCTGTCCTGGATCTCACTCTGTAGATCAGGCTGTCCTCAAACTCACAGAGATCCGCCTGCCTCTGCCTCCCAAGTGCTGGGATTAAAGACGTGCGCCACCGCTGCCTGTTATTTGCTTTATTTATGTGTATGTTGGCATGAGTGTATGTGGACCATGTTTATGCAGGAGCCTGCAGAGGTCAGCTCTCCCGAACCTGCAGTTGCAGACTGTTGTGAGATGCCAGGTGGTGCTGGCATCCAAACTCAGGTCCACTGTAATAGCAGTAATTGCTATTAACTGCTGAGCCATCTCTCCAGCCCTTGTTTTGTGTTTTAAATATAGGGTCTAACTCTGTAACTATAGCTGGCCTGGAACTCTCTCTGTAGACCTCACAAGGATCTACCAGCCTCTGCCTCCTGAGTATTGGGATTAAAGGTATATGCTACCAAACCCAGGCTATTTTTATCATTTATTATGAGTGTATATGTGTGTATCTGAGTGTGGGTTTGTACATGTAAGTATAAGTCAGGTAGGACAGTGGGTTGCATTGGGTTCTCTGGAGCTGGAGGTGGTTGCAGGCCACCAGGCATGGGTGCTGGGAAGAGAACTCAGATCTTCTGTAAGAGCAGTAAGTGCTCTTAACCACTGAGCCATCTCTCTAGTCCCATTAGTGTTTGTTTGATTTTGTTTTGGGGACAGAGAAACCCTGTCTCCAAACAAACACGTCACTGTAACCCTTAGTGCTGGGAGGAAGGGACAGAAGGCTCCCTTAGCTCGCTGACCAGGTTGCCTTGCCACATCAATGAGCTCCAGGTATAGTAAGAGACACCTGCAGAAACTTAGGGTGGAGAGCAATAGAAAAGATCCCTGACACCAATCTCTAGCACATATACCTGCACATGCACAGACAAGGTATCTCTGTAATAGCTCCAGCTGTCCTGGAACTTGCTTTGTAGACCAGGCTGGCCTCCTGGCCACAAATGATGCTTTAAAGGGTAGGGTGTAGGTCAGAGGTGGAGTACTTGCTTGGCATATGCCAGGCCCCGTGTTTTGTTCTAGCACTACAGGAACCAAAATGCTTTACAAAGGTTAAAGGGCAGATTAAGAAAAGGGGGAAAATGGGGGGGGGGGGAGGGGGTGGGAGGGGGGTGGGTGGTGGTGGTAGTGGGGGTGGCGCACGACTTTCATCTCAGCTCTTGCGGGGCAGAGGCAGGCAGATCTCTGTGAGTTCAAAGCCAGCCTGGTCTACAAATCGACGACAGTGACAGAGAGACCCTGTCTCGTGAAACTTTAAGAAAAAGAAAGCAAAGCAAAGGGGGAAATGGAAGGAGAGACCCATTAGGAAGTGAGAAGCAGCGTTGTTGGCTGTACTGTCGTGCTGGGCCTTTTCTCTAACCCTCCAGCCCCTTTTTAGAGATGAGACTGGGGAAGCTAAGCTAGCGTTGGAACCTGGGTTTGTCCCAGCGACACCGACAAGTTCTTCAGTCTCTTGAGCACTGATTCTGCTGTGGTGGTTGGACTGGAAAGGCCCCTGAGTCTGAGTTCGCATTCTAGGTCAAGGTCTCTCTTTAACTTTCAGGCTTTAATCTCGCTGCCTGCCTGTCTATCTGTCCGTCTGTCCATCCATTGTCCATCTGTCTGTTTTTATCTATATCTTTTTGCATCTGTGCCCCATTCCCATTCATTTATCTCCCAAACACAGATTGAGCATGTATGTTAGCCTTGCTTCGGTTACTGGAAACACAGCAGAACACACCAGATCCACCTTGTGAGGCTGTGTCTGGTGGGAAGACAAACAATAAATAAAGTGTAATAATCGAACAAAACAGAGGTTTTTTTGGTTTAGGTATGTATAATTTTTATTTTTCAGCGCTGGAGATGGAACCCAGGGTGTCTTGCATGCTAGGTAGCTCAGCATAGCACTTTAGGTCAAGGGTAGGAGAACATCAGGAATTCACTAGAAAAGGAAAAATTGAACTCTTAAAAATGTGCACTTGAGGGCTGGAGAGATAGCTCAGTGGTTAAGAGAAAGCACTTGCTGCTCTTGCAGAGGACCTGGGTTCAGTTCCCAGCACCCACACAGTGGCTCCCAACCATCTGTAACTTCAGAGATCTAATGTTCTCTTCTGGCGCCTATGTGGTATACATACATACATTCAGGTAAACACTCACACACGTTAAATAAATACATCTTTTTTAAAAAACTCACTTAAGATGTTGGCTTGAAATTGAGACACCCCCTGGGTCTGAACAAGTCCCTTATTAGATTTTTACCTATATAAAACATCTTCCTGGTGTTGAGAGATGACTTAGCAGGTAAGAGCACTGGCTACTCTTCCAGAGACCTGGGGTTTAATTCCCAGCACCCACATGGTGGCTCACAACTGTCTGTAACTCCAGTTCCGGGGGAATCTGATACCATCTTCTGGCCTCCAGGGAGCCAAGCATGGAAGTGGTGCACAGACATGCATGCAGGCAAAATATCCATATACATAAAATCAAATAAAAATTAGTGAAAAAGAAAAGACCTAGCGGGGTGGGCTGTCCTATCTTGCTCACTTAACAACACATGGGGAAGCAGAATGGCAGGAAGAGATGGAAACCAAAGCTCCAGGTACCTCCCCTCCCCTCCCTTCCCCTCCCCTCCCCTCCCCTCCCCTCTCCTCAACTCCCCAGCCTTGAAGCCCCCGCCTGGCTTGCTCTTTAGGATTGGCCACGGGATATTTATCTTGGCCACTGCTGATGTTAATGAGTTACTGAGAGCCTAGCTCTGGAGCAAAGGTCTTGGTGGGCAAATCCAGCCACTGTCCTCTCTGTCACCTGTCACTCCTGGGGAAGCAGCCCCACCATTCAGAGCAAAGGCCGTGCCCTTCTGAGCCCCAGATGAGGGACTGGTTTTCAAAAGCGCTGGTCTCTGATTTTCCATATGACCTCGGCAAGTTCCTTAAGGCACGAGCTTGTGCTTCATCCTGAAGGTGGCGGTACTAGAACCCACACTAAGAGGGTTGCATTGCTTCATGCAGCTCCTGCAGTGAAGAAGCTCCCGGTCTGGCTCAGAGGCACCCTAAGTGCACCATGTGTCCCACCCACCTAGGACACTTGTCCTTTTGCTTCTTGCTAAGTGAACAAATACACGCACAGTAACTGAAAGAGACCGTGACTTTAGAGGTGTTTAAGCCAGCGTTCTTTTCACTTAATAACAATTTAAATTTAACCATTCTTGTAAATTATTGTGGTCCGGCCTTAATAATCTCCCCAGAGTCCCAGAAGAGAAGCTACAGACAGTGAGAATTATTTTCAGGAAAAGAATCTAAGTACACTGAGTTCTTAGTCTGTCTACTTTATTCCTTTGGGATAATATGCTATCTACACAGCTTCAGTTCTGTTCTCATGCCTAGCTCCTTTCTTGTCTGACTTCTCTCTACATTTATCTGCTCTAAGTTCTATCTTAATTCTCTCATCTTAGTTCTGCTCCATCTTGGTCTTTCTCATCTCATTCTTACCCATCTAGTTCTTCCCCATCTGGCTCTTCCTCATCTTCCATCTCATTCTTCTAGTTCTCCAGTCAAAATCCTCCTCAGTCTCTGAGGTTTACAGTTCTATACCCATGCAATATCAGTGCTCTAGCTAGAGCAAGGTCACCAGGCTTGAATTCTTACAGGGTCATAAAGACAGACAAGAGTTTTCCTCAGGCACTGACCATCAGGCTTTCTTTTACAACCCAAAAGGGGAGTGGTAAAGGAGGAGGTCAACTGAGAGCTAATATCAGTTACTAATATATCAGAAAAAGGGAATTTATGTGCTCACACTACATTCCTAGAGGTGATTTGGTAAATGTTAGGAGTCTATAATGTTAGTATAAATACCACTAAGGTTGTATAAGAAAGGAGGGTCTGAGCTAAATTTTCCTTAATTCAGGAGATCGTTTGGCCTTGGATGCTTGATAGTATTTCAGATAAAACACACTGTTATGAGTTCTTGGAAGCATACATAGCATGCAATAATATCATTGCAGGAATTGGCTAATATATATACAAAAGCTAAAATGTCACCAAGACTTCTTAAGCCATGACTTGACCTTTGGAAAAATCCTTAACCTTTCCAAGTAGTAGCTTTTGTGATAGTAGCTGGATTCCATTATGTTTTCCTGCGGCTTGCAGCAAATCATCTACATCTTCCCTCTCCCAGGTAAGCAGCATAGATTCCTCGTTTGCTGTTGGTTACTTGTTGTGACAGATACTTGATAAGGAGCAGCTTAAGGGAGAAGGGCCTACTCTGTTTGAATGTACAGTCCATGACATTGGGCAGAGCCTGATGTGGCTGCTCGGATTGTGTCTGCAGTCAGGAAGTGGAGATGAATTCAGCTGCTTCAGGCTTTCCTTCTTCCCCCTTGCCTCTTCTATTCAGTCTAGGTCTCTAGCCACTGTGCTGGGTGAGTCTTCTCAGTTAAGCCTCTTTGGAAACGCCCTCACAGACACGGCCAGAGGTGTGTCTCCTAGGTTATCCCAAACCCAGTCACGTGGACAATGGAGAATAGATATTACACCCTTTACTTGTGGTTTCACTTCCTGTAGGTTTAGTTATCTGCTAGCAACGCTTATCAGAAAATAGGAAATGGAAAATTCCAGAAATAGACCACATCCACAAACACTTTATTACAGAATAATTGTTTTAGTTTATCATTATCAATTTCTTACTATGCTTAGCTTATAAATTAAATTTTATCATCATTGTAAGTACATGTATATGAAAAAGATGCCTTATAGATGAAACTGTATTGTAAATATGTGCATATAGGAAAGAAGTATAGTATATGCCATGTGAAACACTTTTGGGAAGGATGATGACTCAGCCAATAAAGAATTTAACAAGACATGAACAGAGGACTTGCTGAAATACATGGCAAGAAAGCGTGAGTTCCCAGAGAGGGAAGTCACACCCCTGAAAAGGGATGGAAACCTTTTTATAATAGTTAAGGGGATGTTATTTGATTTTACCACCATAGACTCTTGTTCAGGTTCATATTTGAGGGAATAGATGGACCTCTCATTATCTTGCTTAATAGTAAATTTTATGAAGTAAGTTGTTTTTCTTGAATCGGCCATTTGTGTAAGGTTCCATGAGTCATTAAGGGTTAGTTTTAGATGTCTGTGTAAGATGTGGATCTGGGCTGGTGAGAGCACTCAGTGGGTCACTGCCCTTGCAGAGGGCCCAGGGCCAGTTCCCAGCACCCACATTTTGGCTCACAACCACCTGTAACTCCAGTTCTAGCGAATCGGATGTTTTCCTTCTGGTCTCCCTGGGTGCAGCATGCATGTGGTGCAGTTACATGCTGGCAAAGCAGTCATACATATTTAAAAAATGATTGGCAAGGTATCCTCGCACACCGTTAATCCCCGCATGGGGGAGTCTGCGGCAGGAAGATCTCTGAGTTTGAGGCCAGCCTGGTCTACAGAGTGAGTTCCAGGACAACCAAGGCTACGAAGAGAAACCCTGTCTCGAAAAACAAAACAAACGAAAAAAGATAAAGATCAGGCCATATTGTTGAGTGGGAATTTTGCTTTTATTTTTGGCCTCTTTTCTTTACATTCCCAAGATAGCTGAGCAAAGTCAAGTCACTGACAAGAGATGAGGATCCCCCTTCTTCTGAGCTCCACAAAGCTAAGTGGGGGTATCACAGGGCCCTGGTTGGAGCTGCTGGTTCAGTCACTTCAGGATTGTAGGATGTAAGGCATAGAAGGCTCTGGAGCCACCCCCTCACCCCCCCCCTTTTTTTTTTGAAAGGGAAAGGAGTGGCTATCTCAAGAGGTAGAAGTCCAGACTGTGGTATCATTTGGAAATTAAGAGGTCTTCAGAGGTGAGAGACAGGTGTTGATGTCTCTGGTGATGGTTGATATCCCTGAAGACTACAGTCTGGAGCTTGATGGCCTGTACTCTGTAAAATAGTGATTGTACCAGAAGATTAAGTAAGTGAGGGTCAAAAAAGAAAGGTGAGGATTAGGCTAGTGAGCAGGTCAACCCCCATGTCTCTCAGTTAAGAGCCATCCTTTGGAGACTCTTAAATTTGATGTCTATAGTGTCCTGTAACCTACAGCATGTACTATGCTGATAGATAGGTGTAGCTGCAGTATTCTCCCAGAGTCAGGTCAGTACCCCTTTGGGCCACCATACTTAGGTCAAAGGCATGACAGTTACGGCGGAGCATTACTGAAGCACCCCGGTCCTCAAAAACTGATGAGATGTAGCTTAAGCTTATGTAGTGAATCTAAGTCTGCATCTCTGGTATCTACTCCTGCTGTAATGCCCAGGCCTGCCTGGTAGGAGGGGTTTCCGATGGACAGTCTCCTAGGTCAGGAGACACAAGGAGGCTGAATAACTGTTAGGGGCAACGAAGGCAGGGACAGGTCCATTAAGCCTGAAGATAGATGGTGGTGTTCGATAAAAAGGAAATGGTTGGATGTTCCAGAAACGGAGGAGGCTGAGGGATGGAAGAAATAGGAGTCTGACTGTTTAAGGGACAGTTGAAGCTGAGGTGTTGGGGGCTGAAGCCATTTTTCTCATACAGGTAGAACTGTCAGGGGTCTGTTAGGATCTAGTGTTGGTGATCGGAGAGAGGAGAATTTGAAGGGCTCTTTTGAGAGGAGGTTTGGTTTTGTCACAGAGGTATGTTGGGACAAGCAGTTGGTCAGGCTTGACGGAGTTTTGTGAGTTTTTCTAGAGTTTTATCAGGCAGGCCAAAGAATAAACACCTGTGAGACCTGTACATTGTCTTGGAATTGGGGGTTTGACAGGCACACTTTTTATGTCTCTAATAGAAGGGTAAAGTTGTGTGATTAAAGAATGCCTACGGGCCGGGCAGTGGTGGCACATGCCTTTAATCCCAGCAGAGGCAGAGGCAGGCAGATCTCTGAGTTCGAGGACAGCCAGGGCTACACAGTGAAACCCTGTCTCACAAAACAAAACAAAAAGAATGCCCGTGGGATGGGACCCCTTGTGGCTTCAGTTCAAATGAGCCTGGTTTAATTATTAAGGCCAGCATTTGACAAGACTATACACTAAATTGGTGAGTGTGGAGATGCAAAGAAATAGATTTATGTTTACATTTGGCTGTGAGAGTGTTGAACAGGTGTGCTGAGCCCATGGAGATAGAGTTCTATTGGAAATGTGTGTGGAGGGAAATTAATTGGGTCCATTTAAATAGTGGCTGAGCAGGAAATGCACTCCTGGTAGGAGTTAAGGGGTAAGCAAAGGCAGAGGTCTTCCATCAGGGTCCAGTTGTGTTACTTGAGATTATGGGCCTTTTGGGGAAGGTGAGGAAGCAGGAGGGGCTGAGACCAGGAGTAGCAGAATAACCCAAGTCAGAATGGTTAAAAATGACCCTATTAGGTGATTTCAGGAAGACAAGTAAAGAGTGTGACAGTGGCCATCAGGAAGATGAGACCAAATCCTAGGCCAAGTATAGGGGCCCAGTGCTGTTGGAGTGAGGGATGTGAGATCTCTGTTTAATTGTTATTTAAATTTTATTTATATTTTATGTGTATGGGTGTTTTGCCGGCATGTATGTCTGCATCATGTGCATTTTTGGTGCCCTGAGTGTCCAGAAGAGGGCACCAGATCCCCTGAGACAGGAGTTATAAATAGTTAGGAGCCACCATGTGGGTGCTGGGACTCGAACCCAGGTCCTCTGGAAGAGCAGCCAGTGCTTTAACAGCTGAGCCATCTCCAACTTAAAAGGTGAATTTTTTTTTTTTGTTTTTTTTTGTTACTGTGTTTGTTTTCAGACAGGGTCTCTAAATAGCCCTGGCTGTCCTGGAACTTGCTCTATCGACCAGGGTGGTCTTGAATTTACAGAGATCTGCCTGCCTCTATCCCCTGAGTACCAGGCTTAAGGGGGTGCACCACCACACCTAGCTTCACACCTGGGTGTGAGATCTTAAAAGTACAGTTGGGAGGAAAAGTGGGCTGAGGAGGGTCTGAAGTGTGAACTTAGAGAGCTTCTAAGAGCTGGATTAAGGGGACTGGAGATGGCTCTGTGGTTAAGAACAATGGCTGCTCTTGTGGAGAACCCAGGTTTGGATCCCAGCACCCACACGGCAGCTTACAAACATCTGTAACTCTAGTTCCTCTGCTGACCTCTGTGGGCTCCTGTAAGCATATGATGCACAAACATACACTCGGGCACACATGCACATAAAATTAGATAGCTACATATAAATAAAAAGACTTAGATTAACCATTTCAGCCTTTTCAGATGATAGAGGGCTGCCACACAGCATAGAGATCATGCCTAATTTTGAGACTTTCATTTACTCCTTAATATTGAAAATGGAAGCTGAGGGGTTAGGGATTTAGCTCAGTGGTAGAGCGCTTGCCTAACAAGCACAAGGCCCTGGGTTCGGTCCTCAGCTCTCAAAAACAAAAACAAAAACAAAAACAAAAGAAAATGGAAGCTGAACATTGTCATACTGTAGGCGGAGGTGGGGGGTGGGGTCGTAGGGCAAAGCAAGGATGTGTTCAAGAGGATGGTGGCCTGTGAGGCTCTCCCTTGCTCTGCTTTACGGGAGTTGGCTTCTTCCACTGGGTGAAGGTCCCTGTCTACTAGAACTATTATATCTGTGACCATCATGCTAGGGGGAAGTGGGTGAGGTTTATTTGGATTTCCTGAGACTGTGAGAGAGTAGGATTGGGGATTAAGATTGAAGTGAAAGGCTGTTGATCAGCTTGGTTGTTATCCTAAGAACTGTCAGAGTCGGCCTGGCAGTGAATAATGGCCACCTCAGTTAGAAGCCCGGTGGCTTCAGGTAGGGCCAGGATCTCCTAGACATGTCTGATCAGGGCGTCATGGCAGTGCAGAGACCCCATTCTTCCCAGATGGCTGCACAGACACTCATTACATGAAAAAAAAAAATCACATTTCTGCCCTTGGTGAAGACAAGTAGTTCTGTCTTTGAGCTTATTACCCAGAAAAGGCCCAGATTCTATGACTTCTGTGAAGCCATGTCCTGCCACTGGAAAAACTGCCAACATCTGTGAGCCAGGTAGTCTCGGGTAGGGGTGTTGTAAAGGGGCTCAAGGTGAGGATCTGGAGGGAAGTTTTGTAGTAAGTTCTGGAGTGTGTGCAAGAGTGTGAGATTTGGTGACTCCCCTGAGACCCAGTAGAAGGCTCTTGAATTGACATTGTCAAGGACCTGGTGGAGCATATAAACTGTCATACTCTGTTCCAGAGTTAATTTGGAGGCCTTTCCAGCCAGAAGGACAACAGCTGTCCCATGCCTCTGGGTCTAATGACTTGGAAGAGTAAACGGCTGGACTCTCAGAGCGCCCCAGGATTTGAGTTCAGAATTCCTGGGAATTCTGTTCTCTCGTAATCATGTACATAGAGAGAAAAGGGCGCGGTGAGGCAGGAAAAGTTAATCCTGCTACAAAAGTTCTGTAGGATGTTAAGGAATAGGAAGAGGGAGCTTGTAAAAAATAATTTTTTTTTTTTGGTTTTTCGAGACAGGGTTTCTTTGTGTAGCTTTGTGCCTTTCCTGGAACTCACTTGGTAGCCCAGGCTGGCCTCGAACTCACAGAGATCCACCTGGCTCTGCCTCCTGAGTGCTGGGATTAAAGGCGTGCGCCACCACCGCCCGGCTGAGCTTGTAAAATTGTATCATAGAACCCAGAAAGGCAAAAGGAAGAATCTTGGCTGCTCATAGGGGTGATTGCCTGCTTTAGGGGGGCCAGGGTCTTTGTTATCATCACAAAGACGGGCTTCAGGGAAGGTGAGTTGGGGGGTTGATCCTCTTAGCGATAGACTTTGTTGTGTGGCTGGAGAACCCCTGGGCAGGCAGGGAGTGAAGTGGAGGGGAGAGAAGGGAGAGATACTGGAGCACAGCTTGTCTCCTGGCCTCCTGAGCTCTGCAAGGATACAGTGCGGACTGGGCAGCTGGGATCTTTCTAGAAGGCACTGTGTCTGCCCGGATGATGGCATTTCACTCTCTGTAGCTGCCATGGGACTCCGTGGCCCTGTTGTTAGAAATGTAGGTCATCAGGCCAAGGGAGGATCATACCTGAGCTGGGGAATCGCTAGGGCTCCTGTGCCGCCTCCACGTGGCCCTCTCAATCCCTCTGTCCCGCAGCTTCTATTCCAAGGACAGTGAAGGCAGCTGGTTCCGCTCCCTCTTTGTTCACAAGGTGGATCCTCGGAAGGACGCCCACTCCACGCTGCTGTCTAAGAAGGAGACTAGTAACCTCTACAAGATCCAATGTGAGTGGCCGCTAACCTGGCTGGCTGCACCTCAGGCTGTTTTTGTGGGCGGATTTGGGGTAAAGAGCTATGATATTGGAGATGATAGAATCCTCCTTCTCAGCAAGGCCCCAAGCTGTCCTGGGAGCCTTGGCCCTATTTGGGGCCTGCTCACTCTGATCCCCCAACTCCCCCCCAAACACACACACACACACACAAGCATGTGTGGGTATTGCATGCACTTCATTTCCTGCTCTCTGTCGTATGTTGCAGTTCACAATGTGAAGCCCGAATATCTGGATGCCTACAACAGTCTGACGTGAGTGTTCTCCATCTACTGTTCCCCTCCACTGTGGGAGGTAGTGGGTAGGGCCCTCCTTCCCAAGAAACTCTTAAACCCTCTGCCTCAATCTCCTGTCCAAATCAAAGGGTGTGGATTCTAGAGCCCCACCTGTGCTTCTTAGAGAGGAGACAGGCTTGGCCCTGGGGCCCGAGTTGGAACCTTTATCTCAGGGCCCTTGGTGGCCAGTGCAAGCCCTGCTCCTTCCTGTGCCCTTCCCACAGGGAGGCTGTGCTGCCCAAGCTGCACCTGGATGAGGACTACCCCTGCTCGCTTGTGGGCAACTGGAACACGTGGTACGGGGAGCAGGACCAGGCAGGTGAGCTTCCCTTGTCCACAGGGACCACCCAGCCCGGGTCTCCACCAGCTCTCATATCCGACTGCCCTCCTCTCTCTGCAGCATCTCTGGGGGCATGAGGGAGTATGTTTCTTTCATACCTCATCGCCCCACCCAAACACCTGTTGTGGCTCCTCCCTCAGTGCCCTCAGGCAGCCCACGAGGCCTGGGAGTCCTTCCTTGCCCAGTCCACAGCCTTCCTTTGTTACCTCCGTTCACTGTGCTGCTCTGCCTAGGAGTCATCGGTTCCCCGGGTAGAACTCTCTAGTTATAGGTGGCCGACCTGAGGGGTTTGTTCTACCTTGCCTGGTTTACTTGGTTTGGTTTACCTGTCTTTTAACTTGTTTTAACTGTGTAGACCAGGCTGGCCTCTAAGACGTACTTTCCCTCTAGAATATTATTAATGGACCAGCCTTAATAATCTTCCCATGGGGCCCCAAAGAGATGCAACCATCGGCGGGTGGAGGAATCTAGATACACCAAGCTCTTTGTCCTTTTACTTTATTCCTCTATGACAAAAATTCTATCTATATAGCTTCAATTCCATCTTGAATCTTAGTTCCTCTTTGTACCTACTTTTTCTGTCCCCTCATAGCCCTGGTAATAACTAAGCCCTTATGCTTTTGGCCTCATCTTCGTCCTCTGTTCCTTCATCCTCCATCTATCCTTCCTGGCTCCTTACTCCTGACCCTAATAAACTCTATAAGAAACTTCCTTACCCTCTACAGAAGCTCTGTCGTCTTCTCTCTGGCCAGGCTGCTCGGTCTAACATCTACAGAGAGACTGCCTTGTTCTTTTTCTCCCTGCCACACAATTCTGTCCACCAGGAATTCTGCCTCACTCTTTACTCCACCTGGATATGCAAAAACCTCCTTTGTCCTCAGTCAATTGCTCTGGAAAGCCACTAGGCCTGAAGGCACTGGATAGTCTGAGCTTTATCTGCACAAGAAACAAAGCTATGCATCTAGGAGCCAGGTTGCCTCCAAAAGGA
This sequence comes from Peromyscus maniculatus bairdii, assembly GCF_049852395.1. Lineage (NCBI taxonomy): Eukaryota > Metazoa > Chordata > Mammalia > Rodentia > Cricetidae > Peromyscus > Peromyscus maniculatus. The sequence goes on from NC_134861.1 coordinate 8,203,953, forward strand.
GTTTTACCTTAGTTCAGGGGCTTCAGGCACCTAGCAGGTGGTCTGGTAGCTAGTCTGTTCCTTGCTTGTCCTTCAGTGCTTTGTTTGGAGCTGGCCCTATCTTTGGATGTAGCTAAAAGGGGATATTTGCAAAATAGCCAATTCAAATGCTAAAAAGGGAGCAGGGAGGCAGAAGGACCTGCCTACATGACCTTATCCAAGTACTGGTCGGAGTAGGATGCTCACATATACATGTTCTATGGGAATTATGAGCACAAGAAATTCATAACGAGGAGCAGCTGAATATTAAAACTGAATAACACCAAATATTCCGTGATAAATGGCTTCCCACTAGAAAAACGCCTTGAAAATTCTAGGTATAGCTATAATACACAGCCAAATCTCTATAATATATTCTTGTGGTCCTCAAGATCTCCCTGCTTCAGCCTCCTGAGTGCTGAAATGCTTTGATTGTCTTTTTTTTTTTTTTTTCTTCCTTCTTCAAGACAGGGTCCTGGTGTCCTGGAACTCACTATGTAGACCAGGCTGGCCTTGAACTCACAGAGATCCACCTGCCTCTGCCTCTCAAGTGTTGGAATTAAAGGCGTGCGCCACCACTCTTGGCTTGTTTGCTTGTATTTTTTTTTTTTTTAAGATTTATTTATTTATAATGTATATATGTATTTTGCCTGCAGGTACGCCTGCAGGCCAGAAGAGGGCACCAGATCTCATTATAGATGGTTGAGCCACCATGTGGTTGCTGGGGATTAAACTCAGGACCTCTAGAAGACCAGTCAGTGCTTTTAACCACTGAACCTTCTCTCCAGCCCCCATTTGCTTATCTTTTAAAGTTATTTTCAAATTAATTTACTTTGTGTGTGTGTGTGTGTTTCTGTCTGTCAGTCTGTCCGTCTGTCCGTACAGGTGTGCATGTGCTGTGGTGTGCCTGTGGAGGTTAGTGAACAGTAGTTCTTGTCTTCACCTTGTTGAGGTGGGGTCCCCTTTGTTTCTGGTGCTGCACTGTGCACTCCAGGCTAGATTACAGATGTGCACTTCTGTTCCTGGCTTTTTCACTTGGGTTCCAGGGATCAAGCTCCAGTTGTCTGGCTTGTGTAGCAAGAGCTTTTACTTTTACATCTCACCAGCTCTTGCCTGTCTTACTGTTTTATATTTTGGTGTAGACATGGCATCCTTCTGAAAAAATGATTCTTTGCATTTTTGCTGGGTCAGGCACTGTCCTTGGTGAGTCAGGCACTGTCCCTGGCTCTCATCTCCACTACTTGCCTCTTCATTCCCTAATGATGCGTCCCTGTAGCTGCCGACATCCTTGTCTACCGTCTCCTATAGGTAGTGAGTTTTGGGGGTCAGGGCTATATCTCTTGGAAATACTTAATACTCAATATAAATATTCCCTCTCTTTAAAAAATCCATGCTGGGGAGTGGGGTGGTGCTGGAGAGATGGCTCAGTGGTTAAGCGCACTGGCTGCTCTTCCAGAGGTCTCACAGGTTCCATTCCCAGCATACACCTGGTGGCTGGCAACTATCTGTAACTTCAGTTCCTGGGGAACCCCACACCTTCTGCTGGCTTCACAGGCACTGCATACCCATGGTGCACAAGACATAAGCCACATGTAAGCCAAACACCTGCACCCATAAAATTAAAAAGTAAATAGTTCCTCAAAAAATTATTGTCAAAAAGTTTATGCTGGGGCCTGGAGAGGTATCAGCAGTTAAGAGCACCTTTCGCACTTGCAGAGGACCTGAATTCAATTTCTGGCATCCAACCATCCATAAGCATCCACAATTCCAGCTCCAGAGAGTCTGCATCCTCTTCTGACCTCCATGGGTACCAGGCACACACATGGTGCACACATACATGCATTCGGACAAAGCACTCATACACATAAACTTAATCCTGAAAAAATATGTTTTAAAAGCTCATGCTGGCTGACTCCTGTAATCCTCGAATTCAGGAGACTGAAGCAGAAGGATTACTGTGAATTTGAGGACACGCTGGTCTACAGAGTGAGCACCAGACCAGCCAGGTCTATAGAATGAGACCGTGTCTTGAAAAATTAAAACCAAACTTGACCATAACAACCAGAAAATTCGGTTCCTCAGTCATCTTTGACACCTCAAGTGTCCACTGAAAGACCTGCCTGGCTCGCGGCTGCCATTGGTAGACGGCTGTAGCCATTTCCAGTGTGGCAGAGGATCATTTTGCATGGTACAGGTATAGACTACGGCACAGCCATTGCAGACAACCCTCTCAGCTTCCCTTGCATAAACTCCCAACAGTGGGAGCTCATCACCCCATAAGCCAACCTGTCTCAAACCTGATGTGTGTGTTTAGTAAAAGAAAACAATCTGTAAGCCTAGCATGGTGGTACACATTTGTAATCCCAGTACTTGAGAAGTAGAGGCAGGTGGTACCATAAGTTCAGGGCCAGCTTGGACTACATATCAAGTTCAGGCCAGTGAGGGCTTCATAGAGACCCTGACTCAAGAAATAGAATTAGGAAACCTGTACAAAGAGAAAGACAGATATCCGTAATTATCTGGTCTGTGTTGGTGACAGACAATAATTGGTAATCAAGACAAGCCATGTGCTTTCCGCTTAGCACTATGGTTTTTTTAATCTTTGATCAACTTGACTGGCAGTAGCAAAACTCCTTGGATTCTATTAAGAGTTTACTGATTGAGGGGCTAGAGAGGTGGTTCAGAGGTTAAGACCACGGTCTGCTCTTCCAGAGGACCTGGGTTCAATTCCCAGCACCCATATGGCAGCTCACAACTATCTGTAACTCCAGTTCCAGGGGACCTGACACCCACATGCAGGCAAAACACCAATGTACATAAAATCAATCAAACAAACAAACAAACAAATAAATAAAATAAGAAGCAGGTGGGGTCAACATTTAAAAAAAAAAAGAGAAAAAAGAGTTTACTGATTGAAGCCAGGCATGGTGGTGCATGCACACCTTTAATCCCAGTACTCAGGAGACAGGCAGGTAGATCTCTATGAGTTCGAGTCCAGCCTGGTCTACAGAGTGAGTTTCAGGAAAGCTAGGGCTGTTACACAGAGAAACCCTGTCTCAAAAAAGAAAAAAAAGGTTACTGGTTGAGCCAGACTTAGTGGTACATGCCTGTAATTCCAGTTCCTGGGAGGCTGAGGCAGGGGGATAGAGAGTTTGAGGCCAGTCTGGGCTATTTAGCAATACCTTATCTAAAATAAAACCAAACCATGCTTGCAAACTGTGAAATGAATTTTGACTTTATAAAGCATATCCTATATGATGCACATCTTGAGATTTATCTCCTCTATGTGGAGACATCTGAGGAGCAGGCCGTTAGAGTCAGGCTCCAGGAGCAGGGCACAGGGATATACATGTGAATACACTTGTCAAACCACTGATCTGTCTTCTCTAGGGGCCACTGATGACTAGAGACTTCTTTCTTGGCCTCTTCACGCCTCACATTAAGTTGACCCCTTTCCTGTAGGTCGGCATTCTTGGTTTGCCATGATAGGACAGACTGCCATCCATACAAAAGTTAGGGTACTTCCCTCTGGAACAGGCCCTTTGAACTATAGGGTCAGACCGTTTTGCAAATGGGAAAATCAAGGTGCCAAGAAAGTCTGATGAGGGAATGGCTACCGTGGGAAGTAACAGAACCTGTGCTTTCAAGTCACAGGTCAGTCGGTTACCCTCAGCTCTAGCATGGCCCCTCGCCTCCTGGGGGCCAGCCTCCCCGCACAGCTGTGGTCCCGACTTTAGTGCTGTTGTTTGACTTCTTCCTCTCCTCCTCTGTCTGCCCCGCCATCCCCCCTCCCTCCCCCTCCCTCATTTCCTCTGCTTTGCTGTTGATTGACCTAGGCCTCGAATATGCTAAGTACATGTTCTCTCACATTAGCTCATGCTTTGCTTACTGGGACTCAGGTTAGCTACCCGGGGCTGCCATAAACTACTACAGACTCCAAAATGGAAGTGCATCCTTCAACTTCGGCAGCCAGAGGCAGAAATCAAGGTACTAGCTCGGTTTGGGCTTCCTCTGAGGCTCAGGGAGCGTCCTTCCTGCCTCTTGCAACTTCCGGCTGTTAGGAACCCCTGGCATTCTTTGGCATGTGGGCACATCAGTCTGAGCTCTGTCTTCTGGGTCACAGGGTATTCCCTTTGTGTGCATCTCTCCTCTGATAAGGGCACCAGACTGGACTGAAGGTCTATCCAGTATATAGTCTTAACTCAGTTATCTACAGAGACCCTGTTTCCAAACAAGGTCACATAGCATGGTTCTGGCAGGGCATGAATTTTGGAGGGGCTCCTATTGAAGCCAGCAGAGACTATGGTTGGGGGAAAATCTAATGGTACAAAGAGTTCTCAGTGAGAATGAGGATGGCCTTTCATTGGAGGACCAAGGGGTCTCTATAATCAGTCTTGAGTATCCACGAGGAGATCATGTGTACATTGGCATCCCTGTATGTATCCTTCTGCCCCTGACCACATGCTGGAGTACCCCAGTATCCCAGCCCTTAGTTTGTTTTTCCTCCCCCCTCCTTTTTTTTGAGGCAGGGTCTTCCACAGCTCAGGCTGGCCTTGAACCTTCTGATCCTCCTGTCTCCACACAAATGTGTGTCACCAGCCCAGTTTTATGTAATGTTGGGGATTTTGAACTCAGGGCTTTGTGCAGGCAACCGGCTAAGCTGCATTCCCAGTCTGCTTCCTTCCTTCATAAGGTTGGGTCTCCCTCTGTTACCCAGACATTAGCTCAAGGCATCATCCTGCATCAGCTTCCCAAGCGGCTGGAACTACATGTCCCTGTCTCCATACATAGCTGCAGGTTTTACTTATTTATTTATTTCTTTTACAGTCACTGCCTTGGAACACTCTTGTAATCGTTTGGTTGGTTGTTTTTTGCAGTGCTAAAAGAGATGGAACTTGGGGTCTCCTGCTATTAGACAAATGCTCTACCAGTGAGCTACAGCATCAGCCCTCTTGGAGTGTTCTGTTAATCCCTGTGTCTGCTGGTGTCCCTAGGGTGGAAGATGTAGCTGGAGAGTTTTCTCTCTGGGTCCTGCCAAGCCCCAGCAGTCCAACAACCCACTTATAAAATAAACACACAGACGTATAATATTTAAACTGTTTGGCCTAATGGCTCAGGCTTCTAGCTATCTAGTTCCTACATCTTAAATTAATCCATTTCTATAAATCTATACCTTGACACGTGGCTTATTGGCATCTTCACATGCAGCTTGTCATGGCAGCGGCTGGCAGTGTCTCTCTCTGCCTTCCTGTTCTCTCAATTCTCTTCCCTGTTAGTCCCACCTATACTTCCTGCCTGGCTACTGGCCAATCAGTGTTTTATTTATTGACCAATCAGAGCAACACATTTGACATACAGACCATCCCACAGCAGGAAGACACTCAGATCATCTTTTGTTTGGTTTTGTTTGTGATACTATAGATGAAACCCAGGTCCTTCTGCATGCCAAGCACGTGTTTTATCAGTAGCTACCCCCATCCTCATCTGATCCTCTTGTTGCTGCGATTTTAGGAATGTTGGAGTTTTGTGGATGAGGACATTGAGTCCTTGAGGGGTCAAAGGCTACCAAGCAGAGCAGAGCTAGTGGTCTCCTGGGCTTGTACTGGGCTTGCATCTAACGTCATCCCTCTACCCTGTGGTACTCCTCACCAAGACAAGGGGACTAGGAGACACCCCCCCCCCCCCCGACTGCCACACACACAGTCCAGCCTTGGTGGTGGTTGCTCAGGTAGAGTCCCGGTAGCTCCTTGACCTGTGTCCCTGTCCCCAACAGTGCACCTATGGAGGTTCTCAGGTGGCTATCCAGCCCTCATGGACTGCATGAACAAGCTAAAAAACAACAAGGTATCCCAGCATCCTGTGTGCATGTTGCTTCCAGCCCAGCCCTGTGTGGAGGGGAGTGTGGGAGATTCCTCTGCCACCCACAGAGCACACTGACAGGGTAGCATAAAGCTCCTGGCTACTGTGCCTACAATGCTGTGCCTTCAGGAGTACCTGGAGTTCCGGAAGGAACGGAGCAAGATGCTGCTGTCCCGGAGAAACCAGTTGCTTCTGGAGTTCAGCTTCTGGAATGAGCCACAGCCCAGAGCTGGCCCCCACATCTATGAGCTGAGGACATACAAGCTCAAGGTACCTGGTTCCCAACCGAGCCCTCTTGCCTTCTGTCTTCCCCGCTGTTCTGTTGCTTTGCCAGAGCTCTGGTTAGGAGTGTCTGATGCTCCTCCCTCCTGGTATGCTCAGAGCAGAGGGATGTGCATTTTCTGCGCATCGCTGCACACCAGGTGTGAGTCAGGGCCCATGAGTGAGCTCCTGGCTCTGGGGAAGGCTGGTTTCCCATCCTTGCCCTTACGATGTTGGGAGTCCAAGGTGGTGCTCACTTCCTCCTCCCTCTGGATCTCTTCCAGCCAGGAACCATGATTGAGTGGGGAAACAACTGGTAAGTGGTGGCACTCGGTTGGGTCCCTGCTGTCCTGCCCCATCAGGTTCTCAGTGGGCTTCCTTAGGGTGTGTTACAAGGAACCCAGCACGCTCTGCTCCTCACAGATCTCAGACAAGGATCCATCTGAACAGTGCCAATTCTGTAGAGGAAAGTGCTGCCAACCAGCTAGCAGCTACACCTCCAGAATCCGTTCCCTGGGCCCCACTTTGACCCCACCCATAAAATGTGGCCAGAGAATCAGCCTGGGACACCCTGGGGGACCATTGCCTGGGCCTCTGCCTCATGTTCTCTGCTATCTCCAGGGCTCGAGCCATCAAGTACCGTCAGGAGAACCAGGAGGCAGTGGGCGGCTTCTTTTCACAAATAGGAGAGCTCTACGTGGTACACCACCTATGGGGTAGGTTGGAGGCACTCCAGGAGACCCTGTTTGTCCCGTCACCTCACAAAACGCGTGGATGCAACTGTGTTCCTGTTGCTCTCACATCCTAGCAGAGGGAGATGCACCCTCAGACAAACTAGCAAAAGGACTCAATTTCACATGACAGATGCTGTGGGAGACCAGGCAGGGGAAGACAGCAGAAAGAAGCAAGGGACCTTAGTGGCTTGGATAGACAAGGGCCCTCTGAAGGGTATAATACCGAGTCCTGAGCTGAAGGGTGAGGAAGCTGGCTAGGGATTGCTGGAGGAAGTCACAAGCAGACAGAACAGCATGTGAGGAGGCCTTCGATGAGTGGAAAGGAGGCGGGCATGGAGGGAACGGGAAGAGTGTGGTAGACAGGATGGATGGATGGAGGAGGCCAGCCATCAGATCAGGCTGGGCCTCGAAGGCCGTGGGAATGAGCTGGGGTTTATCATGGATGTGGTAGGAGAGGCAGCAGCAGCAGCGTATCAGTTCTGTGCCTGGTAGGGAAGCAAGGTTGGAAACTGGGCATGGGAAGATGCTTACATTAGTGCAGGCAGGTGGGCATGGGCCGGCTTCAGGTAGCGGCAGTGGTGTGCTCAGACAGATCCATTGGTCTAAACATCGAATTGATGGGACTGAGAATGAATTGCTGGAGGAGAAAGGAGACGGTAAGGAGAGCCTTCAGACTCTTCCCTGAGCAGCTGTGTGTCCTGTTCTCAGACAAGGAGGTCTAGGGGAGGAGCTAAGTCATGGGATTGGGGTATAATTGTGGTCTTTGGGAGGGCTATATTTAGTATGCCGGTGTTGGTCCAGTCAGCACTTGCCACCAAGCCTGACAACCTGAGTTTGATCCCAAGGATCCACATGGCCGGAGTGATCTGACTCCTGCAAATTACCTTCTGACCTCCACATACTCCTCACCCTGAATAAATAAATGCAAAAAACATTGTAAGATACAGCTGCTCCCCACTAGAAATGTCACGTGGGCACCAGATAAGGCGTCCACAGGAGAGCTTGAGACTGGAAATATCTATGTTTCAAAACCCTTAATCCCTACCACAGGGCCTTTGTGCATGTGTGCGCCACCGCTGCCCAGTGGGAATCATTCATTTTAACATGTGTGACCGAATGCTGTTGACAGCAGCGTTTGCTGACAGTCGAAGGAGGCATCTGGGCACCAAGAGATAGTAGGGCAGGGTTTGGGCAGTGGGAGGGTCTTTGTGCTGAGGCAGGGATCCGATTCTCTGAGGAATGAGCCTCTGCCTTTCTCACAGCCTACAAAGATCTGCAGTCTCGGGAGGAGACTCGAAATGCAGCCTGGAGGAAGAGGGGCTGGGATGAAAATGTCTACTATACAGGTGGGTGTCTCCTCTGCAGGTCACTGGTGCCTTTGCAAGTGGTCTGCTGGGAGACCCGAGGACGCAGGTCTCTGCAAGGCCAGCTGGCATCACTTGACTGCCTCTAGTGTGGGAACGCACTGTCTTGTTTGTTTGGTCCCCACCCCCATTTGAATTAGTGCCATGCTGTACTGCCCAAGTTCATCCTGGTGGACCTTTCCCCTCAGTCTTCCAAGTTGCTGGGATTGCAGGCATGTGCCGCTGTGCCCAAGTGGGAACTTACTTTGACATGCGTTAGTGGGGTTTTGTCTTGTGATGCACATTCCACATGATACAATCCATCCTGAGGCTCTAAGACACACACACAGGCAGGTGATCCCTATGTGAGATGTACCCCGGGGTCAGCTCTGCACCTCACAGAAGCCGCTGCTTTCTGTCTCTGCTGCAGGGAGGGCATTGAGAGTTTATGCGTGGAATGCTTTGCCCTATCTACCATCAAAACCCGCAGCAAATTTTTTGAGCAACTTCTTCCTCAAAGTGTCGCCACTGCTAGGAACCCAGAGTCAGCAGATAATGACTGAATCTTCACAGTGAAACTGTGGTGGGTGGGTAGTGCAGGCCTATAAATAAACAAGATTCTGTCCCCGACCTTGAGGAGTTTACAGTTAATCTTCCACATGGCTACTTGGTGTGGGCAATGGTATGTCTGCTGAGGTAGGTGCATGAGCCCTGCTGTGCCAAGTGTGGTCCCAGCGGACAGTGCTGGCATCCACTGGACACAATAGAAATGCCTAGTTAGCTTCTCCCAACCTTGTGGGAACTAGGCTTGTGGAGATTTGTCTACACAAGTTAAGCACAGGAAGCAAGAATCTAAACTCTGGGCTGGAGAGATGGCTCAGTGGCTAAACTTCCATACTGTTCTTAGAGAGGATCCAAGTTCATTAGAGAGGATCCAAGTTCAGTTCCCTGTACCCAGCTTGGGAGGCTCACAGCTGCCTGTAATTCCCACCCTAGCAGCTCTGACACTTTCTTCTGACCTCCATGTGCACATACCCACACATTGACTTATAAATATTGTTAGAAAGATAGATAAAATCCTTAAAAAGAACTTACCTCCTGAGGACTTTCTCTTGACACCCCTACCCCCACGGGCATGGCCTCCCTAGCTGAATGAGGGGCAGTCACACTGAGTCAAACCTCAACCCTTAAATTCTTACCATGCCAGTGTAGACCATTATAGTTCTCTTTATTTTTGTTTGCTGTTTTTGATGCTGGGGATCGAATCTAAGACCTCACACATACTAATCAACATTCACCTCATCACAGAACCACACCTCTGGCCTTAGAATTATTTTTCTTCCTATCTTCCTATGTTGTCCTTAATCTGTCCTTGCTTTTATATTATTAGGCTTAGTGCGTTTTGGGTGCTTTGGAAGCGAGGGCAGAATCCGGAGTTCCACACGCTAGGCGGGTGCTCTGCCACCGAGCTGCCTCTCTAGCCCCATGCTAGTTTCTTGTCACATACGTAGAAAATGAACAAAAATTGTAAAATACTCAGCTCATTACCACCTAAATCCTGTCTTGTAAGCCTTTCTCAGCTGACAGCAGGGACTTCTTCCCATCACAGGTTTTGTGAGTTTTTGGTCAGGAACCAAGTGTTCTTGGCCAGCTCTGTAACCTCTGCTTCTCTCTCCACAGTCCCCTTGGTTCGACACATGGAGTCACGAATCATGATCCCTCTGAAGATCTCTCCTCTCCAGTGAGGCTGGCACTGTCTCCACCGCCTCCCTTTCTCCTTTGGAGTAACCGGGAACAGAGGGGCTCCTAGGCCTGCTGGCACAGTTGTCTCTCAGCTCTGGAAGAATCTGATGGGCTGTGTTCAGCTTGGAAAGGAGGATGTTTTCTGAGAACTTAGAGTTCTGTCTATACCTGTCCCTCCACTCTCCCAGGCCAGAAGTTTTTAATTTCCCAAATGAAGACTAGCATCCTTTTAAACAGTCACACATTTCCCTGAGACTCCTCATCTCCAGGCCATCATGTCCCCAGCTAACACTGTGGACATGGCTTAGTTTCCCCCCAGGTAGCATGATAAGTAGTTAAGAGGTGGGGTGTGAAGAGGTATCAGACCAGGTATGGCCTCCAGGAAATCTCTGGTCTCTATTAAAAAAGCAAGTCTGAGCCTTAAAAATCTGGAACTACCATAATCCCTGAAGTCATCAAAGTCAGGAGGAGGCCCAGAATTCTACTCAGAAGGGCTGAGAAAGGATGGGGGGGAGAAGGATTTGGATGCATGAATCAGACTTTGAAGCAGGAACCCAGAAGAAGCTGGAACACAGGACTCAGCTTTTGGGTTTGAAACACAGAATTGGAAGATAGAACAGAGATGACAGGAGACCTTAGGGAGGGGACCCGAAGAGGGGCTTAGCCACTTTTTCCTGCATAATTCGGTTGAAACTTGAATATGTGTTCCAGCTTTTCTGCACTTCCTACAAGCAAAAATACAGGCTGAGGCCTATATTCCCGTCTTGAATTCCTTCTTCCCACCTTGACATTCTGCCAGCCAGACCCTCATATTGCAGAACCACCAGGCCTGTGGAGTGGGTTCAGTGATTCTGGGGTCTTCTCAATGACCCCCATACCTCATGAACCCCTGCTTAGCATGGTTTTGCTACCACAGCAGGAAGATGTACTGGGATAGTTGATGGGACCAAATTAAATATTTGCTGTAAGTTGTGGTGGTGTCTTCATCTGCAAGGACTCTCAGCTGTTGGCTAAGGCAGGGCAGTTTTCAGTCGGCTGAGGGGTACTGCGGCGCCCTTTTGGTGTAGTTTTGGTGCCTGTCCTGGAACTCAGTTTGTAGACCAGGCTGGCCCCGGACTCACAGAGACCACTGCCCGACTCACCTGACGTTTTCAAATACTGCATTAGAATAGCGATTTTTGTCTTGGGGAAACAGTTTTGTCATGCACAAACAGTGATGCACTTATGTGAAGGGGGAACACGTGTGATATGGGATCATGTCCCTCCTAATTTAGTGCTGCCTTTGGTGTAGTGACTCTGATAGCGTTAAGTTAGCCAGGCGGTAGTGGCACACGCCTTTAATCCCAGCACTCAGGAGGCAGAGCCAGGTGAATCTTTGTGAGTTCGAGGCCAGCCTGCTCTACAGAGCAAGATCCAGGACAGGCACCAAAACTACACAGAGAAACCCTGTCTCAAAAAAAAGAAAGAAAAACAAACAAAAAATCCCAAAAGTCAAGTTAGAGTCGGACGGGCATGGTGACACATTCAGGTGCAGCAGGTGGATGTCAGTGAGTTAGAGATCAGCCTGATCCAGCTAGTGCAACATAAAGTCAGGAGGCAAATCCACTAGGGTCCAAACTAAGGCACAGCGACCTTCTTTTGCTTTCTTGAGCATACCACAAATTCAAGTGACTCGGCAGAGGGCCCACTGATTTCGCGTTGGTGAAGGGGAACGGAGCACAAGCTCTTGGTCCTCATCGCAGCAGTTTCCCAATTTTCGATCAGAAAGGTCGCCCAGCCGCGTACACGCCCCTTCCTTGCTTCCCAAGCTGCATCCGGCCTTGGTGTCTCACTTCCGGCCAGTAGCTCTTTTTCTTCCGCTTCTCTATGGTCGCGAGCCGGAAGTGGCTGCCGGGCTGGAAGGCGTGAGATCCATTGTGGTGAGCGGGGATAGGGTGATGCGGGCTGGGGTTGCTGGTGGCGCCGGCGCGCGGGGTCTGAGGTGCGGACCGCAACCACGCGAATTCCCCGGGCTGGGGTCCTCACCTGCCGCCTTCCCCCAGGGCTCGTGGCTGTTTTCCTCTCCCGGGAACTAACCGGAGCAGCATCCTTGTAGTCTCCGGACTGTGCTGATGGCAGGGCTAGCGATAGCACCCCGCGTGTGGCCCCTTCGTGTGTGCGTGCGTGCGTGCGTGTGTGTGTGTGTGTCAGGGCTAGTGATAGCACCCCGCGTGTGGTCCTTTCGTGTGTGTGTGTGTGTGTGTGTGTGTGTGTGTGTGTGTGTGTGTGTGTGTGTAACGCTCCCGTGGACGTTTAGGATTTCCCAGGTTTCCGGTGTGTGTGTGTGTGTGTGTGTGTGTGTGTGTGTGTGTGTGTGTGTGTGTGTGTGTGTGTGTGTGTGTGTGTAACGCTCCCGTGGACGTTTGGGATTTCCCGGGTTTCCGGTGCCACCTTTGTGGCTTTTGTCAGATGAGCCCACCATTTGATTAACTGTCACTCGCAGCCGCCCGAAGCCCTCGGAGAGACACACGCTCTGTCCACTTAACGCGCCGCGTAAGACTCCGAGGAGTCGTAGTGAAGAAAAAGTAGTGCATTTACTGCGGGTGCATCAAGGCTGAGAGCGTGAAGTGTGGACGTTTGGAGTGGAGGGAGACTTGGCTTTTCTTTCTGATGCCCCCTCTGTTTCCTAGCTAGCTGGCCTGACTTCGTTTGTTTCATTAAATATCTTACTTAGTTTTAAGAAAAAGAAAATTATGGGCCGGGCGGTGGTGGCGCACGCCTTTAATCCCAGCACTCGGGAGGCAGAGCCAGGCGGATCTCTGTGAGTTCGAGGCCAGCCTGGGCTACCAAGTGAGTCCCAGGAAAGGCGCAAAGCTACACAGAGAAACCCTGTCTCGAAAAATCAAAAAAAAAAAAAAAAAAAAAAAAAAAAAAAAAAAGAAAATTATATATATAATTTTATATGTGTATAATATATACAAATATATACATACATATATACATATACATATAGATAGATAGATAGATAGATAGATAGATAGATAGATAGATAGATAGATAGATAGATAGATAGATAGATAGATATTGAAGTTACACTGCAGAGGCTTGGGCGGTGAGAAGAGGCACCGCCTGCCCTGTTTTAATGAAGCTTTTAAATGCAGTCACTATCGTCCATTCTGGCCGGGAGCTCCCCCTGTTGGTTCCACATTCGCAAGATCCTTCTGCCTCAGTCTCTCAAGTGTTGTGACTACAGATGTGCTGGTCTCAGCCCATCCTCCCTCCATTTTTTACTTGGGAGACAAGATTTTATTATGTAGTCCATGCTGACCTTTAACCCCCTATGTAGCAAAGGATGATCTTGAACTTCTCATCTTCCAGCCGCTACCTCCAAAGTGTTTTTATTGTGTGTGGGCAAGCAATCAAAATTGTTCTTTGTGATTTTCATTTTTTGAGACTAGGCTGTTCTCACAAAGATCCACCTGCCTCTGTTCCCCACCCCCGGAGAGCTGGGATTAAAGGTGTTCATCATTACACCAATTTTTTTTTTTAATTGAAAAGGGATAGCACAGCATGGTCACTCACGCGTATAATCGCAGCACTGGTGAGGCTGAGGCAGGAAGGTCTCCAAGTCAAATTCTGGAAAATCTTGTTGGTTTGTCTGTTTGAGACAGGGTCTCCATGTAACTTGTCTGCCCTGGCCTCAAACTCACAGAGATCTTCCTGCTTCTGCCTCTTGGGTGCTGAGATTAAAAGTATGCACCATCATGCCCAGCTTAATTCTGGAAAATCTGGTGTGTGTGTGTGTGTGTGTGTGTGTGTGTGTGTGTGTGTGTGTGTGTGTTTTCAAGAGAGAGGGTTTCTGTGAGTAACAGTCTTGGCTGTCTTGGCATCTGCTCTGTAGACCAGGCTGGCCTCAAATTCACAGAGATCTGCCTGCCTTTCTCTCCCAATTAAATCCCTGCTGGGATTAAAGGTGTGAGTCACCACTGCTTGGCAGTTCTGGAAAATCTTAAAGCTTTGTTTATTTTTATTATGATGGTTGTGAGCTACCCAATGTGGGAACTGAACTCAGGTCCTCTGCAAAACAGTACCTGCTCTTAACTGTTGAGCCATCTTTCCAACCCCTGACTCTGGGAAATCCTTTTTGTCTTTTGAAATTTTCCCTAATGAACCTCTGAATTTTTTTAGAATCCATGGGACATCCTGTTTTTAGTTCTAATGTCAATTAATTCAGGTCCTCTCTCTCTCTTGATTAGTTTGGCTATCTGGTTTGTCTTTGTTAAGAATCAGCTGGGGCTGGAGAGATGGCTCATTGATTAAGGACACTGGCTGCTCTTCCAGAGGTCCTGAGTTCAATTTCCAGCACCCACATGGTGGCTCACAACCATCTGTAATGAGATCTGGTGCCCTCTCTGACTATAGGCAGAACACTGTATACCTAATAAATAAATAAATCTTTATTAAAAAAAAAAAAAAGAATCAGCTCTTGGGCTGGAGAGGTGGCTTACTGGTTAAGAGCACTGGCTTCTCTTCCAGAGGTCCTGAGTTCAATTCCCAGCTACCACATGGTGGCTCACAACCATCTGTAATGAGATCTGGTGCCCTCTTCTGGTGTGCAGGCATGCATACTGACAGAACACTGTACATATAATAAATAAATCTTAAAAAAAAAAAAAGCTGTTTCACATTTCTTTTTCTCCTCTTTTTTAAAATTATTTATTTATTTTAATATTGTGTGCATTGGTGCTTTTCCTGCATGCACATCTGTGTGAGGGCGTCAGATCCATTGGAACTGGAGTTACAGACAGTTATGAACTGCCATTCGGGTACTGGGAATTGAACCTGAGTCCTCTGGAAGAGCGGCCAGTGCTCTTAACTGCTGAGCCATCTTTGAAAATTTCATTCAATGTATTTTTTTTAATTTTATTTTTTTCTATCATCAGCTTGATACAGTACAAATTCTTATCCTAATAGTAAAATGTTTCACTGAAGCTTGCCCAGTGATTGAGTAAAACAAAAACTTATTCTAAGCCACAGTCATCCTAGGGTCCCCCCTAGCCTCCCTGGATCTGTGGGTTGCAGTCTGATTGTTCTTTGCTTTATATCAAGTATCCACTTATGAGTGAGTACATACCATGTTTGTCCTTCTGGGTCTGGGTTACCTCACTTAGGATGATATTTTCTAGTTCCATCCATTTGCCTGCAGATTTCATGCTGTCATCATACAATGTATTTTTAAATTATTATTTTTAAGTGTATATGTTTTGCCAACATGTATATCTGTGCACCATGTATGCCCTTGGTATTTGCCGAGGTCAGAGGGCATCGGGTGCCCTGGAACCATAGTTCTAGATGGTTATGTACTGTCAGGTGGGTTCTGGGAGTCGAACCTGGGTCCTCTAGAAAAGCCACAGTGCTCCTAAACGCGGAGCCATCTGTGCAGCTCCTCTGGGAAATCTTTAAAAGCTTTCTTTTCCTAATAGCTCTCTGACCTGGAAGAACAGCAATGTCATCATCAGAATCCAGCAAAAAAAGGAAACCCAAGGTGATCCGAAGCGACGGAACCCCAACTGAGGGGAAACGGAACCGAACTGATACTGAGCAGGTGAGATTAGCCAGGGTTCCGTGATGCTGGGAAACTGGGGACTGTGGCCAAATAACTGCTCGTGAGTGTGCAGGAGCTCAGGGTCTCGTGTGCAGACCAGGTGACTCGAATTCCCGTGATGGACAAAAGATGAGCGTTCACAGCAGGTGCCAGCCCATCGGATATGATTAGTGTCTGCACAGAGCATGTTCCAGCATGCTGTTCCCAGTTTCCCTGTCGTCCTAAGGTTGGCACTAACTGCACAGCTCTAGAGCTCCTGAGAGATTTCATTCTTGGTACCAGAATCATGTGGCCACAGTACTTCTGTGGCCAAGGAACACTTGTCATCAGTGGGATTTTCTATTCCTTTTATCTATTTCTCTGTCCAGAAATCTATCAAGATGATCCATGACTTAGAATGTACAATTTTTTTTGGGAGGGGGGCAGTTTGAGACAGGGTTTTTCTGTGTAGCTTTGCGCCTTTCCTGGAACTCACTCTGTAGCCCAGGCTGGCCTCAAACTCACAGAGATCCACTTGCCTCTGCCTCCCGAGTGCTGGGATTAAAGGCGTGCACCACCCCTGCCCGGCGAGATTTTTTTTCCCCCCCACTGATCACAGCATTGTTGATTTGTTTGTTTTTAGGTCTTGTGCTATGTATAGTCTAAGCTGGCTTGAAGTCAATATTGTCCTGCCTCAAACTTCCAAGTGCTGTGATTATAGGAATATACCACAATCCCTGGCTAATAGTGCTGTTTAACTTTTTGTATGTGTATTTATGTTCACGTGTGTGTGGGTGCACATGTATGTGTGTGTATGCACACATGGTGTGTTTGTGCCTGCAGGCTCCCAGTTGATATTGGGTATCTTCCTTGGCCACTCTTTACCTTATTTATTGAGGCAAACATCTATGTTTATTTGAATGAGAAATTTCCTTGATCAGCATGGACAATGTAGTCCTATCTTGTTTGAAAATAAATTAAAAATCCACTGTATTCCCAGTGAAGTTGTTTTGGGCTGAGATGTGAAGTGACAGGCAATTCAGAAGATGTGTGGTATGTATCTAGGGTATGTGGCACTTGTGTGCCATGGCGAACGTGTAGTAACAGTCAGAGGACAGCTGTAGGAGTTGTCTCTTCAGTGATGCCAATCCAGAACTCAGGTCATCATGCTGACCCACAGGTCGTGTTTTACTTTGTTTTTGATATTTCTCTTTTCTGAATTCTTGACATCAGGCATGCATTACTCTGTAATCAAAAAGCGACAGAGGTTTCTATTTTGAAAACAAGAGAAACATTTTAGAGGCTGGAGAAATACCTCAGCAATGAAGAACTCAATTAAGTCCTCTTATAGAGGACCTAAATTAAGCTCCTACTACCTGTGTTTGGTGGGTAAAATCACCTATTGGCCACTGCCTTTGGCTTCCACATGCACATAACCACTCTCAGATACACACATATACATAATTTTAAAATATTAAAAATAAATTATTGACCAACCTGGTCTACAGAGTGAATTCCAGGATGGCCAGGGCTGTTACAAAGAGAAACCCTGCCTGGAAAAACCAAAAAAAAAAAAAAAAAAGAGGGACTAATTGCATAAATGGCCTGATTTGGGATTTCCTTATAATGTTTAATGTTCTGTTTTGTGAAACAGTATCTCATTGTGTAGTCCCAGTTGGCCTGGAATCACAATGGAGACCAGACTGGTCTCACACAGGCAATTGTAATGTTCTTACATAACCGAGGTTCTCATTCTTATTGTTTGTGATCCTGGCAGGGAGACTTCACCATCTACCCAGGACCTCTCTTCTTTCCTCCACAGGAAGGCAAATACTACAGTGAGGAGGCTGAGGTTGACCTGCGGGACCCTGGCAGAGACTATGAGCTGTACAAGTACACTTGCCAGGAGCTGCAAAGGTTGATGGCCGAGATCCAGGACCTGAAGAGCAAGGGCAGCAAGGATGTGGTGAGGAGAAAGGCTACATGCCCCGCCTGGTGTGTCTGTACAACTGGAGCTCCTCTTGTGGTCATGAGTCTCTTCCTGATCTTGTCCTCTGTCCCACGTGATTAGGGTTGGGGTCTGGAGGATCCAGAGATCTGCCTATTCATTTGTTAGAATTTGTCATAGCAACTCAATCTCCCATTATAGTATTGAAAGTACAAGGTAACTTTTTTCTATGACTTTGATATTATCGACTTAATATTTTTTACATGTCAGGCATTTTGCTAAGTATTGAGAAGTATGTGCAAGTAAATCACAGGGCCCAAAATGAAATTATCATGGGTGTTAAATGAATTAGTCAGGCAGATATAAAACTAAATAGTGTGTCTAAAGACTAGATGGGTGAGTTAAAGAATTCACTTTTTCCCATCAGTCTTATTTATTTTCATGTATGTTGGCCAATATTTAAGATTGTTACATTCTATAGCTCTATTATTATAACCAAGTTTTATAGCTATAATTTTTATTGCTGTCATTTAAATTATTTATAGAGGCCAAATTTTATGGTATGGCATTCTGTTGTGAGGGTCTCCATAAGATCAGTACAGTAGGTGTAGGTGGTATTATGCAAACTGGTTGCATTTGCTTTTTCCTTCCTTCCTTCCTTCCTTCCTTCCTTCCTTCCTTCCTTCCTTCCTTCCTTCCTTCCTTCCTCCCTCCTCCCTTCCTCCCCCCTCCCTCCCTCCCTCCCCCCCTCCCTCCCCCCCCCTCCCTCCCCCCCCCTCCCTCCCTCCCTCCTTCCCTTCCTACTTTCCTTTGTCTTTGAAACTCCCTGTGTAGACCAGGCTGGCACTGAACTCTTGCCTCTGCCTTCTGAGTGCTGAGGTTAAAGGCATGTGTCATCCTGCATGGCCTTAGTCATTTCTTACTGTCCCAGGCTCCCTGTGCAGTCCGTGGAGTCCGCTTATGGCCCTGGATGCTGGGGTTGGTTTGGCAGCGCCTAGGGTCTGAAGGGAAGGAACCGAGCTGCCGTCTGTTGGTGATCTTTACCATTTCCTCTGTGCACAGGCCATGGAAATTGAAGAGCGAAGGATCCAGAGCTGTGTGCATTTCATGACTCTAAAGAAGCTAAACCGCTTAGCCCATATCCGGCTAAAGAAAGGAAGAGATCAGACCCATGAGGTAGAGGTGACTTCTCATCCCTCCTCTCTGTCCTCTCTTTAACCCACCCTTCACCCCTTCTCTGACTTTGCTGATGCTTGTCCCACCCCAAATCGCCCTGCTCACCTCGTCTTCCTTCAGGCCAAGCAGAAAGTTGATGCCTACCACCTGCAGCTTCAGAACCTGCTCTACGAAGTGATGCACCTGCAGAAGGAGATCACCAAATGTCTGGAGTTCAAGTGAGTTTGGGAGGACAGGGCCTTGACACGCATGTGGTGCTGCTTGTTCTTGCATGGTCCAGTGTGAGCCATCCCTGTATAGGAGCATCAGCAGCCTGGAAGACTGCAGGGTGGGGAAAGGGTCAGTAGATTACGCTGAGCGGGAGAAGCTCAAACAGTCCTTCCAAACTACACAAAGAACTGTGAAAGCCTCTCTGACCCTTTTGCATTTTGGGCTCAGTGCTTGTTAAAAGCAAATCTTTCTCCTCAACAAGTATTGTTATTATATTCGCCTACTGTGCTAGAGAATACCAGTACCTACTTGCCCTATTGAAAAAATAATGTACCTGTTGGTCAGCATCTCCCTCTCCAGTGCTATTTTTAATACTATGACAGTTGAAAATGTATAAAAATAACATGAAAGAATGTGATGCCCTAGTCTATAATCATTGCTTAGATAGAAATTGGCAAACTCATAATATAGTGGAACTCAGGCAGGTGGCCACAGAGAAGGATCATGGGCTCTGGAGTTAGCATCCAGCTTCTGCCTCTCACTAACTGTATGATCTTGGACACATTTGAAAAATGGAAAAAGAGCCAGACAGTGGTGGCACATGCCTTTAATCCCAGCACTCGGGAGGCAGAGGGCTCCCTGAGTTTGAGGCCAGCCTGGTCTACTGGGTGAGTTCCAGGACAGCAGGGCTACATAGAGAAACTGTCTTGAAAAAACAAAAACAAACAAGAAAATTTTTTAAAATAAAGCATAGCTAAATTATATAATAATAAGTAGTAATGTTTAAGTGGAGATAAAATCCTCATCTCTTAAGAACTAGATGAGGTGAGGATAGCATGTAATAGGTTCTTATTTATTTATTTTTTGGTTTTTCTAGACAGGGTTTCTCTGTGTAGCCCTGACTGTCCTAGAAATTACTTCTGTAGCCCAGGCTGGCCTGGAACTCACAGAGATTTACCTGCCTCTGCCTCCTGAGTGCAGGGATTACAAGTGTGTGCCACCACCGCCTGGCATGGTTCTCCTTAGTGTGTGGTGGCGCTGATGCTTATTTCTCCGGGACCTGAGCACTCAGCTCCATTAACCCAGCAGAGAACCAGGCTTTTCTTTTGTAAGGATATCTATAAACAAGCAGAAATTAAAGCCTCTGGATTTTTTCCCATATCCAGTCCTGCCAGTCTGGCCTTTTCTCTTCTTATACTTATTCATGAAATGTGAGGATTTAGCTCAGTGGTAGAGCGCTGGCATAGCCCTGGGTTTGGGCCTCAGCTCTGGAAAAAAAGAAGAAAGGAAGGAAGGAAGGAAGGAAGGAAGGAAGGAAGGAAGGAAGGAAGGAAGGAAGGAAGGAAGGAAGGAAGAGAAAGAAAGAAAGAAAGAAAGAAAGAAAGAAAGAAAGAAAGAAAGAAAGAAAGAAAGAAAGAAAGAAAGAAAGAAAGAAAGAAAGAAAGAAAGAAATGTCTTAAAGTTAGGTGTAGACTCTTAGGTTTGTTCTTCCAGAGTGACATGTCATGTCTCGGTTTCACCGTGACGGCATAAGCCTAGGCTATGGTGATCCTGAGTCTCTTAGCCGTGTATCTCCTGTTCAGCCAGGAGACATCTGTAAACTCATTAAGCATCCTTCTCAAGCCTTCAGCTAATCCATGGGTAAATAGGTTGGGCAGCATGGGCAAATGACCTCGTGGTATGTCACTAATAGCCTCTCGTCATACTGAAATGTCTGTCACTGAGCGTTTGCTGAGGGAATTCCACGATCTCAGGTAGCTAGAGGCCGGGCTGCCTAGGGGTTAGGGTTGAACAACTGCCCCGCGAAGCCACAATTTGGGGTCCTGAAAATGGCTGCCCGATAACTTAGTTTTTGCTTATAGGTCAAAGCATGAAGAAATCGATCTGGTCAGTTTAGAGGAATTTTATACAGAGGCTCCACCCAACATCAGCAAGGCCGAAATCACCATGGGAGACCCTCACCAACAGACCTTGGCCCGTCTGGACT
This sequence comes from Peromyscus maniculatus bairdii, assembly GCF_049852395.1. Classification (NCBI taxonomy): domain Eukaryota; kingdom Metazoa; phylum Chordata; class Mammalia; order Rodentia; family Cricetidae; genus Peromyscus; species Peromyscus maniculatus. The sequence continues at coordinate 8,224,795 of NC_134861.1, forward strand.
GGGAGCTGGAGCAGAGGAAGAGGTAGTACTTGCTCCTTCCTGACCTCGTTAACCACCGGGGGCAGTGCTCGGTCGTGACCCAGGCTTAGACAGAATGGTCTCCAGGACCAAATCCACGTCCTTATTAATTCACACTGGATTATTCCAACTTGACTGGCCTCTTTCTGGGCTCAGTGGTAGGATGTTTGCCCACCATGCCCAGGGCTCTTGGCTCAATTTTCAACACCACAAAGAAATAAAAAAACAACAACTGCACTGTAAGATGGGTCAGATGCTCAGTAGGTAAAGTATTCGTGCAAGAGTTTGGACCTGAATTTGCATCCCAAGCTCGTGTGAAAAAGCTGGATAAAGTGGCGTGAGTCTGGGTGTAGAGACGGGCAGATCCCACGAAGTTTCTAGACAGCCAGCCTATCCTATCAGAGAGCTCCAGGTTCAGTGAGCGACACTGTGTCAAAAGGTAGGCAGAGAATTACAGAGACAGTTGGATTGACATCTGGTCTCCACATGTGCATGCACAGATGAGTACATCATACGTGTGCATGTGCACACACACACACACGCACACACACACACACAGATTATAGTGAGAAGTAAGACATTATGGGGAGAGTCATGGAGGAAAGCAGGGTGACATAACAAGGTCTGATGATGTATATGTATGAAAGTCACAGTGAGACCCTTTGTTTAGTAACTGTATTAGTTGTTTTCCTTGTTTCTGTGACCAAGTCCCCTAACAGAAGCAACGGGAGGGAAAGGGCTATCCCCGCTCACCGTTGTTCCTAGTCAGGAAGAGAACATCGCATTCCCGACTGCGGGCTTTCTCTTCTCACATAGTGTAAGACTCAAGACCGGGGAGTGGTGCCGCCCGCTTTTAAAGCTTTCCTGTATTTTAACTCTGTGTGTGTGTGTGTGTGTGTGTGTGTGACCAGCAGGGGCCAAAAGAAAGCCTCAGACCCCCCCACCCCCCACCCCCGCCCCAGAACTGGAGTTCCATGTAATGGCTGTGAGCTGCTAAAGAGGGTGGGTACTGGAACTGAACCCCGGTCTTCTGCAAGAGCAGAGCAGCAGGTGTCCAGCCCCGCTACTCTCTAAAAGAGTGAGTTTTCCCACCTCGGTTAACTTAGTCAAGAAACTCCCTCTACGGTATTCCAGGGGGCTCGTCCCTAAGTGTGTGTGTATGGGGGGGGGCGGTGCTCACATGTGGAGGTCAGAAGGCAGCTGTGTTAGTCCATTCCTTCCACTGTGGGTTTTGGGACTTGAACTCTGATCATCAGGCTTGAGCAAGCGTTTCTATTGTGATAAAACACCGTGACCAAAAGCAACTTGGGGAGGAAAGGGTTTCTTTCAGTGTACAGCTCTCAGGGCACATCTGTCACTGAGGGAAGCCAGGCAGGAAGCTGGAGTCCTTAACTGGAGGAATGCTGGCACTGGCACGTTCCCCTTGGCGTGCTCAGCCTGCTTTATACCACTGAGGACCACCAGCCCGGAGTATGCTGGCGCTCCCGCAGGCCAAGCTGATGAAGGCATTATCTCAGCCGAGGTTCCTCTTCCTAGATAACTCTGGTTTGTGTCAAGTTGACAAAACAAAACAACAGGAATCAATCTCTCTCTCCCCCTCCCTCCTTTCTTCCCTCCCACCCACACCCCTGCTCTCTGCCTGTAACTCTGGGGATCCAACCCAAGGCCTCATTAGTATTAAGCAAGGGCTTTACCACTGAGCTACATCCCCAGCCACGGAGATCCAACTGGGAATTTTTGTTTTCCACATCTGTAAGCATATGCCTGTGCTGGTCTTACAGTGCTCTGTAAACGTTGTTTAGGAGGTTGTACCACAGTCCTAGGTATGGAAAAATCACAAAAGCATTCCTCTTTCAGACTTTTAGGTTGTTTCCATATTGTACTCTCATAAATAATGCTCCTTACAAGGTGTTTTTTTGGGCTGCAGTTACTTTGTTTTGTTTTGGTACTGGCCTTGGCATTCAGAACCTCACACATGTGAGCAAGTATTCTGTCGCTGGGCTGCATACCGTCCCAGACTGTTTACAGTTTGGTTTGTGTTTTCATTGCTGTGCGACCAAGCTGGCCTTAAACTCACAACTCATTTACTTTGTCACTCAAGGAAGCCTTGAATTTGGAATCCCCCTGCCTTAACCTCTTGGGAGGCTGATGTTACTAACTTGCACCCTCAACTCTTCTTTTTCTATTTTTCTTTTCTTATCTTTTTTTTTTTTTAATTTGTTTGTTTGTTTTTAGAGACAGGGTTTCTCTGTTTAACAGTCCGAACTGTCCTAGAACTAGCTCTGTAGACCAGGCTGGCCTCAAACTCACAGAGATCCGGCCAACTTTTCTTTCTTAATATTTTTGTTCGGTTGGTTGTTTTTGTTTTTGTTTTTGTTTTTGTTTTTGTTTTTGTTTTTGTTTTTGTTTTTTGAGACAGGGTCTCACTATATAGCCTTGGCTGGCCTGGAACTCACTATGTAGACCAGGCTGGTCTCAGAGATCTATCTGCTTCTGCCTCCTGAGTGCTAGGATTAAAGGGTACGAAACTATGCCTGACTTTTTAACTTTTTTTTTTTGTCTTGTTTTAGGACTTTTTTTTTTTAAATAATCATAGAGTGATCCATGTTTTTCTTTCTTTCATTTTGATTTTTCCAGTCAGGGTTTCTCTGTGTAGTTTTGGTGCCTGTCCTGGATCTTGCTCTGTAGACCAGGCTGCCCTCGAACTCCCAGAGGTGCTCCTGGCTCTGCCTCCCGAGTGCTGGGATTAAAGATGTGCACTACTGCCGCCCAGTGAACCATGTTTTTCTGAGACTATACATATGTGCTTTTTTCATTGTGTACTCTATAGATACAGCCCTTCTATTGTGGTGACTTGACTCTTAATTTGTATGAGATTTCTAGGGCTTTTTATTGGCCCATCTGCTGTTTTTATTGCAGAAACATGTGTTTCTGTACTTGCCTTTGGCCCAAGTTATGAATTTAGTAAACACGGTGTATGCTTCTTAGGAGTCTGTATCAATATTTTGCTCAGGTAGGCTGGCCTGTCACTCTCCTAACTGTCTGCTGTGTACAGTCTGACTCAGAATCCATTCCTGCCTACTCCACTCCCAAAGTGTGTGGGTCTCGTTGCCTCATGTAGTTGCCTCCTCTGATATGTGGAAAGCTGGGGTCTAGCCTCTCAGGTAGCATGTGGTGCAGAGACAACAGGGAAGTACCCCCCAGTGCTCATGGGCAAAACCTCTCAAGAGGCATAGGCGTGGATTCATGGATGAGTAACTGAGCTGAATGAATCACTTGGGGCAAGTTGTGGGATAAGCAGAGTCCAGCTGCTCCCCTGAGAAACCTGCACCCGCATTAGGTGTAATAACATCCTTAAGTCTCTCACCTGTCTTGAAGTAAATGCCCTTGCTTAAATCTACATTAAAGTCTTTCCTGGATATGGGGTGCTGCACAGTTGATGACGTCCTTGCCTACTGTGCACAAAGCCCTCGGTTTGCACACTGGTCCTGCATGACATCAGGTGTGGCAGTGTACCCCTGTAATCCCAGCATTAGGGAACATGGAGGCAGGAGGATCAGAAGTTGAAGGTTAGCCTAGACTACATGAGACTGTTTTAAAAAGAACAGGCTCTTCTTGGGCTGGAAGTACTTGCCACCATGCCTGAGGACCTCAGTTTAGTCCCTGGAACCCACATTGTGGAAGGAGAGAATTGACTTCCATAAGTTGCCTTCTGATCTCCATGGGCATACATTATGCATGTGTACTCATGCATCCAGACACACTAAATAAATGCTTTTAAGAATTAAAAAAAAAAAAATCCTCAAACTTTCTTTTTTAAAAATATCTTCTTGCTAGGCCTGATAGTATAGGTCTGTAGTCCTAGTTTCTTGGGAGGCTGGGCTAGCCTGAGCTACAAAGTGAGTCCTAAGTTGTGCTAGCTAATTTTTTTTAATATTGTTTCTTTATGACTTACATCTTCTTTTTAAAAATATTTATTTATGCCGGTGGCAGTCGCACATTCCTTTAATCCCAGCACTCAGGAGACAGAGCCAGGCGGATCTCTCTGAGTTCGAGGCCAGCCTGGTCTACAGAGCGAGATCCAGGACAGGCACCAAAACTACAGAGAAACCCTGTCTCGAAAAAAAAAATATTTATTTATTTTTTATGTGCATCAGTGCCAATGTGAGGGTACCAGACTCCCTAGAACTGGAGTTACAGACGGTTGTAACCTGCCATGTGGGTTCTGAGAATTGAACCTGGGTCCTCTGGAAGAGCAGCTAGCACTCTTATACACTGAGCCATCTCTCTAGCCCCATGCTGGCTAATTTTTTGTCAACTTGACACAAGCCAGAGTCATCTGAGAGGAAAGAACCTCAACTGAGAAAATGCCTCCATAAGATTGGCCTATAGGCAAGCTTGGGGAGCATTTTCTTGATTAATGTTTATGTGGAAGGGCCCAGCCCACTGTGGTGGGTGCTAACCCTAGTTAGGTGGTCCTTGGGTATATAAGAAAACAAACTGAGCTGGGCGGTGGTGGCACAAGCCTTTAATCTCAGCACTCAGGAGGCAGAACCAGGTGGATCTCAAGTTCAAGGCCAGTCTGGTCTACATAGTAAGTTCCAGGACAACCAAAGCTGTTATACTGAGAAACCCTGTCTTGAAAAACAAAAACAACAAAGAAAGAAGAAAACAAACTGAGCAAACCATGAGGAACCAGCCAGTAAGTAGCATTCCTCCATGGCCTTTTCAGTTCGGGCCTCCAGGCTCTTGCCTTGAGGTCCTGCCCTGACTCCCCAGAACTGTAAGATGAAGTAACCCTTTCCTCCTTGGGTTACTTGTGGTCTTGCTGCACTAGAAACAGCACTAGAAACGCTAACTAAGACAAAAGTTAACATGTATAACTTGGTGAAACCCTGTCTCAATGAGAAATAAGGAAAGGGAAGGAAAAGAAAAGGAAATGTCTGTCGTCTGTGAATGGTGGCCCTTTTGTAATCTCGTCACTTGGAAGACTGATGCAGGAAGCTTGTCAAGCGTTCATAGGCTAGCTCGACCTTGTTTCAAGTAAAGGGCAAATGATGTAGCTCAGTGATGATTGCTGCCAAGCCTGACAGCTTGAGTTTGATCCCCAGAAAACCATGGTGGGGCAGTTGTTCTCTGCCCTTCACATGCATGCCATAATACATGCACCCTCTCCCTGCCCACGTACACAATACATACATGTAATAAAAATGTTTAAGTCCACGTATTGGAGGATTTATGCGGTCACTAAGTATGGTAGTGCTTGTATGGAATGCACCAAAGGACTTGGCACATAGTGAGCACTGGTTGTCATTAGAATTGTCACAGCTGTTCCAGGTAGAGTGCGGGAGTGAGCAGGTATGTTGAGGTATCCCTGCAAGGCTTTCGTGACAGTGCCCTGTGTGCCCCTGTAGGCTGGCAGAGAAGTACCGAGAATGTCTCTCCAACAAGGAGAAGATCCTGAAGGAGATTGAGGTGAAGAAGGAGTATCTGAGCAGCCTGCAGCCTCGTCTCAACAGCATCATGCAGGTGAGCGTGGCTGTGCCTTCACCACAGACCGGAGGCCACGGGGCCTCCCCATCCTGGTCCGGTTACACTGGGGGTGCTTTCCTGGGAAGGACGAGCTCTGTTCTGGAGTAAAGGAGTACTGGGCCCCTGGCTCTGGAGCATCCGCACACGTGCCTGACTGCTGTTTATCATAGCTTTCCGGTAACATGACTCAGATCTGTTAAGTTCGGCCCACCCCTCCCCTGCATGCTCCTCACCAGCCTGCTGTCCCTAGGCATTTAAACTTGCTTCCTTTCCTGAGAACAGCTGGTAGGCTCCCTAGCCACCTCAGGGGCTGATGGTGAAGAAGTAGATCACTCTCTGAAAGAACTTGTCTCACTTTGAAGAGCTTCCACTTTACCCATGTAGAATCTCTCTCTCTCTCTCCTCCTCCTCCCTTCCTCTCTTTCCTTCTCTGTCTATCTATAAAATGTGTATGTACACACACACACACACACACACACACACACACACACACACACACACACACTCAAGTTTGTATATATGACCTGATTTTTGTTTGCTTGTGATGCCAGATTTGGTCTAAATCCTTTAGTTTTATGAAGAAAGATAAATGGCTAATAAAGAGGAACTAGAGAAATTATAAATCCATTTTTCTAGGACTTGGCAAGGTCTGCCCATCTTCCCTTCCTAGACATGGAATAAGAGTTGTTAACAAAAATGTATTTTTCTAGTAAAACTTGATAATAGGAGAAAAAGAACATGAAGCTGGGCTGCTAATGGACCTGGGAAGTTGAGGCAGGAAGACTGAATTTGAGGCCAGCTGGGGATGAATAAAGAGCAGACTCAGGCTACTTAGACTACATTGCAGGACTATTTCTCAAAGAACCAACAAGCTGAGTGTGGTGGTGCATGCCTTGAGGCCAGCCTGGTCTACATAGAAGTTCCAGACTAGCCTGGTCTACATAGTGAGACTCTGTCTCAAACAAACAACACAAAGAGAGAAGGAAGAGATGGCGATGAAGGGAGAGCAGGGAGAGAGAAGATGAGACTGGGAATTAGCAGTTCCGGTTGTGTTTAGCACTCCAGGCCCTCTGCATTGCTCTGTGTTATGTGTAGTGCCACCTTACTGCCTGATAGGCCGTGTAGAGCATACCACTCATGGGACAACTAGATAAAAAGATCTATTACTAAACAAACATAGTATAATTTCACTTGTGTGCTTTGGTTTGTGGTGTGTCTATATGGAGATTTTATATATATATATATATATATATATATATATATATATATATATATATGCATGAGTTTTGTGTGTACTTAGTAAAAAACTTGGAGTCATACCAAACTATTAACAGTTATATTGCCAACTGAATGGCTTTGTTTCATAAAATAAACTTGAATATACATTTTATCTTTTTTCCCCTTTCTTTGTTTCTCTTTCTTTCTTTTTTTTTTTCTTTCTCTTTTGAGAGAGGGTCTCAAGGGGGTTGGGCATTTAGCTCAGTGGTAAATTGCTTGCCTAACAAGCACAAGGCCCTGGGTTTGGGCCTCAGCCACGGGGGAAAAAAAAAAGAGAGAGGGTCTCTCTCTACCTCTCTGCATAGCCCTGGCTATTCTGGAACTCCCAGTGTAGGGCAGGCTGGCCTCAAACTCAGATCTGCTTGTCTCTGCATCCTGAATCCTTAATCCCAGCACTGGGGGGTGGGGGGTGGGGGGTGGGGGCGGGGACAGAGGCAGGCGGATCTCTGTGAGTTCAAGGCCAGCCTGGTCTACACAGTGGGTTCCAGGACAGCCAGGGCTGTTACACAGAGAAACCCTGTCTCAAAAGCAAAACAAAACAAAACAAAGCAAGCAAACAAACAGCAAGCGAAGCGATCACAAGCGCCCGTGTGGTAGACTGAGACGTGCCTTTGTTGCTTGCAGGCTTCCCTCCCGGTGCAGGAATACCTGTTCATGCCCTTTGACCAGGCTCACAAGCAATATGAGACAGCCAGGCACCTGCCGCCTCCCCTCTACGTGCTCTTCGTGCAGGCCACTGCGTACGGGCAGGCCTGCGGTGAGTGAGGGAGGGGGCTGGGCCGGGAGGGGCTGTGGGAGAAGGAGCCATAGGGAGGAAGAACTGCCTGCCCAGGAGAATTCCCCAGCTTTGCCCAGGAGCCCTCAGGTGGCAGATGCTGCCTCCCCTTGCTCCTTGAACCAGCTAGCTTGAGGCTTGACTCATGGGATGGGCATTTCGGAGTGGTTGGCTTTGAATCTTTCTGAACCTGGCTGTGTAGCTCCTCGGTACAGCGCCCAGGCAGCCTGTGTAGGCTCTCAGGTGCTCCCTCCATCAAGATATAATTGGCAGGTGGATCAGTGTCTCCTTTGTGGTTTGGGGGTGGGGTGCTTGGTGAATTCAGGTCCTAGGCAGCACTCCCAGGCTCTCCCATGCCCAGGCTCAGCCTGCATGACTTTCTGGTGAATTGCCAGGTGGCAGGATGCACCCCCAGTGTGCTCAGGACAGCCCGCGAACTCTGCGAAGGTCTTAGCAAGGTTTTTGATGTGCTCCAGTGCAGCTTCCACTTAGCACTAAGCTTCTCTTCCTTGTTCACACTTTACCCCATGGCATCAGAAAGACAGAGACTGTCCCCGTGCATGCCCCTGTCCCAGCCATGGCACCAAGACATTACTGTGTCTTTTCTTGTGTCTTCTTGGTCCGTCTCGTCCTCTCCTTCCCCTTTGTTCTCTTCCGTTGCCATCATCAGCTCATATGAAATCCTCCTCCCAGCCCCCTAGACAGGGTGAGTAACTTTCTTTTGTGTTTAAAGTTCTTCCGTTTCCACTTCTGTTTTCCTGTAGAATTCAAGACTAAACTATTAAAAAGAATATTGTAGGTAAGGAGTGTGGCTCTGTGGTAGAGTGATCGTCTACCATGTGGAGGATGAGTTTGATCCCCAAGACGGTCTCCAGTGCTCACGTGGGGGTAACCAGCTTGTTAGGCCTGGGCTGGGCTGCTTTGTGTATTAATTCCAGATATAACGCAGAAGTTGGCTATGGGGGGAGGTTTGCCTTCCTTTATAGTGTAGCTGGGCAAATGGTATCAGGGTTCAGTGACATTCTTACCCTTAAGATAGAGGAGGGGGAGCTGGAGTGTAGCTTAAGCCCTATATTCCGTCCCTACTACCATCAGGGGAAACAAGGACAGAGGAGGTAGAGTGAGGCTTATTGCTCATAGCAGTAGGATCCTGGAGTCCACGTCAGGCGAAGTGTGTGGAACAGATTGTTAACTGAGTGCTTGAGAGCCAAGCCCAAGGGAATCAACCTGGAGAGGACTCTGCTGTGGCTGTTCCTGAGTGTGGTTTCTGACTTCACTGAGCATTAGATTTCTCTAAATGTCTCTAAGAATAGTATGCCCCTAGACGGTTGTCATGAGACTTCAGAATGTATTTACTTGTTTCTTTTGTGGTGCTGGGGGTCAAAGCCACAGCCTTATGAGTGTTAACTGTGTGCTCTTCTGTGTTACATTCCTCACACCAAAACTGAAGTAACTAAAATTTAACTGCCGCTCAACCAACAGTTGCTGTCTCCAAGTCTCCATTTTTAGCTAGAAACTGAGCCTCAGATCAGTCAGGTATCTCCAGGTCACAAATTCAGTAATGAGTGGCATGGGAATCAGGTCTGGGAGCAGGCTGCAGCATCCATGCTCTTACCTACTCTTCTCCGCTGCCCAGGGAAATGAGACAGCGCTGACCAGGTGCTCGGTGACTGCAGCACACAGAACTTTTTAGAGTCACCCGTCATCTCTGGGGTGGGGCTGGGTGTGGGCTTCTGGGAGAGAACTTTTAGGACAGCTGGTGGAAGAGTCCTTTGGGGTGACAAACCCAGGGTTTGGGGTCCTGGGCATTGCACCTGTCTCAGGGATGCCTAGCTGGGAAGCAGCACTTGGGAGTATTTGTTCTTAGCAAAGCATGGAGGGAAGCTTTTAGTTCTGTCTCTTCCTGTGTGGAGTGAGTGCGCCCCTCAGTCCGCACGAACGGGGGCGGGTCTTGGAGAAGCACAGCTGTGGAGGTGGCTTCCACTGAGCAGCCCGCAGCAGCGTTCCCAAGAGGCTCTTCCTCACCTCCAGATAAGACGCTGTCGGTGGCCATTGAAGGCAGTGTGGACGAGGCCAAAGCTCTCTTCAAGCCCCCTGAGGACTCTCAAGGTAACATGGTGATTGGGATACTTCACCCGAGGATACTGAGTCACTCCCGAAGGACCAAGAGTCCTTGGAGAAACAGCTGGACTGATGCAGCATAGCATCAGTCAGTGTTAGGGCAGGCCCAAGAGAACTCAGTGCCCAGAATCACCAAATGCAGGCTTTGATTTCAGCTCTGCCACTCACCAGCACTTTGACCCTGAGGAAGGCGCATAGCATATTCTGAGGCTGTTGACTCATTGTAGAAGGTAGCTGGCAGCTGGTCACAGGTTAACAATGCCGGTAACACACAAACTCTCGGGTGGCAGGAGGAAAACCGCCACAGGCTTGAAGCCACATTGATCTACAAAACAACTTCCAGACCAGCCAGGGTGACATTTTAAGACCCTATCTCAGTACCCCCTGCCACCCTAAAAAGAAGAATAAATTCCTCATGTAATCATTGTGTGGATGACATGAAAGAACAGTCTTCCTTTCTGCGTACAGCAGCCCTCTATCCAGTTACACAGTGGCCACTGTTACTTATGCTGCTCTTACAGCCAGCCGTACACCAACAAAAGGCTTTATGCACCATAGAAATGACATTTCAAAGAGTCTCAAGAAACGGCCAGGCGGTGGTGGCGCACACCTTTAATCCTAGCACTCGGGAGGCAGAGGCAGAGAGATCCAGGACAGGCACCAAAAACTGCACAGAGAAACCCTGTCTCGAAAAAACCAAACAAACCAGGCCTGGAGGCTGGGGAGCTGGCTCAGCAGGTAAAGTGCTCACTGCCAATGTGAGGACCTAGTTCTGGTCCCCAGCACCAACGTCACAGAAAACTGGGTCGTGCAGTGCTTGCTTATGACTCCAATACTGGGGTGAAGAGATCCCACTGCAGATCCCAGGAGCTGGCTGGCCAGCCAGCCTAGCTGGAATGTCCAGTGCAGTAAAAGACCGCCTCAAAAATAAAGAACTAAACAAACAGGTGGGCATGGCAGCGCACGCCTTTAATCCCTGCACTCAGAGGCAGAGGCAGGCAGTTCTCTGTGAGTTTGAGGCCAGCCTGGGCTACAAAGCGAGTTACAGGACAGCCAGTGCTATATAGACCCTGTTTCAAAAGAAAACAAAAATAAGATGGAGAGATGATTGATGAATGAGTGCATTCTGAGTACAACCTCTGGCCTCCTTGTGTGCCCATATGGGGGCAAGTTCACACACACACACACACACACACACACACACACAACAACAACAACAACAACTAAAACCCAGGCTGGTAGGTTTATAAGTTGCTCTTCCTTTCCATTATGTTTTTCTTTCTTTCTTTCTTTCTTTCTTTCTTTCTTTCTTTCTTTCTTTCTTTCTTTCTTTCTTTCTTTCTTTCTTTCTTTCTTTCTTTCTTTCCTTCCTTCCTTCCTTCCTTCCTTCCTTCCTTCCTTCCTTCCTTCCTTCCTTCCTTCCTTCCTTCCTTCCTTCTTTCTTTCTTTCTTTCTTTTTTTTTCCAAGACAGGGTTTCTCTGTGTAGTTTTGGTGCCTGTCCTGGATCTCACTCTGTAGCCCAGGCTGGCCCCGAACTCACAGAGATCTCTCCTGGCTCTGCCTCCCGAGTGCTGGGATTAAAGGCGTGCGCCACCACCGCCCGGCCCATTATGTTTTCTATACCAAGTAAGGAGCAGCCAGTTAACTCAATTCTCATTTGAAGAAACTCATACAAAGGACGGTCTGGATGGCCCCTGATCCCTGTGGTTGAGGTTTGCCGTCAGGGAGCCTGTGCGGTTGTCCCACTTCTCACTTCCTTCTCTGTGTGGCTTCAGATGATGAGAGCGACTCGGACGCTGAAGAGGAGCAGACTACGGTGAGCCCCTTTTCCATGCTGATGTTTTCACGGAGCACAGTCCTAAAAGCCAAAGGAGACTGAATAAGTGTCTGCTGGGACAGGAGCCCAGCAGCTGGGTAGCTGAGGCTCTGGGAGGCATGTAACTCATGCTTGGGTATTTCTTTTGTCCAGAAACGGCGTCGACCCACACTTGGGGTTCAGTTGGATGATAAGCGCAAGGAGATGCTGAAAAGGCACCCACTGTCCGTCTTGATTGATCTGAAGTGCAAAGGTCTGACTGTGCGCCCTTAATTCCCATGGTTCCTAAGAGCTTGGCCAGTTGTGGGTGCTAAGGGTCTAGAAAGCTAGAGACTCCTGGCTTGCAATATTTCAGTCTCCCAGTTCTTCTTTTCCTCCTTTTTTTTTTAACCATGTATTTAGTGTGTGTGTGTGTGTGTGTGTGTGTGTGTGTGTGTGTGTGTGTGTGTGTACCTACCACTGCAACAGGCACATAGAAGTCAGAGAACAAGATGTGGGAATTGATTCTTTCCACCATGTGCGTCTCAGGAATTGAGCTGAGACCATCAGGTAGCAAGTGCCTCAACCCTCTGAACTGCCTCCCTGACCATTTTTCATTTTACACGGAGTCGTGGTTTTTGTTTGTTTGTTTGTTTGTTTGTTATTGTTTTTCGTGACAGGGTTTCTCTGTGCAGTTTTGGTGCCTGTCCTGGAACTCACTCTGTAGACCAGGCTGGCCTCAAACTCACAGAGATCCGCCTGGCTCTGCCTCCCAAATGCCGGGATTAAAGGCGTGCGCCACCACCGCCTGATGTGTTTTTGTTTTTATTTTGTCCTTTTGAGATGGGGTCGGGGAGGGTCCTTACTGTGCAGTCCTGGCTATCCTAGACCTTGTTCTATAGACCAGGTGGCCTCGAATTTAGAGATCCTCTTGCCTCTGGTTTCCAAAAGCTGGGATTAAGTGTTTGTACCAGCACCCCTGGCCTCTGATGTGCTGAGTCATAAATGATCTCTTGTCTCCCTGCTCCCCAGACAACAGTGTGCTTCATCTGACTTTCTACTATCTCATGAACCTCAACATCATGACCGTGAAGGCCAAAGTGACGACCACCGTGGAGCTCATCACCCCCATCAGTGCAGGGTAGGGAAGGATAGTGTGTGTGGGGGGGTTGCGGGGAGAGCCCCTGTTCTCCAGCCCTCCCTCTGACTGCCAGAGGCTCCTGTGCCGTGCTGACTTGGGAGTCCTGGCACATCACCGAGATGTAGAAGTACTCTCTGATTCACGTTTGTGAGGCCCTCTTACTGCACAGCAGATGAAACAAGTGATAACAGCCTATCTGCTGTGTGGGGCAGAGCCGCAGGCTTTTGTAGCCAGTCAGATGCATGTAAATGTGTGAGTGAGACATGGGAGACAGGCCCAAATTGACCAATTGGGTCCTTCTTTTCCCATCTCTGTCCCAAGGTGCCGGGATTTTTGTTTCCCAGTTCAGTTCGGTCCCCAGGTTTAGCCTTAACTTGGTGGTAAGTGGAGGAGTATAAACAAGCAGCGGCAGCATCCCCAGGAAGGCCCTGACCACGGCAGTCTTGTTCTCCAGTCCAGAGCAGGAAGAGCAGAGGACAGAAAGGACCTGGGAGTAAACTAGCCTGCGCTTAGAGGATCACTGCCCTGCCTGGCCTGGCCCTGCCTAGCCTGGAGAAAGAACACTGAGGCTCATTAAGGCACAGGCTTCGTGCCCAGTGGAGCAGAGCCCTGCCTATCCCTCCCAGTTCTGCCAGATGGGAGGAGTCTCCTGACTCTAGCGCCACGCCCCCCACCCCACCACCCCTCACGCTCTTAGGTCTACACACTCTCTCCAGGCTTTTGCAACCTTTGCTGGGTAGTGCTGGGCTACCTGGGGACATGCTGGCTGCAGTTGACTCTGTTCCCAGCAGAGGGAGTCCAGAGCTTGGTTCTAAGTTCCACACATCAGCTGGGTCTTTCATTCACTGTACAGTTCTAGGACACTCCTTTTGAGAGGGGTGTGACTGTGTTGTCCTGGCAGGTCTGGACATGTATGTAGACCAGGCTGGCATCGGACTCATAGAGATCCTGCTGATTCTTGAATTCAAAGTAGTGGGATCCTGGGCTGTGTAGTGAGTTCCAGGCTAGGATACATAGTAAGATCTATGTTCAAAAGAATGAGATTAGGGAGGTAGAAATGCTAAGCACTCTGATCATTACTCATTGAATTAATCTGTCAAATTACTACACCATGCCCTACAAGTGTATATTGTTTTTCCATATGTATAATATAGAGAAATTACTCACAAGTTGGTGCCTCTCTAGTATACTGAAGGACTTGGGCTCAGTGTCCAGCCCAAAACATAAACTTAATTGTGCATGTAAACTTATTGCTGTAATTATTTCTTGCACTATTTCTATTTCTAATTTCATGTAGCTTTCTTCCTCCAAAGTGGTGCCCTGGCCACCGGATAACGTGTGTCCGTGTGTATGTCTGTTTGTATATGTTCAAGGACACATACGTGTGGAGAGCAGAGGGTTGACATCAGCTGTCCTCCTCAGTCACTTTCCACCTTACTTTTTAAAACAAGGCCTCACTGAACTTGATATGTGAATGGAACTCAGGCTACCATGCTTATGTAGGGAGGCTCTTTACCAACCGAGTCACCTTCTCAGCCCCACTATAATATTCTGGAAGAGATCATTTAAAAACAGCAAAACAAAATACTAAAGACTCCTGTTCTCAGGGGCCCGGAAGATGGTTTATTGGTAAAAGCACTTGGTACGCAAGCCTGAAGACCTGAGTTCAATTCCTAGAACTCCTGTAAAAAGCCAGTTATGACTGTTATCCCAGCTGGATGGGAGTTTGGGACAGGACAATCAGCTGGACGCTCTCAGCCCAGCTTGCTTGGTGTACTCTGTACCATGGCAGAAGCAGGAAAGACCCCGTCTCTATAAGACAGAAGACAAGAACTGACTTGTATGTGGATTTTTCTTTGGGCTGCCAGCTCACAAAAAATGACACAGAGACTTATTATTAATTATAGAAGCTCAGCCTATAGCTTAGGCTTGTCTCACTAGCTCATAAATTAACCCATTTCTATTCATCTACGTGCTACCACGTGGCTCGTGGCCATTACCTCTCCTCCTGCCTGTCTGTTCCCTCTGTGTCTGGCTGGTGACTCCGCCTTTCTTCTTCCCAGAGCTCTCTCTGTCCAGAAGTCCCTGCTATACCTCCTGCCTAGCTATTGGCCATTTAGCTTTTTATTAAACCAATTACAATGACATATTTTTACACAGTGTAATCAAACATCTTATAACTTAAGTTAACCCATATCTTTTAATCTACGCTCTTTTTCACAGCTCAGTTACCTTTACTTTGTACTGCCCATCCTGCTTCCTGTGCGCCTTACTGGTAACTCTGCCTTCTTCCCCTAGACCTCTCTGTCCCCAGAATTCCTCCTAACCTCTTCCTGCCTAGCCATTCTGCTTTTTATTAAGCCAATCACAGTGACATATTTTTTTTTGTTTTGTTTTGTTTTTTTGTTTTTGTTTTTTTAAGACAGGGTGTCTCTGTTTCGGTGCCTGTCCTGGATCTCGCTCTGTAGACCAGGCTAGACTGGAACTCACAGAAATCTGCCTGCCTCTGCCTCCCGAGTGCTGGGATTAAAGGCATGGGCCACCACCGCCCGGCCACAGTGACATATCTTTACACAGTGTAATCAAATATCTCAGAACACTGACTACTGAAAATTGTCTTCTGTGTGCCACAGTATACATGAACACAAAATAAAAATGCTGTTCTTTCTGATCAGATAGTGTGAACTCTGGCCTCTATACTTACTGGCATCATGAGCTTCAATGTCCTACCTTTTAAAGCCTTGAATTTATACCTTGAGAAATGGGATGATAATCCTCTGTGCTTCACAATGTTGTGAGAGTCCACTGGCTTGAAGCACATAAAGGATTTGATGCACAGGAAGCTGTCAGTGAAAGATCGTAGTAGAACCAGCTGTGATGGCACACACCTTTAATCCCAGCACGGGAAGCAGAAGCAGGCGGATCTCTCAGTTCCAGGACAGCGTGGTCTCCAGAGTGAGTTTCAGGACAGCCAGGGCTACACAGAGAAAGCTTGTTTCCAAAAACCAAACAAAAAAAGGTGGTGGTTGCCATCGTAAGAGCCGGGTGGTACATCGACACTCCCAAATGCCCAGGTCCACTTTGAGGCACCATGTTGGCTGACATTCTCACTGCGGTCTTTTCTTCTGTAGAGACTTGCTGTCTCCCGACTCGGTCCTGAGCTGTTTGTATCCTGGAGATCATGGAAAGAAAACTCCAAACCCAGCCAATCAGTATCAGTTTGATAAAGTTGGGTGAGTAAGCAGGGCTTCAACCTTCCCTGATTCTGTGTCTGTTTCTGGTAGTTCAGGCCAAGCTGGAGACCTTTTAGGGCCAGAGCACCTTGGGGCTGGAGGGGACATCTTCCTGTTCTTGCATAGAAGGCAAAGGGATGCCATGGAAAGATGAAAACTTGGGGAATATAGGGACACAAGAGTTAGGGATGTGGTTCAGTAGTGGTGTGGTAGGTTAGATCCCCAGTATCATAAAAACAGACAGACAAACAAAAAACCAGTGTCAGCAATAAAATGAATGGCATTTTCATTCTCTTAAATAGTCAAGATTTTAAAAGCTATTTTCTGAGTGAGTAGAGCAGTGAAGAGGCCAGTGACTGCACTTTTGAGATTTGCTTTATGAGGCAAAGGTTCTAAGGCAAAAAGAAGTGAATATTGGAGATGAAGTGCCAGGTAGAGATTTTATGCAGTTAAGGAGCTTCAGCTTGTGGGACTGAGATTGGCCTGTTTTGGGGGCACTGGGGAAGAAGGCCTCGGTGTATACAGGAGGACTGTGCCCTGGGCCAGGCAGTACTAGGGATTGAGCCTAGGGCCTGTGTAAGGACTCTACTCCTGAGCTGTGTTCCCAACTCAAAATTATTGTATTCTGTCTTCTTTTCTGCAGCATCCT
This sequence comes from Peromyscus maniculatus bairdii, assembly GCF_049852395.1. Taxonomy (NCBI): domain Eukaryota; kingdom Metazoa; phylum Chordata; class Mammalia; order Rodentia; family Cricetidae; genus Peromyscus; species Peromyscus maniculatus. Next base: position 8,241,338 of record NC_134861.1, read on the forward strand.
GACTTTGAGAGACTATGTACTTGAGTTAGGTCACCCCTACTTGTGGGTACAGAAGCTGGGTGGCCTCCACTTCCCCAAAGAGCAGCCCCAGGTGTGTACTCTGACCCTGCCTCCTTGGCTGAGGGGCTGGACAGATTCCAGAAAGGCCTCTGATAGCCTTGTAGGGTTTTGATTCAGCAGAACATCTTCCTTTGAGGCTGTAATCTGACCTCCAGCCACTCCGGGCACTAAAATACCCTACCTGGTCTTCAAGCATTGAAACAACTTGGCTTTCCCTATGAGCTTGGGCGCCTTATAAACCAAAGATAACTTGGTCTTGCCCCAGATGTAGCCCAGCTACAGCTTTTGCTGCCCTTGGACTTGTGTCCAAGGCTGCTACAAATGAGAATGGGCAAAATCCCAGGGGCCAGACACCACAGAAGCCTGCCTTTTCTCAGGAGCTGGTCACAGCCTCAAGGGAACCCAGGATCTTGTGTTCTTGCCAGGGCTTAGTATGTGACCTGTTATAGTGGGTAAACACTGCCGTTCCCAAACAGCGCCCACCTTGGGACATGGCTGTGCAGGAAGGAAATGGGAACTCTCACGTGTATCCTTCATTGTCATTCACTATTAGCACACAGTAGTGGCTGACCACTCCCAGAGCGCCAGCCACATGGAGACCACCATGAAGCTGCTGAAAACCAGGGTCCAGTCCCGCCTGGCTCTCCACAAACAGTTCGCATCTTTGGGTAAGCTGGGGCAGCAGCTAGGGCCCGAGAGCCGCTGGTCAACATAGGAATAAAACCACCTCTTTTCCCTCACACTTGTAAATCCTGATTACAGGTCAAAGACCCGTGGTCCTGGCCTTACTAAGCAGTGGATGGTAGGTTCCATGGGGAGAGCCGCAGGTCCATTCAGGCAGAGGTCTGAGCTCCCTGCAGAGTCCTTAGTTCTGTGCCAGCCCTCCCAGAGGACACCATAGCCATTGGGACAAGTTCACAGTTCATCAAGGCAGCTTGTCCTGGTCCATGCGACACAGACTCATATGTGCACTTGGCAGGTGTTTGGTGAGAGTCTAATTCATGCTGGTACCCCATATAGCCCGAGGGGAGGAACACTGATTGTAGCTCTACAGGGGTCACCCTATTATCCTCTCCCTAAGACCTACTGCGCTAGTGCTTCCGAGGGTACAGCTGAGCTGCTCGGATTTTCTCCTAAGCTCCCAGTGGTTATGATGAGCCACTGACCTGGGTGGTAGCCATATGGCTTCTTTCAGTTCAGTCAGTAAACACTCGATGGGTATTTACAAGACACTTGTAGGGTGGGGGCAAGGTTTTGGGGTATTGGAGTCACCGTCAAGCTAGGCATTGGGTTTCCAGGACCCAGCTGGAGACAAGACCCCTCTTCCCTCCCTCCAGGCCGGCTCTCTGGTTCCATGTGGACACTGATCTCCAGGGCAACACCACCTGTCCCTCAGGCCTTGCTCCCCACTCAGCGTTGCCAACATTACCAAGGTTGTGTGGTTGTCACCCGGACAGTGTTCCCTGTGTCGGTGGTGTATTGTTTCTTGGAACACCAGCAGGGAGCCGACACAGAACACTGCGGTCGGTTTTCTGTCAAGGTCAGCTGAGCAAACACAGCCCTCTCAGCGGTTTGATCTAATTAACAGTCCCTGCCGCAGGGGTACTGACGCTACTTATGGCTGCAGGGATTTGTTTTGCAAGACATTGTCTGCATTAAGGATAAAGCGCCCGTGAATGCAGGTGCTGGGTCTGCCCACAGGCGTGTAGCCCTGCGTGAAGTGGATGTCAGGTGGAAATGCCTCTATTCCTATTACTTCTTGAGTAACCAGGTGTACTGGACAAGTGTCAAGGCCACCGTAGCCCTCGAGCAAGCCACAGCTGTGGTACCTGATTTCTGCCTGTAATGCCTCCTGCCTTGCTCTCTTTTAGAACATGGCATCGTGCCGGTTACCAGTGATTGCCAGTCCCTCTTCCCTGCCAAGGTGGTTTCTCGCCTGGTGAAGTGGGTGATAATTGCACACGAAGATTACATGGTATGTAGAACTGCGGCCTCTATGACCATGACACCCCTCAGCTCCTGTCCCCACCCTCCGCCATCAGGGCAGAGGCTTTGGAGGAGCCGCAGCTCACTCTGTGTTAGTTATTTAGCTGCGTTGTGTTCTTACCCTGCAAGGAAATGTCACGAAACACAACAGAATCCGCTTATAAGAGTTTATTAGAGATAAAGGGACAGAGTGCGCAGGCCTGTGGGAGAGACACGTGCGTGGAGAAGAAGAAGAACTGGGAAGCATGGCGCTCCACTTTAAAACCAGCTGGGGGTGTGGCCAGGTCATGTCACTACTCCACGCGTGTGCGTAGATCACATGGTCACGTTGTGCGCTTACGTGGCCATGTAATGTCACGGACCCTGGTCATGCGAGACCCCTTGGCCCGGAACTTGCTAGGTGGAGATGTCCGGGTCCGCCGGGTATCCTGGCTACGAGAGACACTTTGACCCGGGAATGGCTATCCTGGCTGGAATTGGCTAGGTGGAAGTGTCCGCCTGGTAAATGGGACCGTGGGGGGTGTGTTGTAAACCCTTCACTCTGGTCTTGTTCTAGGAGCTGCATTTCACTAAGGACATAGTAGAGGCAGGACTGGCCGGGGACACCAATCTCTACTACCTGGCGCTTATTGAAAGGGGAACAGGTAGGTGATTGCTCTGCTGACCACAGGGCTCTATTCAAGGGGAGCCCTGAAACAGCACACGTGCCTGGGGTCCTAGAATCCTCCCTAGAGATTCACAGACACTGATGACCAGGGACCTGCCCTTCAATGAGGACTCGTTCTGCAGCACCACCACACGTGGGTCACGCCGTTGAATTCTCACCCTGGGGTGGTGGCCGAATCTCAAGCTTGGCGTCACCTCGGCTTGGTTTTGTTTCCTGTTTTAGTTCCCTGTAGCAGCAGACCTTGTTTCTGCCCCCCCCCCCCCCCCCCCGAAGGACAGGGCTGTCACTCTGATTGTAAAGACTGGATGACGACCTCCCTCCCTCTCCTGACATCTGACTTGCCAGGGCCTTCTACTGGGGCGGGCGGGGGCACTCAGATGCCGTGCTTGGGCGGGTAGGCTGCTGTCCTACCCAGCCTCAGCAGCCTGGCACTGCCCACTCCTCCCAACCCCCAGCCTCACAGCTGGGACCACTGAGCTGAGGAAGCTGCCTGTGGTCCTGTATTAGTCAGTATTTTGAGTGATGTAAAATTCCTGGGCTGGGGATATAGTTCAGGGTTAGAACACTTGCCTAGCATACCCGAGGCCTTAGATTTCTTACCAGTACCACAAGAGAGAAAAAGGGTAAGTAAAACAGAAGTAAATTCCAGAAGTTGGAAACTGTAAAGGAGAGCTTATTTACTCACACTCTTGTGAGTTTGTTACAATTTTTATTACATTTACTTAGTGTATGTGTGTGTGCACTAAGGTCTAAGCAACACACACCCAGAGTTATCAGAGGATAACTTGAAGGAGTCAGTTCTTTCCTTCAATCTATGGGTTCCGGGGATCAAACTGGGGTCATGAGGCTTAGGAGCAGCCACCCCTACCTACTGATCTGTCTCACTGGCCTGTTTGTGTGTTTTGTCTTCTTGAGGAAAAACCTCACTCCATAGCTCTAGCTGGTCTGGAACTCACAGAGATCCGTCTACCTCTGGAGTGCTGGGATTAAAAGTTTGTACCACCACGCTGTTTTATTTTTGTTCTTGAGATCAGCTCAGGCTGGCTTGAACTCCTGATCTTCTTTCTTAGCCTGTAGAGTACTGGGACTGAGTACTCTAAGTACTTTCTTTTTTTTTTTTTTTTTTTTTTTGTTTTTCGAGACAGGGTTTCTCTGTGTAGCTTTGCGCCTTTCCTGGGACTCACTTGGTAGCCCAGGCTGGCCTCGAACTCACAGAGATCCACCTGGCTCTGCCTCCCGAGTGCTGGGATTAAAGGCGTGAGCCACCACCGCCCGGCACTTTCTTAGAGTACTGTAGAGTACTGGGACTGCACAAAAGGGCCGCCTTGCCTAGGGTAGCTCACATATTTGAAGGCTGGAAATCCAGATGACCTGATGACTCTGGTAAAGAGCTTCATGGCAGGTGAGAATACGAAGGTGTAGAAGAAATCACATGGTGAGAGGAAGCCAGAGAGATTTAGAAGCCATGATTGTTCTGTAACAACTTCTTAGCACTAACCAGAGTCTCAGGAGAAGTACCTTAATCCTTTCAGAAGGCAATTCCTCCTCATCTAAAACGACCTCTTACTAGACCCCACTTCTTACAGGTTTGACTTTGCAGCAGCACGTGGGAACCACTTCTAGTATAAATACCTTTGGGTAATACGTATAAGCCAAATCAGAAGTACCAATCAAAAGACATATGCGAGCCAGGAAAAGGGTTCAGTGGGTTGAAGCCTAATGACTTGAACTTCTAGATTCCTAGAACCTACATAAAAAAGCTGAGTGGAGTGGGGTGCATCTGTAATCCCAGAGATAGGAGAATCTTCTGGAAGCTCTGTGGAAAAGAGAGCCCCTGCCTCAAAACGAAGTAGAACCAGAGAGGTGGCTCCTGAGAAACAGTCCTCTGCCCACATGCATACTGGCGTGCTCCTGCACTCAAGCACATACACACATACCTAAGTTAATCTTAACAACAAGAGTCAAAGGTATCATCAGGGGGAAATTAATACATGGAGATATTTTGCTGAGTGACTATGAATTCAGATTTGATACCAGGCAGTTCTGGTTCTGCTTAGTCTTGTGCTTTTGTAGCTGTTCAATCAGAGAAGTTTCTGTCAGAGCCTCACTTTCCTCACATATAAATTGGATTTGAGAAGCTGGAAACATTTTCTTCTAGTCCTGGTTGGGAATCAGAAACAGGAGGATCCAGAGTTCAAAGTCATTCTTTGTTATATATTGAATTTGAGGCTAGTCTGGGCTATGTGAGACTCTCAACAGCAACAAATTCTTTGAAGAAAAAAAAAAGAAAAGGAAAGGAAAAAAAAAGAAAGGGGCTGGAGAGATGGATCAGTGGTTAAGAGCATTGCCTGCTCATCCCGAGGACCTGAGTTCAGTCTCCAGCACCTACATGGCAGCTCACAACCATCTATAACTCCAGTCCCAGGATGCATTGCCTTCTTCAGGCTTCCAAAGGCACTGTATGCATGTTGGTACAAAGATACATGGAGGCAAACAAACAACCACACACATAGAGTTTTAAAAACTATAATGACGTCTCTTGAGGTAGCAGATTTAAGCCATTGACAAATAGTGATGAGTAGAGCAGATCTTTGGAGAACAGAATTACTCTGCCTTACACTCAGCAACCTGGCAGCTCTACTTAGGTTCTAAAACAGTCAGTACCAGTATACTTGGCAGCACTTAAGGTAACAGGAGACATTGTGTTGTTGGCTTTGGGTACAGTGGAGACCACCACGGGAAGCTGGGTGATCACTGATTTTCTCCCTTTCCCCTGTTGCCAGCGAAACTCCAGGCTGCTGTCGTATTGAACCCTGGCTACTCCTCCATCCCACCCATTTTCCGACTCTGTCTAAACTGGAAAGGGGAGAAAACCAACAGCAATGATGACAATATCCGGGTAAGACCCACATGTGTGTCAGGAGGAACAGAGAGAGCCCCTAGAGAGATGAATGGTGGCCAGGCCTGCAGCAGCAGAGGCCATGGACACTGCTTAAGTCCCAGGACAAGGAATTACAGGATTTATAGAATTTCCCACTCATCAAATAGCATTGTTAACTGGGTGCAGCGTCCTCACACCACTCCAGGGACTTGGACCTAACTGAGGGTGGGGAGGGAATGAAGAGACAGACAGACAGACAGACAAAAAGCTGGAATCTGGTGGTCTGGACTCTCAGCAAGCCCAGCATGTTTGTTACATAGAATTGAACATGGAGGCGGAGACCCAGGGCACAGATGCCCCAAGGGGGCAGGTTTAGCTAATCCCAGGAGGAGCAGGCTCTGTAGGGAGCAATCTCCAGGCCAGGAATACCCAAGGGATAGAAAGTTATGGTTGACATTTTCTGAATACTTGGATCAGAAGAGAAGGCTTTGACATTCCTCTTAACCTCATGTGAGGGAGGGGGAAGGCTTTTCCAGACCTGCATGGATGTGAGGTTAGGGTCCTTGCCATGGCCAGCTCACGTCGACAACATACATTCACTCAGGACAGTAGACACACTCATTCTGGATTTCATGCCCTCGGTTTCCTCTGTTCCCTATAGCAAGGCATGGTGGTGCACACCTTTAATCCCAGCACTAGGGAGGCAGAAGCAGACAAATCTCTGTGAGTTCAAGGCCAGCCTGGTCTACATAGTAAGTTCCAGGCCAGCCAAGGTTGCATAGTGAGACCCTGCCTCCAAAAAAACCAAAAAGTTTTCTTAGAATCTTGTCACCTTGGGCTTCTGTGAGATGGTAAATAGACTCAGAAGCACTGCAGAAACGCTCACATTCGATGACGGGGAGGTGCTGAGGCTGCGCTCAAGGCCGTGCCTCTTGATGGATTTGGTAGCCTTATGGCCATAGAGCATGTTTGTAAGCCTGATGCCTTCTGACTTGGGACTAAAGGTTCTTCTCTACAGACCTGTGTCCCTTGCTGTAGGCATTATGGGGAAATCATGATAATCAGGGGTCTCTGGACAAAGCTGTGGCACGGCTGTGTGTACAGCTCCTGTGCGTGTGCTCGCGCCTGCCCCTGCACACACGTGTGCTCAGGTGGCAAGTGTAGCTCTTGTGGTGCCCTCAGGCTCAGCTGTGAGGTTAATGCCTGGCCAGTGTGCCCAGCCGCACTGGGCAGGAATGCTGAGGTGCGGCTTCCCATCCCCACAGGCGATGGAGAGTGAGGTCAACGTGTGCTATAAGGAGCTGTGTGGTCCTCGGCCCAGCCACCAGCTCTTGACCAACCAGCTGCAGAGGCTGTGTGTGCTGCTGGATGTCTACCTGGAGACCGAGAGCCATGACGACAGTGTGGAGGGCCCCAAGGAGTTTCCCCAGGAGAAGATGTGCCTGCGGCTTTTTAGGTGAGTACAGGGCTGGGCTCTCGAGACTCCTCATGAGGACATGGACAGGGATCAGAGCCCTCCCGAAGACTAGGTCTCATTGGACAGGACCTGCACAGAGGGCGTCTGTCTCCCTCCATTCATAGCAGAAATCCACCGCCTCATTTCCAGGAAAAAGTTGTTTTCTCCTTGCTGAGACTTCCCTGCAGCTGGCTCCCCTGTTCTTGGTCACGCCCTGGAGAAGGCCACCCAACCAAGGAAATTGCTATGCTAGAAAGCTCTGGCTGAACTTGGAGTGTTTTCTGTGGGAAACAGCAGGGCCTGTTTGCTTTGGACATCCCAGAGAGCCCCTAAGGTGGTGCACCTCAGTCCCTAGAGAGTTTGCTGGCATCTTTGAGTGTCTTCCTCAGTGAGACTCAAGACAGTGGGCTACCAGGCAGCAGAGAAAACAGAACAGAGCAGCTCTTCCAGAAGGCAGGAGGGTGAGCACACAACAGAGCAGGCCGTTCTAGCACTGAGCCCTGGGCCTAGGGCTCAAGAGGGGGAGTTAGACCTTCTGTGGAGCTCAGGGTGACTCAGATGATTCCTGCTCCAAGTTAGGGGCGCAGAGTGTGTTAGCAGGTCCTGGCAGCTTGCTGTGTAGCATGCCTGGGCTTGCAGTACCTCAGGCTAGTTTTCCATTTTCTCAGGTATTGGGGTTTTCTTTCCTGTTTGTCCCCTAATGTGTGTTTTTATTCTGTCAAAGTTCTAGAGATTACTTCCAGGTCTCCCTTCTCTTTTGGACAAGGGAATAAGGGAGGTGAGGGTGTTTGGATTATAATTTTTTATAATCTATCAGGCTTGGTGTCATGGCTCGTGCCCAAAATCTCAGCACTTGGAAGCTGGAGGCAGGAGGATTGCCATGAGTTCAGCCTTGGCTACAGAACAGATAAAACAAAAGAGTTCTCACCTTGCTCTCAGTCTTATTCTTGAGTAGTCAGTTCTGACATCTGGGAAGGTGTCCAGCCTCTTCCTTCCCGTCTGGCACCTCCGCTGTCCTGGTTATGGTGTCTGATAATAACCAGCTCCAGCCCTGAGTGGCTACGAGGAAGCAGCTGAGCACCAAATGCCAGTCTGAGGCTTGTTCCCTCCAGTGGGTCTGTGCGCAGTCTCAGCTCCCCCCTCCACCTGCTCCAGCACATTTGTAGGATGGGAGCCCCCACACAGCAGCCTGTGCCTATTTTCTCTGAAATGGTTCCCGGAAGACTCATTTCCTGAGGTATGGAGCTCGATCAATGCTCTGGGAGGTGACAACATCATAATTGATGGATGGGGCTGCAAGGTTCTTGACCCGAAGTCCAGCTGACGACGTGTGCAGGGTGCTGGTGTGAGCAGTGGTAGGCCTGAGGTTCGGCTTGGACTGAGACTTTGCCACTCGGCCTAGGTGTAACCCTCTGGTTGGAGGTTTATAATGCCTGGATGATCCCAGGCTGAGATCTCAGGTCCAGCTCCCCCCTGTGAGATAAGGGTCTCTGTACTTACCCTCTGAGCAGCACATACTGCATGTGTTAATGGAAAGATCAAACTGAGATGGAGAACATTATATGCCAGCACAACGCAGGCTGGATAAGCCCTCAGCCACCGAGGAAAAGAAGGTTGAATACCCGTCAGTCCGCAGGGAAGAATAAAAACTCCTGCTCCCTACTCAAACATTGCCCTGGTTACTTTCTGTTGTGATAACACGTGACCAAAAGCAACCTGGGGAGGAAGGGGTTTACTTCATTGTCCTTCTGAAGAGGAGGCGGGTCGGGCTGAAGCAGAGACCAGAGAGGGATGCTGCTTACCGGCCTGCTCACTCCACTCGCTTCTTCCTACGTGACTCTGAGGGGTGAAAGTTGACAAAAACCTGTCCTGCACACATCCTTACTCCCTTAGACCAAGTCCCAGGGGGCCACCTTCCGTAGCTGTGTTGGATGTCAGTCATAGACAAGCATGGAGAGGGAAGAAGCCTCTTCTTTAGATGTTTCCCTGTGTGCGGTTTCCTTTGAGGACCCATTTTCCTGCTAACATCTTCACGGGTAGAAGAAGATGAACATAGACATTGCTCTCCTTGGCCGTGACTCAGCCTTCCCGGAGCAAACAGGCTTTGGTGTCAGACCCCTGGGCTTTGCACCTGTTGCTTCCTGGCCATACACTGTTGTGCAAACTTTTGCCTCCTGTGTCTCCAGCTTTAATGTTCTCTTCACTTTTTCAATTATAGAAATATAGTGTTTGTTGATAAAGTTATAGACAGTGATCCAAAAATGAGAATGTTTGGGTCCTGCCCCCAAAACTTCTGCTGTATTAATGGATCTTCCAGGTTCACACATTTGCAAGCATGTAGAGACACTTTTTACAAAAATGGTGTCACACCTTAACTAGTGTGATCTGATTTTCTCACTGTGCCCTGTGCCTGGACCATGCAGTTCTGACATTTCCCCCATGACAGCTACATGGCATTCTCTTGTGAGTGAGCTGTGATTTATTTTATCAGTCCAGAAGGCACGTTATTAACTGTTGTTCCCTTTCTTGTCTCTCTAGGGGTCCAAGCAGGATGAAGCCATTTAAATATAATCACCCACAAGGATTCTTTAGCCACCGGTGATTCCCTCTACCTGTCACCCCCCAAGCCCAGCCCTGGGTCCTGTGTCTCTGCTTCTGCTCTGGCCACATGTAGTTCTTGATATTTTCCAAAGACACGAGCTGATTAAATGTCCCCTGACCAAATGCCTTTGTTTGTAGCTACTGGGGCAGTCTGGAAGGGCAGGTGGAACCTTGGAGCAGGAGGACTAGTTCTGGATGTGCTTTCTTTTCTCTCTCTCTTTCTTTTCTTTCTTTCTTTTTTTTTTTTTTTCAAGATGGGGTTTCTCTGTGCAGCCCTGGCTATCCTGGAACTCAGTCTGTAGACCAAGCTGGGCTTCGAACTTAGAGATCGGCCTGCATCTGCCTCCCAAGTGCTGGGATTAAAGGTGTGCGCCACCACCACCCTCTAGCTTGGATGAGCTTTTTAAAGGTGACCGAGAAATGTCAGTTCTAGAGAAGTGCCGCCTGTTTGTCCACACCTGCCTTGTTAGTTTTGCAGGGACAAAGTGTCTTGGTGTTTATTATCCTAGATCTCTACTTATTAGGAAGTTGCAGGAGAAACCAAAGTCAGTAGATCCAAATGTTCCTTTCTCAGCCTTCATTCTCTCTACTGGACCTGCCTTTGTCCCTTAATGGCCTAATTAATACTTGGCAGTTGGATGTTTTAAATGCCTAACTTGCAACAACCTTAAAGAGCAAACAAATAGGGGCTGGAGAGATGGATAAGTGGTTAAGAGCACTGGCTGTTCTTCCAGAGGTTCTGAGTTCAATTCCCAGCAACCACATCGTGGCTCACAACCCTCTATAATGAGATCTGGTGCCCTCTTCTGGCCTGCGGGCATACATGCAAGCAGCACACTATATACATAATAAATAAATAAATCTTAAAAATTAAAAGAGAGAGAGAGAGAAAACAAATAGACATCACAGAGAATAATTCTAAATATTTCAAGTTTTCATAGTCAGTTAGATCAGTGTTGGAGAGTCATATGCAGAACTACTAACCAGTGACAATACCCTTGAAATAGCAAGACTGAAACCAGTCTTTGTCCATACTACCCTGGACGTCACAAGCATATCAGTGCTCAGAAGCTAAGCAAGGTTAGGCATAGTTAGTTCTTTTGGATAGGAGAGTGAGACCAGGTAACACTTGAGATTCTTTATGACAGTGACTTGATGTGTGTCTTTACTTCCAGGACTTCTGAGGAGGAGATAAGCAGAGTTTCACAGTGAGACCCTGTCTGAAAAAAGTAGAGTGTTTTGACTCTCAAAAGATTAGGAAAATGTTTGCAAAACTGTCTCCTCTGGGGTCTCAGAGTAAAGCTCAGTGTAGAGCACTTGCCTCATATACTGGAGGCCTGGGGTTCAGTCCTCAGCTCATAGAAAGAAGAACAGCCTTCCTTGTCCTGAGTTTGCTTGGACACTTGTCTGAAAAACTCTGCTCTCTGCCCCAACCAGTACTAAATTCACAGTTGAGTTTAAGAGCTGGAGAGATGGCTCAGTGGTTAAGAGCACTGTCTGCTCTTCCAGAAGTCCTGAGTTCAATTCCCAGCAACCACATGGTGGCTCACAACCATCTATAGTGGATCTGATGCCCTCTTCTGATGTAAAGTCAATAGAGTACTCATATACATAAAATAAATAAGTAAATCTTAAAAGAAGAAGAAGAAGAAAAAGAAGAAGAAGAGGAAGAAGAAGAAGAAGAAGAAGAGGAATAATAATAATAATACAGGGCTGAGAATATAGTTCAGTGGTAGAGCACATGCAAAGCTCTGTGTCGTTCCTCAGCACCAAAAGGTAAAGAAAGAACCATTCTACAAAGATAGAAAAATATTTAATAATTATTGAGGGTCACACCTTTAATCCAAGTACTCAGGAGGCAAAGGCAGGTGGATCTCTGAGTTCAAGGCCAGCATGGACTACATCATGAGTTCCAGGACAGCCAGGGTTATATAGAGAGACCCTGTCTCAAAAAACAAAAACAAGGGGCTGGAGAGATGGCTCAGAGGTTAAGAGCACTGACTGCTCTTCCAAAGGTCCTGAGTTCAATTCCCAGCAACCACATGGTGGCTCACAACCATCTGTAATGAGATCTGGTGCCCTCTTCTGGCCTGCAGTCATACATGCTGTATACATAATAAATAAATAATCTTTAAAAAACAAAAAACAAAAAAGCCCCCAAATTTTAAGAATTATTCTGTGGTTGTAGGCTAAGGATATAGCTCAGTTGATAGAGTGTTTGCTAGAATTCATGAAGCCCTGAATTTGATCCTCAACAACACATAAACCAGCTGTAGTGGTATATGCCTATAATTCTAGCATGAAGTGGAGTCAGGAGGGTCACAAGTTCAAGGTCACTGTGCTGCATAGGATGTTTGACACCAGCTGGACTACCTAACACGTTATTTCAACAACAATAACTGTTGTTGGAAGTATAACCTAGTTTGCTAACTCAAAGACAAACTAATTGTACCTTTTATTATGATTCCAGTCAAGATTTTTCAAGCCTTTCTTCCCTTTAGAACAGTGCAACCCAGCACTTTGCAAACACATCTACTCTGTGTAGATTATCCTTGACAGCATGGACTTCCTGTGTAGAAACTGCTCTTTCTGCCCTTGCAGCTGAGCATCTCAAAGATAAAGATTTTGGGGAGTGCACACCTGTAATCCCAGCACTCAGGAGGTAGAGGCAGGCAGATCTCTGAGTTTGATGTCACCCTGGTCTACAGAGTGAGTTCCAGGACAGCCAGGCCTACACAGAGAAACCCTGTCTTGGGAAAAAGAAGAGGAGGAGGAAAGGAAGAAGAAAAAAAAAAGATTTTGGGGAGCTTGGGGCTGGAAAGATGGCTCAGCAGTTAAGAGTAAAAGCATGTACTGCTCTTGTAGATGCCCCCAAGTTTGGTTCCCAGCATCCATGTCAGGCTTACAACCACCTGTAACTCGAGCTTCAGGGATTCGGTGTGTGTGGTCTCCACAGGTCCTGGCACACATGTACATATGTACATGTCAGCACCACCACCTTATACTTAAAGATGAATTAAAAAAAAAAAATTAAGGCAAGCTGGGAGACTCCAAAACCTGCCAAAGTTCTTCATTCCAGCAAGAGAAGAATGGAACCTTAGGGTAGCCTTCAATGTCTGGCGCCACTCTCCACCTCTCCACCCACACTGTCTCCTTCCTCTGACTACCAGAGGAAGGCACTCCAGCCAGAGGCCCTCAAACTACACAGGACTTACCTGTCTACAAGCTGATCCAAAAAGCACTTTCCCAAGCCCTACTCCTAATCCTCTGACTCGGCTGACCTAAGATGGGCCAAGGAAGTATATTTTTAACAAGCTCCCCAGGTCCATTTCGCCCTAGCCTTTCTTTGAAGGCACTGTACTTTTGTCCCTTCTCTTCTCTCAATTTTCTTGGTGACAGAGCACAGGAGAGCCAGTTTTTCTAAGCAGGTCCTTCTCTGCTGTCTTAAGCAGTCTGAGCATCTGGGTGCTTTTTATCCTGACCTAATTGCCTGGGACTTTGTCCCTGCCGGCCTCTCCTTGGTCTGGCTACTTTCAGGCCTGCATCTCACTGCCTGTGCTGAATACGATTAAAACAGGGTCTAAAAATAGTTCCTCTAATGGCCCCTGCATTGCGGCCGCCCCTTTTGGTCTTGTCTGGAAGACAGCCAAACTGACTCAGCACAAAAGCTCACCTCCAGACCGAGGCAGGGACTGGGTTTCAAAGACCGCTGGCCAGTGCCAGGAGGGGCTCTGCTCTCGAGGTTACAGCTTGTCCCCATCCGAAGAGCAGGCAGAGCAAAGGGATCTCCTGGTCCTAGGGAGAAAGATAGTAAAACAAGCTCAAGACGATCAGCCCCTTCAGAGTGCTTAGTGGAGCCGTCCATGCCTAGAGTGTGCAGATAGGGAAGGACCTCCAGAAGCTGCTTCTGCTGGAATTGTCCACAGTCTGCAGTTTCTGAGCTGGAGCACACCCCAAGCTGCAGCCCCTGCCAGCACTTGCCCTGCACCAGGAAACCCATACATGTTCCTTGCCTTTTATTTATTGCAGTGCCGGGGATCCAACAATACAGGGGTCATGTTTACTAGGCACGTGCCACTGAGCCATCTGTCTTAGTCAGGGCTCCTGTTGTGATGAAACACCATGACCAAAAGCAAGCTGGGGAGGAGAGGGGTTATTTGGCTTACATTTCCACATCGCTGCTCATCCACCTCCTAAATATTGGGATTATAGGCATTCGCTGCCACACCTAGCTTCTCCCTAGCTTTCTTCACAGCCTGCACTTACTTGGCTGTTTCCCTACAAACCCAAATGACCCTTGTTATTTTCAGGGCGTTCTTACTGAGCACGCTGGTGAGAGAAAGCTGAGAAAAGCCCTCTCCAGAGAAGGTGCACTTGCCATGCTACAGAGGAACCCTGTCTGTGCCCAGTTCTGCCCTCCTCATGGGTTCAGCATCCTCTGACCAAAGCAGACATTAAGTTATTTTAGGTAAAGCCCTGAACTAATCACAATTTCACACTTCCAGTCTAGTTAACAGGCTGCCAGTGGGAGACCCGCTCCCACTTTTCCCCCCAGGGTACTCTTGAAGAGGGAGAAGTGAGAAATATTTAGATAGGAATATAGAGGGAGAGAGACAGATAGAAACACAGGATAAGCTGGGCAGTGGTGGCACACACCTTTAGACCCAGCACTGGGGAGGCAGAGGCAGGCAGATAGATCTCTGTGAGTTCAAGGCCAGCCTGGTCTACAAGCAAGTTCCACACCAAAGCTACACAGATAAACGCTGTCTCGAAAAACAAACAAACAAAACCCCATAGGATAGCCTCAGGCCTGGATCAAACCCACCAACCCCTTCTGTCCCTTCTAAGGGGCTTTTAAAGGATTGCCAAGGGTAGAGCAAAAGACTGCCCCTAGCACAGCCAAACACCTGATAACCATGCATGTATGTGGTCAAGCCATCTCCTAATGCAGCCCTGCTGTGTAAAGCAAGCTCAGACCTCACTAGGAAACCTGTGGGCTCCCACAGTGTGCATGTATTCCTTACCTTTTTTTTTGGGCATGGATAGGGTAGGTTGAGATAGTCAATATGTAGCTCCTACTGGCCTTGAACCTCCTGCCTTGGTTGGCTGGGACTCCAGTAACCTACCACTACATCCAGTTACCCTCCCTTCATTTCTCCAGCAGAGGAAACTGGCTCCGGCTGGAATGGCTGTCTCTGGAGCCGCCTCAGGCTGGAAATAGAGGAGTCTGTCTGCATCTAAAAGGCTTACCCAGTAGCTGCAGGCTAAAGCCTGTCCAGGCTGGCACTTTTTCTGGGCTGTGAGCCATTTCAACAATACTGTTGTTCAGGTCGGTCTACTCGGAGGAGCTGGCTGGTCAGGAGGTACATTTTGGTGTCATAACGGCCCACTGGGTGCTTTTCACCTGTGAGTAGCTGCTTGATCCTGGACAGGCTGTTCGATTCATCTTTGGTGTTGGGATGAATCCTCATTTCTAAGTGGAGATAGCTGTGCAGTGGTTGTGGGGATTAAGAACCTACTTTTAGGGGCCACCAAAATAGCTCAATGGGGTAAAAGCATTTGCTGTACAACTCCAGTGACCCAAGTTTAATCCCAGGAACCCATGGAAAGGTGGAAGGACAGAATCAACTCCACAAAAATGTCCTGTGACTTCCTCACGCATGTATGCCCACTCACCGTGCATACACATGATGATTAGATGACTCAGTGGCCAAAGGCACTTGCTGTACCAGTCTAGTGACCTAAATTTGATCTCTAGGACCCACATAGTGGAAGGCAGGAACTGACTCCTACCAGTTGTTCCTAGACCTCCACACTGTAGCACACATGGGCCTATACATGTACATACATACACACACACACACACACACACACACACACACACACACACCATAATAAATAATCATTTGTTGCTTTGTGTTTGTGTGAGACAGGGTCTCACCCTGTAGTCCTGGGTTGCCTAGAACTTGATATGTAAACTAGACTGGCCTTGAACTCACAGAGATCCTCCTGTCTCTGCCTCCCCTAGGATTAAAGGTATATGCCACCATGCTGCCCCACCCCCCAAAATCTACTTTTAGTACCTTACTCGGCATCTAGACTGTAAAGGGGGAGAGGCTCTCGCCTATCCTCTGTCCTGTGGGTTCTGCCTTGGAAAGAGGCCTGTAGGTGAAGACAGCTTACTGGATAATGCCCTGTCCCTCCAGCAGGAAGCCCCGTTCTCTGGCCTCATATATGATCTTTTTAAAAAATGATTTATTTATATGTATTTTATGTGCATTGGTGTTTTGCCTGTATGTATGTCTCTGTGAGGGTGTTGGATCTCCTGGAGCTGGAGTTACACAGTTGTGAGCTGCCATGTGGGGGCTGGGAATTGAACCCAGGTCCTCCGGAAGAGCAGCCAGTGCTCTTGACTGATGAGCCATCTCCAGCCCCTGGTATTTGATCTTTATAGGTTTCTTTGTCTATGGCAACCAATCACCACACGCATGACAACTTAGCATACGTGTATTACTTTACAATTTGTAGATAATAAATCTGAAGTTAGGATTACTTAGGATT
The DNA here is from genome assembly GCF_049852395.1 of Peromyscus maniculatus bairdii. Classification (NCBI taxonomy): domain Eukaryota; kingdom Metazoa; phylum Chordata; class Mammalia; order Rodentia; family Cricetidae; genus Peromyscus; species Peromyscus maniculatus. Next base: position 8,257,550 of record NC_134861.1, read on the forward strand.
ACTGGGCTAAAGTTAAAAAAAAAAAAAAAGGCTTGGCAGGACCGGCAGGACCAGTCCCTTCTAGGGGCTCTAAGGGAAAACCTCTGTTCCCTGTATTGTTCCGCATCTAGAATTACCCTGTTGACCTTGCCTGTGGCCCAGCCCTCCATCTTCCAAGAGTATCTTTCCAATTGTGTCCCTCATCATAGCACCTTCTTCTCTGCTCTAGTTCTCTGGCCTCTGCCTTACCACCCTCCTGATGGCATTGGCCCGCCCAGATAATCCAGGGTAATCTCCACATCTTGAGGCCCTTACCCTCATCATCCTTGCAAAGTCCCTTTCTGGTGGCTAGAACTTTCGTATCTTTGGGGGACCATTACTTAGGTCATTACAGTCTGGGAGTGCGGAGGTGTTATTCCCAAATAGGAACGATGTAATTCTCAGCAAGGACTGGAAGCGACAGAGAAAAGAATCACCAGAGGCTCCTGGAACAGCTGCTGTAACGAACATGTGACAATTGTGTGCTGTTTGCCATTGTGCTCAGGGGTCCCCACATGCATCACCTGTGTGGAGGTCAGGGGATGACTTACAGGACGCTTGTTCTTTCCTCCTACCATGTGGGTCCCGGGGATTGAACTCAGGTTGTCCAGCTTGGCTGCATGTGCCTTTACCTGAAGGGCCATATTGATGGCCACTCCTAAGAGTTTAGTTCATATATTTGTGTCACTGATCCAATGAGAGTTTTTATATGATGTAGGGTAAGGATCCAACTTCATTTTCTGCGTATGAATATCCAATTGTCCCAGAAACCAGAAGAAATATACTATTATTTTCCATATTGAATTATCTTGGCAATCTTGTCAAAAATCAATTAATCTCCGAGGTATGGTGGTGCATGCCTGTAATTCTAGCACCCCGCAGGCTGAAGCAGGAGGATTGCTGAGAGTTCAAGGCCAGCCTGGACTACATGGAAAGTACTCAGATAGCCAGGGATTCACAGGAAGACCCTTTCAAAGTCAAAACAAAGAAATGAATGAGTGTAGATGTAAGAGTCTGTCTGGCCCCTGAGTTCCTTTGATGTAGCTGTCTTTATGTCTTGTTACTGTGACTGTGGCCTGTTTTCAGAAGGTCAGGAAGCGCGAGCGTTCCTCCTCTGTTCTTTTTCATCATTTGGTAATTTGGGAGCCTGTGCAGTCCCATAGACATTTGCGAATCAATTTTCCACTTATGAAAAAGTAAAAATGTTTAACAATAAAATTTTAATTACTATTGTTGAATGTGTGTGTGTGTGTGTGCATGCACGTGCAGGTGTGCAAGCACACATCTACACATGTGTTTGTATGTGTGTAAGTGGGAGAACAACCTTTAAGAGTTTGTTCTTTCGCTCCAACTTGGTGGGTCCCGAGGATCAAACTCAGGCCACCAGGCTTGGCTGTGAGGGCCTTCACCCACTGAGCCACCTCACCGACCCAGGCATGAGAATTTTATAGGGACTGTCGGGAATCTGTAAACTGCCTTTGGGAGTATTACCTTCTAAACAATAGAAAGAGCAGGGTGTGCGGTCCAGGAACAGGAGTAAAAGGCCATGGTTGTCTAAGTAATGTGTTTGAGGCCAAATTGCTATGTGAGACCCTGTCTCAAGAAAACAAAATCAGGGCTGGAGAGATGGCTCAGAGGTTAAGAGCACCGGCTGCGCTTCCAGAGGTCCTGAGTTCAATTCCCAGCACCCACATGGTGGCTCACAACCATCTGTAATCAGATCTGGTGTCCTCTTCTGTATACATGATAAATAAATGAATCTTTTTTTTTTTTTTTTTGGTTTTTCGAGACAGGGTTTCTCTGTGTAGCTTTGCGCCTTTCCTGGAACTCGCTTTGGAGACCAGGCTGGCCTCGAACTCACAGAGATCCGCCTGCCTCTGCCTCCCGAGTGCTGGGATTAAAGGCGTGCGCCACCACCGCCCGGCAATAAATGAATCTTAAAAAAAAAAAAAAAAACATATGTTAGTGTTGTAAATACACAAATACAGGGTGTCTTTCAACCTAAATGGATTCCCTTTTTGAAACTGAAACTCACTGTGTCGGCTGGGTTAGCCTCACACTCACAGTGATCTACATTTGCAGGTGGCCCTTTAATGCTATTCTAAAATATTTTTTTGATGCTTGTTCAGCCAGATGTGTCAGCACACCCCTTTCATCTCAGCACTCAGGAGGCAGATGCAGTGGGTCTTTTTAAGTTTAAGGCCAACCTGGTTTCCATAGTAAGTTCCAGGCCAGCTGGGGTTACAGGTGAGACTCTATCTAAAAACAAACAAACAAACAACCCAAAAACCTCTGTTCAGATTGTTTGTTGCTGGTGTGTCCAGTGTCCAGTGTGTCATTGCTAGTAGTGAGTAGACCCAAAAAAGACTATAGTTGTTCTTTTAATTTTTTCAGACAGGGTCTCACCTTTTCCAGGCTAGCTGTCTCCAACTTTTTTTCGAGGAATATTTTTTTAATTAATTCTCTTTTATTTATATTTTTATTTTTTTGTTATGTATACAGTATTCTGCCTACGTGCATGCTTGCAGGCCAGAAGAGGGCACCAGATCTCGTTACAGATGGTTGTGAGCCACCATGTGGTTGCTGGGAATTGAACTCAGGACCTCTGGAAGAGCAGCCAGTGTTCTTAACCTCTGAGCCATCTCTCTAGCCCTCCAACTTTTTTAAAAATTATTTTTATTTTATTTTATGTGTGTGAGTGTTCTATCTGCATGTGTGTCTGTGCACAGTGAGTGTACCTAGTGCCTCTGGAGGCCAGAAGAGGGCATTAGGTCCCTTGGGACTGGAGCTCTATACAGACAGCTATAAGCCGCCATGTGGGTGCTGGGAATGGAACCTGAGTTCTCTGCAGGAGCAACAAGTACTCTTAACCACTGAGCCATCTCTTCAGCCCCTCCAACTTCTTATGTAGTGCTAGGATGACCTTGATGCTGTGGGATGGTCTGTATGTCAAATTGTTCTGATTGGTCAATAAATAAAACACTGATTGGCCAGTGGCCAGGCAGGAAGTAGGTGGGACAAGGAGAGAGGAGAATTCTGAGAAGCGGAAGGCTGAGGCAAAGAAACACTGCCAGCCGCCGCCATGACCAGCAGCATGTGAAGATGCCGGTAAGCCACCAGCTACGTGGCAAGGTATAGATTTATGGAAATGGATTAATTTAAGCTATAAGAACAGTTAGCAAGAAGCCTGCCACGGCCATACAGTTTGTAAGCAATATAAGTCTCTGTGTTTACTTGGTTGGGTCTGAGCGGCTATGGGACTGGCGGGTGACAGAGATTTGTCCTGACTGTGGGCAAGGCAGGAAAACTCTAGCTACACCTTGAACCTCCAATTCTCTCACCTCCACCTCTTGAGTATTGGGATTACAGGTGTGCACCACACACCACACCCAGTTTACATATGTGTTCTTGATCTGTGCCCTGAAGCTTTGCCGAATGTAAATTTTATTAAGTTTAGTAATTTTTTAAAATTCTAGAGCGGAATCCTGGTTCTATCACTTACCAGTGGTGATGCAATATTCTGAAAACCTTTCTTACATCCCAAGAGACTGGAACTTTTGCAGCACTTCAGTTACTAACACACCTTGGGGTCACTTGAAACTGTTCTTGGTTGAATGGGGTTCATCACTTTAAGGATTTGACCTTTTATTTCCTTCCTTACTTAATACAACACCAATGCATTATTGGCGACTTGAGTTAACACTAATTCATTTAATCCACAAACCAGCCGAATAGCTTTGGGCTCCCACCTCAAGTTTCCTCATCACCTTGGAAAATGGGACTAAGGATATAGTTCTGCTGGTAGAGAGCGCAAGCCCTGGATTTGATCCCTGGGACTACATACACGGGGCGGGTGGTGGTGGTGGTGGGGTGGTGGTGGGGTGGGGTGGTGGTGGTACACACCTGTAATCCCAGCTCTTGGGAGGTTAAGGAAGAAAGAGCAGGAGTTCAATGTCATTCTCCACATAGTAAATTAGAAGCTAGCCTGGACTACATGAGATCCTGTCTCAAGAGTGATACCTACACAGACTACAGATAGTTTATGTAATCTCATGATTACCTCTTACCATGGTATTTGTCATCATTATAAGAAATTTGGGGGTATTCAGAGGACTGTAACATTTTTAGGCAAGTCGCATTGGGGAGAGCCAGGTAAAGTGGCACGTGCCTGTAATAATGGTACTCAGGAGGCTGAGGCAAGAGGATTGGAAGTTCTGATTTTCTCTCTCTCTCTCTCTCTCTCTCTCTCTCTCTCTCTCTCTCTCTCTCTCTCTCTCTCTCTCTCTCTTGGTTTTTCGAGACAGGGTTTCTCTGTGTAGCTTTGGAGCCTGTCCTGGAACTTGCTCTGTAGCTCAGGCTGGCCTCGAACTTACAGAGATCTGCCTGCCTCTGCCTCCGGAGTGCTGGGTTAAAGTCGTGCGACGACACCACCATCTGGCCTGATTTTCTTTCTTGCCTTTCAGGTCTCCACTTACTGTTCAGATGTGGCTATGTGCTAGGGCATATGGATGTCTGGTTTCTCCAGGGTAGACAGCTCAGAAAACTAATGCTCGGTTTTGCAAATCCTTGGCCATGTTCATAAGTGATTACTTGCCAGGGCCCATAGTGCCTGTAATCCTAGCCCTCAGGAGGTGGGAGCAAGAATTCAAAGTCATCCGGGAACACATCAAGTTAGAGGTAACCCTAGGATACATAAGACTTTCTTGCTGGGTGGTGGTGGCGCACCCCTTTAAACCCAGCACTCGAGAGGCAGAGGCAAGTGAATCTCTGTGAGTTCGAGGCCAGCCTGGTCTACAGAGTGAGTTCCAGGACAGGCTCCAAACGCTACACAGAGAAACCCTGTCTTGAAAAACAAAACAAAAAACAACTTTTTAATTTAAAGGTGACTACCCTAAACTGCCCTGGCATTCTCTTAATAATTCAGTCTTCGTGGCAGATTGGAAGTGGGTGCCAAAGGTGGTATGTGGAGCCTAGCCTGAAGTGTTGACCAGAACTTTGAGGTATGGGGAGAGGTGGCACTTGCTCCTTCCCTGAGGTATCACCCTTAGTTTCTACCAAACTACACCTTTAGTCACTGCATCATTCAAAACGCTTCTGTTTGTAAAGCAGCATCTTAACCCAAAGAGTTTTGGTAAAGAGGGGGATTTATCACCTCAAGGGATGGCCACAAGCTGTGGATTGGATCATCAGGAAATGCACCATGGTTCTCTTGGTGTGTTGTCCCTATTCATTCCACCTTCTCAGAATATCTTACCAAAGGTCTGGAAACATGGCTGCCCACAGCTCCTGACCCACATCTTGCTAGCAGCCACTCTGGTGCCAAGTTTAAAATCCCAGAAAAGAGCTTCATTGGCCGTTCTGGACCAATCATCAGTGACCAGAGGTAGGAAAATTAGAAACATGATAGCCGAGAGCCATCTGGCTGGGGGCAGGGGTGGGGTGGGGTGGGGGGCAGAGAAGCAACTCCTGGGAGAGGTGTTGAGCAAGTAGAATAAGAGGTCATGCCAGTCTCACCAAGGATTTAACAGTGAGGATGCCATGGAAACCTGTAGGAGGACCAGAGCTTTTAAAGTTACTTTCTGAGCCAGGCATAGTGGTACATTCACGTAACCCCAGGGATCTGGGAGGCAGGGACAGGAATACAAGTTCAAGGTAACTCTGGCATTTAAGTAAGACACTGTCTCAAAATAAAAATATAAAAGGGGTGGGAGTGGGGTACTGAAAAAATAAAATCCATGCCCAGAGAAGCACATTGGATGTAATTTAGGTGATGATGACTGTAGTCTTCATCACAGATGAATTAGCCAGCCATGTGTGGCCCCTTATACACAAGGTACTTCTCATCTAACATTCAGAGTCCATGGACCATCCAACATCCTCCTGGGGCTCACTGTTCCCAGGCACCCCAGCGTCAGTGTTTATTAGGGTAAACTGGGGTTTGGCAAAGTGTGTACTTTCCCTGTGCCTCCCTCTCAGGCTGTGATGTCCACAGCGTGGAGTCAGGAGTCCTGGCTCCCAGGCGATGCTGATGAAGGTGATCCACAGACCACATACCACAGAATGATCCCCTAGGCCACCGGCACAGATCTGGTGTCCCATCCAGACCTCCTGTCCCTGCCTCAAGCCTTCCCAGGGGAAGAGAACAAATAGGAACAGCCACAGTTCTATTTTAGAAGCACTTGGTTTTATTGCATGGGAGCAATTGAAAGTGGACTCCAGTGGAAAGTGCGCCATGGCATGGTTCAGTGGCCAGTGCCCTGCCTCACCTGCTGCAGCTCTTCCAGGGCAGAGTGCTGGGCAAGGGCCTGACCACTCCTTTGGAAAACAAGGCATTCGGGAATAGGTTACATTTCAAGCATAATGCATTCCTAACTGCTCATTCATTACTGCGGTCATCTGTCAGTTGTACATACAGGAAATAAATGCACTTATTTGGAAAGGAGGGAGCAGTTTTCAGTCAAGTGGTTTTCATGTAGCATTCAGCATACATCACGTTCGGCTACAATAAGCTATCGTAATTGTCCATCACCTGCAGTGGGCTTGGGGTGTGGGGGGGCCAGGGCTCAGGGTATCTTCTCTTGCTAACTTAATCCTAATAGAAATTCCTGTTTGGTGAGGGCGTACCCATCATCTAAACAGTGTTTCTTCTTACAGAGAGGAAAGGAAGAAATAAAATTGATTACGCTGACCCTTGAGTACTGGGACCCTCCTGAGTTTCTTTGGCTGTTGTGGATGTCCCTCTGTCTCGGCCTTACTTCTCCCCCTTGGTGACCTTGTCCTCTGCAGCCTTCTGTGGGGGCTGGCTATCTTTTTGGTCTGTGCTGGAGGATTTTTCAGCCTTTTCCGTCTTGGGCTTGCTGGGCTCTTTGGAAAGGCCCTTGTCATCCTCCTTGGCCTTGGCCTCCGTCTTGGGTTTCTCCTCGGGCTTCTTGGACTCGGTGACCTTCTCCTCTTTGCTGTCTTTCTTCTCTGGTGCTGCTGGCGTCTCTTCTTTCTGTGGCTTTTCCTTCTCTGCGGGTTTGCTGGGTTCTTTGGCCTTGGTGTCCTCCGCTTCCGTCTTGGTCGTCTCTGCCTTCTCTTTGGATTTAGCCTCCTCCTTCACCTCCGTCTTGGCAGGGGTCTCCTTCTCTGGGGTCCCTGCTTTCTTCTGATCTCCAGACTCTTCCTTCTTGGCCTCCCCTGCAGAGTCCTTGGGCTTTTCTACGGGGGTTTCCTTCTTCTCCTCCACCTTGGCCTGTGGGGCCTCCTTCTTGGGTGGTTCGTCTTTCTTGCTCGCCTTCTCCTCTGTTTTTGGTGGAGCAGGGGTCTTCTCTTCCTCTGCTTTCTTTGGGGGTTCTTTAGCTTTCACGTCCTCCTTCACAGGGGACCTCACCTCTTCCTTCTTGGGAACTTCCTTCTCAGGGGACTTGGCCTTCTCGGGGGACTTGACCTCCTCCTTGGCAGGACTTTTGGCCTGCTCGGGAGATTTGATGTCTGTGGGGGACTTTGTTTCCTCCTTCACTGGAGTCTTGGCTTCTGGAGATTTCACATCTAGAGTCTTGGCCTTCTCAGGGGACTTTGATTCCTCCTTCACTGGGCTCTTAGCCTTCTCAGGGGATTTCACCTCAGCTGGAGGCTTGACCTCTTCCTTCACAGGGGACTTGGCCTTCTCAGGAGACTTAACCTCTGCTGGTGATTTTGCCTCTTCCTTCTCCGGGGACTTGGCTTGGGCTGGAGATGGTGCTTCTTCCTTGACTGGGGACTTGGCCTTCTCTGGAGATTTTACTTCAGCTGGGGACTTCACTTCTTCCTTCACAGGGGTCTTGGCCTTCTCAGGTGATTTTACCTCAGCTGGTGACTTGGCTTCAGCTGGAGATTTTACCTCAGCAGGTGATTTTACCTCAGCTGGTGACTTGGCCTCAGCTGGTGACTTGGCCGCAGTTGGTGACTTGGCCTCAGCTGGGGACTTGGCCTCAGCTGGGGACTTGGCCTCAGCTGGTGACTTGGCCTCAGCTGGAGATTTTACCTCAGCAGGTGACTTTACCTCAGCTGGTGACTTGGCCTCAGCTGGAGATTTTACCTCAGCAGGTGATTTTACCTCAGCTGGTGACTTGGCCTCAGCTGGAGATTTTACCTCAGCTGGAGATTTTACCTCAGCTGGAGATTTTACCTCAGCTGGGGACTTGGCCTCTTCCTTCACAGGAGGTTTGGTTTCCTTTTCTGGAGATGCGGCCTCTTCCGCAGGGGGAGAGGTGACTTCTTCTTCTCCTCCCTCTTCAGTCTTTTCCTCGCCTTCTTCCTCCTCCTCTTTGGCCTCTTTTTCCTCCTCTTCCGTCACTTCTTCAGTCACCTGGATCTCTTCTGTCTGCTCCTCCACAATCACGGTTTCCTTCTCTGACTTTTCTACCACTTTTATCTTCTCTTCGCTCTTGACTTTTATGTGAGTGGCTGTGGAAGGAATCTTCGGGAGTCCCTCGGTCAGAGAGAAGGGACTTGGACCAAAGCCAATGCGACACTCTTCGCCTTCCAGGAGCTTTCTGCAGAATGGATAATGAGACACACCATTAACGCAGAGCAGATGTGCAGGTCTGGAATCTTCCTTGGTTTTCCGGAAGCCCCACTGCATTCAGTGACAGGCTTGGGTGAATGGGAGGAATTTCATTTGCTTTCCCTTTCTTTTTTTCTTCTTTCCTTCCTCTCTCCTTCCCTATTGCTCTCTCTTTGCTTATTGCTGCTGCTGAGGACTGAGTCATGCTAAGCACACACCCTCCACGGGGTCACAGCCTCAGCAGCAAGCACTTTGAGAATGGAGAAAGTTACTTTAACAAAGCGTTCCGGTGACCGCCCACGGAGCCTGACCCTCAGGGGACTGCACTGCTGTTTATGGGAGGAACCATCTCCCTAAAGAATGGTCCTCAATAGAAAAGTCCTACATTGATAAACGTACACTTACTGTCTCTCAACTAAAACCTAATTCAAGAGAAAGTTGGAGGGTTGGGGGTATGGCTCTGTGGCATATTGCTGGTCCAGTATGTATGAGGTACTGGGTTTGGAAAAAGAGAGATGTGACTAGACTACCAAAAATTGTGCGTAACCTCTACATACACACTGTGCACACACACACACACACACACACACACACACACTAAAATGAAAAATAAATCCCTCCCATGTCTGAAAGAGAAAAGCTGAGGATAAATGAGCCCATACTTAGAAATTTAGTTTGAGAGGTCTTAAATATTGCCATCTAGAGCTGTCCTGGCACCTTTCACAGCCAGCCTTTGGGATTTCTCCTCTCACTTAGCTTCTCACTAGATGGCGACCTTATCTAAGCTACCCAGACCCTTAAGGCCTTACTTTCTCATTGGTAGAGAGGTGACCTCCAGAGTCCTCACCTCAGAAGGCTGTTTCTGTGAGATAAGGAGTATTAAGGGCTTGGCAGAGCCCCAGCTTAGAGAAGTATGGGGGTTTCCCCTAGAGCACTGTTATCCAAATCTAACAGCTGACAAATTACCCTGGCTCCCATTAAACTACAGATCTCAATCCAGCAGCCTGGGGCAGGGCCTTGGCCGGTCTGACTCAAGCATCACTCTGGCTCCTGGCTAGTGCACTGCACTGAGCAGAAGGTTAGACCAGAGCCAAGGTCACCAGCCAGGAGCGGCCTTCCTGACGTCAGCCCTGCTAGACTGGGGGCGCTCATCTTTGGGATTGGTCTTCTCATGGCTACCATTCCGTGAGCACTGTGACTGCCCAGAAGAACCTGTGTCGGCTGGATTTTCCTGTGAACAAGACTGGCTGAGCCTCCCGACAACCCATGGATGGCATGCATGCTGTTTCTGCATCCCCCACTCATTTTTGCAGGCCTAGTGAGCTAAGGATGGGCTTATAATGGTCCCCGACTACCTGAGCACCTCTTCCTCCAAAGCAAGTCTCTGACTAGCTGGGTTCGGGGTAGATACAGTCAGAAAGAAAACAAGTCACTCTTGGGCCAATGAGATAGCTCAGAGATAGCACACCTACCATTGAGCCCGAGGACTTGGTAAGTTTTATACCCAGGACCCACATGGTGGGGGCAAAACACCAACTCTCCAAACTATCTTCTGACCTCCATATGTGTGTGCATGCAAACACACACACACACACACCCTCTAACCTCCATGTGTGTGCGTGCAGGCACACATACACAAATAAATAAATAAAATGCAATTAAAAGAAAAGAAGTCAGCTTCAAGATCTCTGCCTCTTGGGAAGTAGACTACTTCTCAGGGGCTGAGGGCAGGGACAATGAGGAGTCTTGTACGGGGTATGCAGTTTGAGTTTGGATGGTGAAAACAGCTCTGGGAATGGATAGAGGTGAGTGCTGCATATGCAAATGTACTTAACACCACCGAACTGTTTATTTACAATGGTTAAATGGATGCTGGGTGGCAGTGGTGGTGGTGGTGGTGCACACCTTTAATCCCAGCATTTGAGAAGCAGGGACAGGTGGATCTCTGTGAGTTTGAGGCCAGCCTGGTCTACAGAGTGAGTTCCAGGACAGGCTCCAAAGCTACAGAGAAACTCTGTCTTGAAAAAAAAAAAAAAAAGGTTAAATGGTAAATTTTAAGATATGGATTTTTGTTTGTTTGTTTTTGATTTTCTGAGACAGGGTTTCTCTTTGTAACAGCCCTGGCTGTCCTGGAACTCGCTCTGTAGACCAGGCTGGCCTCAAACTCACAGAGATCCACCTGCCTCTGCTAGCCAAGTGCTGGGATTAAAGGCGTGTGCCGCCGCCGCCGCCGCCCAGCAAGATACGAATTTCACAACATTTTTCTTATTTTAGTGTGTGTGTACATGGGTGTGGATACATGTGTGCATGCACTGTTATGGACAACAGGACATCAGGAATTAGTTCTCTTTCTGTAGTAGATTCTGGTGATCAAACTTAGGCCTCAGACTTGTATAGCAAGTGCCTTTACCACTGAACCATCTTGCCTATCATATATCATTAAAATGTATTTTACTAGAATTAAGACTGGAGGGATAGCTGAGCCGTTAAAGGTTCAGGCTCACAACTGAAATACTTTGGGCTGGAAAGATGGCCATGGGGGTAGTGATGCCTGATGCACAAGCCTGAAGGCCTGACTCCAATCCCAGAACCACATGAAGGTGGAAGAAGAGAAGAGACCCTACAAAGTTGTCCTCTGCCTCCACACATGCACCACAGCGTGTATGCGTGCACACACACACACACACACACACACACACACACACACACACACTAATCAAAAATGAAAATAAACAGAAATACTTATGTTTTAGGTAGGCTGTGGTAGTGCACACCTTTAATCCTAACACTTGGGAGGCAGAGGTAGATGGTCTCCACGAGTTAGAGAGCAGCCTGGTCTACATAGTGAGTTCAAAGCCAGACAGGGCCACATAGTAACATCTGTTTAAAAAACAAGACAAAATAAAAACCAAAAGACTTCTGTCTCTAAAGAGTAGCGGGCTACCTAAACACAACTTGAAACTGAAGGCTCACTACTTCATGGGAACATGGAGTTCTATGCAGCCTCAAGACTCTGAGAACACAGGGCTCTATATTCCCTCCAGGCTCTGAGAACACAGGGCTCTATATTCCCTCCAGGCTCTGAGAACACAGGGCTCTATACTCCCTCCAGGCTCTGAGAACACAGGGCTCTATACTGTCTCCAGGCTCTGAGAACACAGGGCTCTATACTCCCTCCAGGCTCTGAGAACACAGGGCTCTATATTCCCTCCAGGCTCTGAGAACACAGGGTTCTATACTGTCTCCAGGCTCTGAGAACACAGGGCTCTATACTGTCTCCAGGCTCTGAGAACACAGGGCTCTATACTGTCTCCAGGCTCTGAGAACACAGGGCTCTATACTCCCCCACACTCCAGGCTCTGAGAACACAGGGCTCTATACTGTCTCCAGGCTCTGAGAACACGGGGCTCTATACTCCCCCCCCCTCCAGGCTCTGAGAACACAGGGCTCTATACTCCCCCCCGCCTCCAGGCTCTGAGAACACAGGGCTCTATACTCCTCAAGACTCTGAGAACACAGGGCTCTATACTGTCTCCAGGCTCTGAGAACACAGGGCTCTATACCACTCAAGGCCCCTGGGCTGTCTCACCTGTAAGCAGCAATCTCGATATCCAGGGCCATCTTGACATTGAGCAGGTCCTGGTACTCTCGGAGCTGTGCCGCCATCTCCCATTTGGTGTTTCTCAGCTCACTGTCCAGCTGCTGAATAGCGTCCTGGGGATGACAGATCAGGCAAAGTCATCTGCCAGCCAGTACCTGGCCCTCAGTTCAGGTAAGCTGGGGCCACCCTGCTTAGCCACCTGACTGGGGACAAAGCCCCTGACCCTGTCAAAACCACAAGCTGCTCATGTATAGACATGAAAAAACTTGGATCAAAAACCTCAGCCTGAGGAAAGATCTGAATGAGATACAACAGACACTGTCTCAGTCAGGAAAATGATGGGTGAGTTTTTACAGACGCCCCAGAAAGTGCTCTGTGCAAGGGCCGAGTGAGGTGTAGCCCAGGGGTAGAACAGTTGAGCAGCATCCGACACAGGGCCCTGGGGAGAGAGCAGTTTTAGCTACTTTGATTTCTATTCTTTCCAAAAGTGCCTGCAGGTGTCAAGGCTTGGCAAGTGTCTGCTCTTTGACTGCCTGGCAAGCCAGAGGGTCCCCAGAAGCATGCTGACCAGAGACAAAACGTCTCCCCCCTGAGCACTGCTTCAAGTGAACCTTGTCCTTTACCTCCTGAGTTTTCTCCAGTCCTAATGGCTCTGTAATCATCGCGTTCACTTGTTTACCCAGTTCTAAGAAAGTGACACTTTTCTCCCCAAGTCCGGTTTTGATTGATGAAATCTGCCAATGCTGCCCCCAGGCCACACCCGCGGACACTGGTGACTAGTCTTAGAATACCTACTCTAACCAGGATTAGGCTGAGCATTTATATTTAAGTGGTATATTATTCCTTGGGTGCTAGGATGGAGCCCAGGACCTCAGGCATACTAGGAAGGCAAGAAGTCTACCACTGAGCTAACCCCGAAAGTGGCGACCTTCCCAGCTCTACAATGCAGTGATTTTTGCTCCTATTTTTCCTTCTTTTCACCTCAGAGAAGGAATTTTAATTGAGATAGGCAGATAACTCCAGGTCACACAACAAAAAATAATGCGATGTCTGACTCAGAGACCAGGGTCCTGCTCTAAGAAAGAAAGCACCCCCCTCGTCCCCCCAGTTCACCTGGTAGGAGGCAATGTCTGCCTGATGCCGGTCCTCCAGCTCAGAGCGCTGCCTCTCCAGTGAATCCTTGGTGCTCTTCAGGGCCTCCAACTCTGTGGTCCTGGCCTGCAGCTGCCGCCGGTACTCAGTTATCTCCTCCTGGGCCGAGCGCATAGCATCTGTATTCACCTTGGCTGCCTCTGAGAGTCGGTCCAACCTCACTGAACAGGGGAGGAACCAGGCCACAGGTTAGGCACACCTGAACTTGGGTTCCAATGCTCAGATTTGGAAGGTGATACAACCTGGGTTGAAGATGTGCCAAGATGTTAATCCACCCCATCCTGTAACAGTCAAGTAGCTCTTGTCCAAAGCTACCCAGCTAGTGAGTGGCAGGATTCAAATCTAGTCTATTTGGCTTTGGAAAACAGACTGTCTCCCTCAACTGGATCCATAAAGCACTCAGGAGAAAGGAAGCCCCCCCCCCCCCGTTCCGGTTCCGGTGCCTGGCAGAGCTCCTTAACTGAGAGGTTCAGCTGGGGTCTGCAAGCTTGCAGAAGAAGTTAACATTCCTGTGATCTCACCAGCACTAAAGCTGTGGGAGTGATCAGTTACTACGTAGCCATGGTAACTTCCTGCAGATTTCTGCAGAGTCCAAGGTCACAGGGGAGCCCAAGGCCTGTGTACCAGCCCTTTGTCCCTTCCTCTACCTGACTTCATTCTCTAGCACATCCTGAGCCAATCGAAGCCGTACATTGGCCTCTGTCACCAACTGGCTCCTCAGATCTTCCAGTGGAAATCAGAAATTGGTCTTAATCTCTGGAAAGGGAACATCCCACATACAAGAGCTGATCCTGGCGGAAAGAAAGAGGCCAGCTGGTGGGAACATATATCCTTGGATGCTCTGCTTGGGTGAAGGGCAAACCTAAAAGAAGAGGTCCCCTCTGGGAGGAGCCTTGCTGCAGAGATGGGGGAAGGGACGGTTCACCGCCACTGCAAAGGCGTGGAGCATGAAAGGGAATTCCGAGCATCCAAGTCCCAGTATTCCTGGTTTTGCCTGATGTTAGCAAACTTAACCACCCAAGTGAGGATTCTCAGCTATTGTGGATCGCAGACAGCTTTGGAAAGCACCTGAGCTCTGCACTCTCCTCCCGAACAATGCACAGGTATAAGGACGATGTCAGGAAGGATTGTGCATCTGAGACTAGGAAGCCCAGTTTCTCCATGCCCCAGTCCCAAAAAGAAACAAGAACCAGAGAGGGTCAATGTGGTCAAGGTCACCCTGCAGCTACTGGGCAGTGCTTCAGGGCAACTGCAGTCTAGCTGACTCAGAACCCCTGGAAGTTGGGAGAGAAAGGGAGACGGGAGGTCCCAGCTTTTGAGAGGAAGAAGGGTATATTAAATAGCACACACAGAAGCTGCCTCGGCCACTTGCAGTCATGAGATCCACGTGCTGGTTCCAAACTGGCCAGAAAGGGCGTGAAAATGGAAGGCTCCTTTCATCTTACACAGCAGATTACTAACGTGGGGACATTGTGCACCGAGCGAGTAGTGGTGAGAAGAATGGTAGGTGTCAGCAGAATACTCCTGCCCCACCCACCCTCTGCGCAGGGTGCGACAAAGGGTGGGCAGAGCTGACAGCGCAAGCGGGTGCTTGATACCCTGGGTCTAGATGGAGCTTGTTCTGTTCAAAAGAGAGACTGGTCTGAAACTGGGGTCCGCCTAACGGTGTGAGGAGCAGAGGGGTTAGCCCAGCGTTTAAGTACGGACATAAATAATGTGGAAGGAGGCAACTAAAGGAAAATGCACGGTTGGGGCGCCCCAAGGGAGGGCCAGAGTAAAAAAACCGCTACTTTATGAGGTGGCATGCACTTTGCAGAGGGTCCAGCTACTTCGAGGCGGACTCCTCTACCGGCTCGTTGGTGAACCCATTGGCTGCTCACTGCCCCGCCAGGAGGGGGCGACCCCTTTCCCACCCCACGCGCCCGCGCACCTCGGAACCACTCCTCCGACTGCAGCGTGCTCTGCACCGCATGGCCTTCGAGCTGCGCGCGGATCTCCCGCAGCGCCGACGTCACGTCGCACTTGAGAGCGTCGCGCGCCTCGGCGTGCGCCTGCGCTTGCGCGGCACCGCAGCCCTGGATCTGGCCGAGCAGCTCGCCCACCTCCTCCTGGTGGTGGCGCCGCAGGTAGCCGCACTCCTCCTGCAGCGCCTGCGCCTTCTTCTGCAGCTCCACGCGCGCGGCTTCCGCCTCCTGCGCGAAGCGCGCCAGGGCGCGCGCCGCCGCCTCCGCCTCCTCGCGCTGCCGGGCCTCCTCGTCCAGTCGCTGTCGCACGTGCGCGATGTCCTCCAGCAGGTGCTCCTGCTCCAGGCGCAGCTGGCCGCGCGCCGCCCCCAGGCGCAGCACGGCGCCGCGCATCTCCCGCACCTCGCGCTCGTACAGCTCGCCCATGGCGGCGCGGCCGGCTTGCTGCTGCCGCAGCGCCGCCGCCTCGCCCTCCAGGCTGCGGTTGTGCGCCTCGAGCTGCCTCACCTTGTCGATGTAGCCCGCGAAGCGGTCGTTCAGAGCCTGCAGCTGCTCCTTTTCGCTGCGCGCCGCCGCCGCCGCCACCACGCAGCCCTCCGGCCCGTTGCTCAGTGTGTCTAGTGAGTCGGTGCTCGAGGCGGCGCCGGCTCCGCGGAAGCGGCTGGGCGAGGCGGACACGGAGCTCACCGACGTCCGCGCCCACGAGTGGAAGCCGCTGGAGGAGCCGGCGGCGGAGCGCGTGCCGCCGGTGCCGGCCTTGCGGCCCAGCGCGTAGTGCAGGCCGCCGCCTCCGTGCAGCGGCGCGAACGGGGCGCCCAGCAGCGCATCGGCGCCGCCGAAGCTCATCATGGCCGGAGCAGGTGCGGCCGCCGGCAGAGCGGGGAGAGCGGGGCCGGGACGGGGCGGGCAGCACTGCGGCAGCTCCGGGACGCCGGCTCTTTTATATCCGCGGTGCCCGGGTCCGGCCCCTCGGCAGTGGGGGGCTGGGGAGGAGGGCCCCGCCCTCTCCACCTCCTCCCCCGCGGCCCCGGGCCGACCGGCTCCGCCGCAGTGAGAGGGGCGGGGCGGGGGGGGGGACCCAGGAGTGAAGGGGAATCGTCGCATCGTCAGTGAAGCCTCCCGAGGTCAGACCAAGGAGTAAAGGACTTCCGGAACGGACAAGTGCAGACCTCCAGGTGCATGTAGGAAGACCCTTTTGGTGTGCTCAGAATTAAGAGAGGGCCCCCGAAATCGGGACAGGGGCTTGAGAACTGACGGGGCAGGGTGCCTGCGGGTTGAAGCGATGGGAGACTCCGCAATGATTAGTATGGGAGGACCCCTCATGAGAGGCGACACAAGGTTCCCTAATAGTTAGAGGACCTTGAGATGAAGAGTGCAGAGACCGCAACCACCCTCAGAGGGATTCTGAACGGCATTGCACCGTGGACGCTACCGAGAATAAATGGGGACCCCCTAGCTGAAGGTGCTGTGTTCCCCTGATAGGTAGAGCGGCCACCCCAGAGGGGCTTAAGGAACTCTAGAGCTGACTTCGGGTAGGAGAGGGGGACATGGAGTTTGAAAGGACTGCAGAGCTACCCTGAGGGAACACGGGAAACTGCAGAAGGAGAAAGAGAACGCAGGATGGGAGGGGAACTTGATGTTCTCCAAAAACTCCAGTGACCGAGACTGCGAGTGGAGACTGGCTTGCCCAGCAAGGGAAACTGTCGGCGAAGAAGCAGAGGGTCCCTGAGTAGGCAGCAAGCCCCTGCCCTGAGTGTGGACCCAGAGAACACCCAAGCCAGGTTCTGCAAACGGGGCGGAGGGGGTGGGAGGTCAGCTCTGTGCTTTGCTAGCTGAACGACCTTGTACAAACTGTGTTCTCTCCCGCTTGGTTTCCCCTTGTGTACAACGGACAAGATGCAACTCCAAACCCCCAAGTGCCCCCAGGAGCTTCCTTCTTGGGGGGGGGTGTCTCTGGCTGAATTTGGGAAGGGAGCCCACATTGCCAGTGGATATCTGGCACCCACGTTCCTACACCCGAGAAATTTGTCTTCCTTTCTTCCTTGTCTGGCCTTTCTCAGTTTCATCTTGCCGTCTCACTCCTATCCCCAGTACCGTAGGCATCCATCATGATCCCGAGGAAGTGGTGGGGTTTCTCAGTACCAGAGTCCACCACCCTCATGAGCCCCACAGAGGATTCGGGTAAAAGGGCTGCGGAGGGGCTCAGACTTGGCGGCCTTGCTTTGTTCTATGGGTTTGGTTTTCCGGTCAAATGCGGTGTTAGTGGAGACTTCCGGCCGCTATCGCTTCAGCACCAGGGACAGAGATTACTGGGCAGGGTTGATCTAGGTCTTACAGAGTGGGCAGGTCTGAAGCTCTTCCAAACTTCACCCCTGTGCTGTGCCGATGGGAACTGGGGAGGGGTGGATGAGTCATTCGGCAGGTAGGTCTCAAAGTGACCTACCCTTGCATGTGAGTGACCCACCCCTGCATGTCCTGTCCAGTTCGTGGCTTTCTGCGAAGCTCTCCCTGTCAACCTCCTCTGCCGGGAGCAGACACGGACTATGCCTGCTGACAAGCGCCGGAACTGGTGCAGACGTCCTCAGATCAGAACTTCTCCCAGGAAATTACCTCAAGTCCCACTGCACCCCAGGTTACTGTGGTTCTCTTTCTAGCGGGATCCTCGAGACAGAAACTGACAGACTGACCCAAAAAAGACCCCCGCCTGCCCCTCTTTCCCTGCGCTCTCATTTGTCCCCAGCCCCTGGCTGCAGCCTGACCCTCAGAGCTGGGGAAGAGATGGCACTGTCCCTTTAACCACGTTGTACTGGAAGGAGAGTGCACTGGGGAGGAGGGGGAGGGAGTTTCTAGTTTCTCATGGCGAAGCAGAACATGATGAAGCATTTTCCTGATTTAAAGGTCCAGTCATACCGCTGTCGGCAGGGGCAGGAAGGCCTGTGGAGTGGCTTGTCGAGGCACTGAAAAATGTCGGGGGGGGGGCCTGGGGAGGGACCCCCTGGCATCCAGACTGTTCTCCATTCATTTTTCATCCTGCTTGAATTCTGCCATTAGATCTTTGTTCCTTTGAGTCTCTTCAGCTGACTGCAGAATGCGCATGCTTTTCTTGGGTGTGGGACGTCTGATAAGGTTGATAGCGAAAAGGAATGTAGGGAATGTGGGGTGAAAGGGTGACCATCGGATTGCAGGTAACATATGGATTCTAAGAGGCACCAGGTGTGACTTTTGTGTCTATAAAATGGGCATTAATGCTGGAACCCTGGTCAATCCTTCAGAAAGCTGTCTGTGGCCTCCATCACTCTTTGCTTAGGTCATCATCCCCTCCTGGGTTCTGTGGTCCCCAATGATAATCCCTGCAGTGTCCTTACCAATCTGTCCTGGGTCCTGGGTTCTGTGGTCCCCAGTGCTAATCCCTGCAGCATCCTTACCAATCTGTCCTGGGTTCTGTGGTTCCCCAGTGCTAATCCCTGCAGTGTCCTTACCAATCTGTCCTGGGTCCTGGGTTCTGTGGTCCCCAGTGCTAATCCCTGCAGCATCCTTACCAATCTGTCCTGGGTTCTGTGGTCCCCAGTGCTAATCCCTGCAGCATCCTTACCAATCTGTCCTGTGTCCTGGGTTCTGTGGTCCCCAGTGCTAATCCCTGCAGTGTCCTTACCAATCTGTCCTGTGTCCTGGGTTCTGTGGTCCCCAGTGCTAATCCCTGCAGCATCCTTACCAATCTGTCATTGTGAGTGGATGGATGGATGATGGATGGATGGATGAATTCTATCAGTTCTCTAGAAAAACGTGATTCAGCAAGAGCTAAGAATGATTCCCTTCTAAGACCTTGTGGTTGAAGTTATTTTTGCCTTCCTTCCTGCATTCTTAACATTTAGCAGCGAATAAGACAACATAGCCTTCCATCCACCCGTCCATCAATTGCTTATTAAGCCTCTGTTGTGTATGATAGGCACACATTAGATGATGATGTCACTGAATCCCATAAGCCCACCTTCCCAGGTGTCTCCTTGAGACAGTTCTCAATCCTTCCCAGATCTCAGCTTAGAATGTCCAAGGGTAGCTTTAAGGTGATTCCAGTTATGACTTGGATCTGAATAATCCATGTTAGAGGGTTACTTCCCAGGAAGTTGCCACTGGAAGATGATGAAAATTTTAAGCAATGAAGTCCTGCTCAGAGGTCTTCAGAAACTATGTGCATGTTCCTAAAGGAGGCTGAGTCCAGGTTCTCCTTCCTCTCCTCTTCCTCCCACCTTCCCTTTCCTCCTCCCTCCCTTCCTCCCCTCCTTTCTTCCTCTTCCTCCTCCTCTTCCTTCCTCCCCCGTCTCTCTGTGTTAGTGAGAGTTTCTATTGCTGTGATGAAACACCATGACCAAAAAGCAAGTTGAGGAGGAAAGGGTTTATTTGGCTTACACTTCCACATTGTAGTCCATCACTGAAGGAAGTCAGGACAGGATGCTGGAGGCAGGAGCTGATGCAGAGGCCATGGAGGGGAACTGCTTACTGGCTTGTTCTTCATGGCTTGCTCCCCCCCCCCCCCCCCCGTTTCCCGAGACAGGGTTTTTCTGTGTAGCTTTGGTGCCTGTCCTGGATCTCTCTGTCTAGACCAGGCTGGCCTCGAACTCACAGATCTGCCTGGCTCTGCCTCCCGAGTGCTGGAATTAAAGGTGTGTGCCACCACCACTCGGCTTCAGCCTGCTTTTTTATAGAACCCAGGACTGCTAGCCCGGGGTGGCACCACTCACAGTGGGCTGGACCCTCCCCATCAATCACTAATTAAGAAAATGCCTTACAGCAGGATCTTAGGGAGGTATCTTCTTAGTTGAGGTTCTCTCCTTTTAGATAACTCTAGCTGTGTCAAGTTGACATAAACCTAGCCAGGACACTCTCTCTCTTTCTTTTTTGACAAGGTATTGCCATATAGTCTAGGCTGGCTTTAAAGTCTGTCTGCCTGTCCCAGCTTCTGAGTGTTGGTATTACAGGCATTTTTATTGGTTCACTGAGGCAGGGCATCACTTTGTAGCCCAGACTGGCCTTGAACTCTTGATCCTCTTATCTCAGCCTCCCGAGTGCTGGTATTATAGTCGTTTTTTTGTTAGTTTTGAGATTAAAGTCTTAATTTTGCAACCCAGACTGTCTTTAGACTCTTTTTTTTTTTTTTTTTTTTTTTTTTTTTTGGTTTTTCGAGACAGGGTTTCTCTGTGTAGCTTTGCGCCTTTCCTGGGACTCACTTGGTAGTCCAGGCTGGCCTCGAACTCACAGAGATCCGCCTGGCTCTGTCTTTAGACTCTTGAACCTCCTGCTTAAGAGTTCGGCTTACAGGTGTGCACCACCCTGCCTGGCGTCTTATGGCTTCTTCTTCCTGGCCGCGGAGTGAGGTTTTCACTCCATCACGCTGCCTTACCGCAGAGCTCCAAAGCAGTGGGCTCAACTGGCCCTGGCTGGACTGGAACCTCCAAAACTGGGAGCCAAGATGAGCCTTGCACATCAGTCTCTGTGTGTTCACCATTGCTGTGTGTGTGTTCACCATTGCTGTGTGTGTGTTCACCTTTGCTGTGTGTGTGTTCACTTTTGCTGTGTGTGTGTGTGTTCACCTTTGCTGTGTGTGTGTTCACCATTGCTGTGTGTGTGTTCACCATTGCTGTGTGTGTGTTCACCTTTGCTGTGTGTGTGTTCACCAGTGCTGTGTGTGTGTTCACCTTTGCTGTGTGTGTGCTCACCATTGCTGTGTGTGTGTTCACCTTTGCTGTGTGTGTGTTCACCTCTGCTGTGTGTGTGTTCACCTTTGCTGTGTGTGTGTTCACCTCTGCTGTGTGTGTGTTCACCATTGCCGTGTGTTCACCTTGGCCGTGCGGTCACCTTGGCCGTGTGGTCACCTTGGCCATGTGGTCACCTTGGCCGAGGCTCAGGCGCTGCCCACTCTGCCACCCGTAGACTTCCTTTTCTGGCTCAGCAATTCTGTGTCTGAAATCGGCTTGTTTGTTTCGCTTCTTTCTCTTCAGTGGTCATAAAACCCCTGCATCCTTTGACTCTGTCCCTGCCCCTGCCTTTCTCTGCTCCGTCCCCTTCCCCTCCTTCACTTCCCCCCCTCCCCTGTCTCCCCTCCTCTCCCTCCCCTCCTCTCCTGTCTCCTCCTTCCTCCTCAGCCTCCGGTCCTCCTGTCCCCGCCCCCCCAACCTCTCCTCTCTAGGACGCGTCCTCTCTTTGCCTGACTACAGTCTGATTCGTAGTAAAGAGGAGGCAGCCTCCCGCCCCAGCGGCTGAGACAGAAGTGTGCAGCTTGGCACCTTCCCTGCGTGGCTCCACCCACGGCCTTCCACCTTGGGACTGCCTAGCGCTGATGAAGCCTTCCGTAGCCCTGCATCCAGGCCACACAGCTGATCCCGCCGGCACAGCTGATCTGGCCCACACAGCTGATCCCGCCCACACAGCTGATCCAGCCCACACAGCTGATCCAGCCCACACAGCTGATCCAGCCCACACAGCTGATCCCGCCCACACAGCTGATCCCGCCCACACAGCTGATCCGGCCCACACAGCTGATCCCGCCCACACAGCTGATCCCGCCCACACAGCTGATCCGGCCCACACAGCTGATCCGGCCCGCACAGCTGATCCGGCCCACACAGCTGATCCGGCCCACACAGCTGATCCTGCCCACACAGCTGATGCCCTGGGACCCGGTGGAGAGGGAAGCTGACCTCTGCCTCAAAGGCTGCGTGCTGGAGGGTGGGTCCACAGGTCTGGCTCACCCCGTCCCCACCAGCTCCAACACCTCTTCTGAACTCTTCTGGTCGAGTGGCTTGCTGACTATGGCTTCTGAGATGGGGAAAGAAAGAGTTAGTTTGTCGGTCCTGGGGGACCTTTAATGAGTCAGTGAGGCTTGCTCATCACAGGTCCTTTGCGGCTCTTAGAACTTTCCTTACCTACAGCAAGAGGCTGAGGAGCGGCTCCCGTGAAGCTTGTGTCTGTGGAAAGGGAGATATTTATTTATTTCTATATTTATGCTAAGAGTCAAACACAGGCCTTGTTCATGCTAGCTAGCCAGTGCTCTGCCTCTGAGCTCTACCCCCAGCTCTTGGCTTTATTTATTTTATTATTTTATGTGTCTGCATGTTTTCTCTGTGTGTGTGTGTGTGTGCACTGTGTGTGCACTGTGTGTGCACTGTGTGTGCCTGGTGCTTGTGGAGATCAGAAGAGGATGGAAGATCTCCTGGGACTGGACTGAAGGTGGTTGTGAACTGCCCACGTGGGTGCTAGGAATTGAACCTGGGTCCTCTAGAAGGGCAGCCAGTACTCTTAACCTCGGAGCCTCTCTTGTTTTAAAGCAAGGTCTTACTGCATAGCTTGGGCTGGCCTTGAACTCTCTATGTAGCCTAGGCTGGTCTCAAGCTTGTTCTCTGTCTGGTCTCTGCCACCAAGTTCTGGGATTGTAGACCAGTGCCACAACCCCAGCCGGAGCCTCTCACACCTGTCCTTTCTCCAACCCTATGAAGTAAATTCTGTTACTATACCTACTTACGCTCTGAGAGGCCGAGTAACGTGCCCCAAATCCCACAGCTAGAATGCGGTGCAAACTGGGATTCAAGTCCAGGTTCTGGGCTGTGCGGCAGGCAGGCTCAGCTGGGAGACTGCCGTCACACATCGCTTTCCCAGGAAGGCCAAGTGGGGCCAGCACCTCTCCAGTTCATTGCAGCTGCCTGGAGGCTTGGCTCTGTGGTTCAGGCTGGCACCTTGCTGCAAGCAGGGAGAACTGAGCAATGGCTTCGGACTTCCTGCTTTTAGGTTTTTATCTTTTCTAGGTTGTCTTGGGAGGCACGGGAGAGGGCAACTTCCCAGACGGCATAGTCAGGAAGTCAGAATGATGATGAGCTCAGCTTGCTGATATGCCCAGGCCCGGAGAGGCCTAAGTCAGAAGTGATGATGAGGGGGATGATTGATTTTCACGGTGTCAATCTGAGTCATCAAGGAAGCAGTCCAGCAGCTTCAGCATGTGAGCAGCGGCCGGCTTGTTCCGGTTGCTGACATGTGGTACCTGAGGCAGCTCTGCCGGGTGTGCAGGGTCATCCTGCAGGGTGGGACACTCAGGAGGAGAGGAACATCGGGCCTGCCGGGGTTGTAGGGAGAGGGGCTGGAGAGGTGGTGGCCACACCACACGGATGCTTCAGTGTCAGAGGAGGAGGAGGAAGTAAGTCCACAGTCCAGAACAGTCAACGCCAGAGTTTAGAGGGAGTTGCTGGAATTTGAAATAATTAACGTTTGGTTTAAAAGTTCATTCCTGGCTGGGCATAGTGGTTCATACCTTTAATGCCAGCACTTGGGAGGCCGAGAGACCATCCTGGTCTACATAGTGAGTTCCAGGACAGCCAGAGCTACATAGTGAGACGCTGTCTTGAAAACAAAATAAAGCAAAACCAGACAAACAAATAAGATTTCATTCCTGGTGGTCAAGTTTGACAGGTCAACGAGGCAAGGCCTGGCTTTGAATGAGGCCTGTGGGGGCTAGAGATGCAACTCAGATGGTCCCCTGAACTACATCAGCTGGACATGGTGGGCATGTCTGCAGTCTCAGCTCTTGGGAGATAGAGGCAGGAGGATCAGAAGTTCAAGGTCATCCTCAGGTCACAAGTTTGAAGATGGCCTTGGATACATTAGGCCCTGTCTCCTACAAATAAATAAATACAAAGACCCTGTAGCTCCAGTCTGGGTGGGTATGAAGCTCGTCCTTCTGGGACAGCACTCTGCCTTGCCACCCTGCAGACGGGCTGTGTGAGGACATGGACAGCCTGACGGCAGTGTGGCTCTTGCTCAAAGGCAAAAGATGCCAACGTGGAAGACGTGCCAGGAAAGCGTCTACAGTCTCTGCCTCAGCTCTGACCACACATGCCCCCCCACACCCAAACAGTCATACACACACACACACACACACACACACACACACACACACACACACGCACACTCTCCCGCTTCAGTACTGTGTTGATGCTGAGTCCCAGCTCCATTCAGTACTGTTTGTTGATGCTGAGTCCCAGGCTCCTTCATTCAGTACCATTTGTTATGCTGAGTCCCAGGCTCCTTCAGATCATCCAGATCAGAATTTCCGAAGCAATCCTAGGGATGTCCTTTCTAACCCAGTGTCCCTAAAGCAGAAGTTCCTTTGTGTCTGGTCTTAGCCACCCATCCAGACCCTGTAAACGACCATGCTGTCAAGTTTCACAGGCCACGTTACCTTGTGAAGCTTTGATGCTAACGGGTTGGAAGAGGGTTAAGCCACTTTCCAGCATGGGCTGGGAGTGTAGCCCGGTGGGAGAGTGCTTGCTAGCACCCATGAGGTCCCAAGCCCCATCCTTAGCATTGAAAGAATAGCACCTGCCAATTACAGAACTAGAATTGGAAATTTCACAGCCTGGCTCTGGAAGACCCCTGTCCCAGTCAGGAGCTTGCCTTCTCCCAGGATGCCTTCCTCCCTGGTGCTGTGTGTCTTGCTCATTTCCTAAGTGTGTATCCTAGGACCTAGGCAATGGCATGTACTGGAGTCACTGGTGCCTACATCTGGTCCTTCCCAGTCTGTGAGCCTGTGGGATCAGGAAGTGGTTCGTGCATCTAAGGGTCCAGGATTTGGGCATGGGTGGGCATTGGTGAATGAATGGTGGAGTATCCCAGCTGAAATGATCCCACAAGATTGTCCTGTGAGCAAGGTTGTAGTGTATTTTCTTAACTAGTGATTGATGTGGGAGGGCCCAGCCCATTGTGGGTGGTGCCACCTCGGTTAGTGGTCCTTGGTTCTATAAGAAAGCAGGCTAAGCAAGTCATGGGGGGCAAGTCAGGAAGCAGCATCCTTCCATGGCCTCTGCATCAGCTCCTGCCTCCAGGTTCTGGCCCTGAATTCCTTCAGCAATGGAGGATCTGCTGAGATTTAGCTGAAATGAATTCCAAATTGTTTATGGTCAAGGTGTTTGGTCACAGCTATAGAAACCCTTAGACATCAGTGCTGGGATTACAGACTTGTACCACCATTCTCCACACATCGTGTGTGTGTGTGTGTGTGTGTGTGTGTGTGTGTGTGTGTGTGTGTGTGTACACCTGGGGCTAAGGATGGGATGTAAGGCCTCATACACACTAGACAAGTATCTTACCACTAAGCTACACCCCAGCCAGCCTTCCATCTTGAATACTTTGTGGATGATAAGACAACCTGAGATTCAGCAAA
The DNA here is from genome assembly GCF_049852395.1 of Peromyscus maniculatus bairdii. Taxonomy (NCBI): domain Eukaryota; kingdom Metazoa; phylum Chordata; class Mammalia; order Rodentia; family Cricetidae; genus Peromyscus; species Peromyscus maniculatus. The sequence goes on from NC_134861.1 coordinate 8,283,016, forward strand.
CTACATCCTCCGAGTATTTTTCTTTCCTCCTCCCTCTCCTCTCCTCTCCTCTCCCTTCTCTTTTCTTCCACCTCCTCCTCCTCCTCTTCCTCCTCCTCCTCTTCTCTGTCTCTCCCTACCACGCTGCTGGGCATGACCCCTGGAACTCACATAGATATCCAAGCTCTTTCCCCAGGCCTGAGAATTTCTAATGAGCTTGCTACCTTACTCAGCAGATCCAAATGTCTGCAGTGACTGTAATGCTTGTTCCCCATGTGATCTAGAGCTTCCCTCTGAAGTCGGACTAACCCAAAGCTGGGTGCCAGCACTGCCACTTCTGGCTAGGTACCCTAGGCACCTTCTCCTTTCCGGATCTCAGTTTCTGCCTTTGTCAAGTGGAGAAATTATGGATCCAGTGGGAAGCATTGGTGTCACTGGGATTTGGGGAGAAAACTCTCAGTAAACAAAACTGGTAGTGGGTAGGGGTGTCCATGTTGTCTGGACCCTGGAGGAGTTCCTGGGGCTTTGCACTGCCTAGCCCCTCCCTCTGGGTTATTATGATGGTGTCAGAGAGAAGAAGAAGAGGTGGGGTCCTGCTGTGGCAGATCCAGATTTGGGGCTCACGCGCGTGTGTGTGTGTGTGTGTGTGTGTGTGTGTGTGTGTGTGCATGGCTGTGGAGGCCAGTGGTCAATGTTAAGTGTCTTCCTTAGTCACTCGTTGCATTATTTACTGAAACAGGGTCTCACTGAACCTGGAGTTTGCTGATTCAGCTAGCTGGCCAATAGGCCCCAGGGATCTTCCCACCTTCCCCTCCGCAGGGTTAGAAATATAGGTATACACCATCATGCCAGGCCTCTGACACAAGCGCTAGGGACTGATAAAACAAATTTAGTTCAGGTTTGCTTTTTTCCCCCTTTTTAGTTTTTGAAGGAAGGGTTTCTCTGTGTAGCCCTGGCTCTCCTGAAACTTGCTTTGTAGATTAGGGTACCACAAACTGAGAGATCTCCCTGCCTCTCCCTCTTGAAGTACTGGGATTAAAGGTGTGCGCCACCATGCCCTGCTACCTGACAGACCCTTAACACATCACAGAGACACTTGCACATCCATGTTTTTGTTACACTATTCACAACAGCTGGGTTATAGAATCAGCCTTGATGTTTATGTCCCCAGCAAGTGTATAAGAAAAGAAAATGGGCCACACACACTGTCTTGGTCACTGTTGTATCGTTGTGAAGAAACACCATGACCAAGGCAACTTAGAAAAGAATTTGATTGGGCATATGGTTTCGGAGGGTTAGAGTCCATGATGGCAGAGCAAAGTGGAGGCAGGGAATAGCTGAGATCACTCATCTGAATCTGCAAGCAGGAGAGAGGGAGGGAGGGAGGGGGGGAGGGAAGGAGGAAGGGAGGGAGGGAGGAAGGGAGGGAGGGAGGGAGATTGAGAGAGAGTTGGTATGTGCACATGAGTACAGATAACCAGAGGCCAGAGAAATCAGTTGTCCTGGAGCTGGAGTTAGAGGCCATTGAACTACCTGATGTGGGTTCTGGAAAATGAACTCAGGTCCTCTGGAAGAACAGTATGAACTCTTACCCTGGGACATCAATCCAACCCCGGGTCCTAGACTTTATGTAGATGTATAAGGTCATTTATATATAATGTGGAAACAGAAGGAAAATGGGGAAGGAAGAAGACTCAGAGTTGGGAGAAGAGAGTGTGGAGGCTGAGTATGGTCCAAGTACATGCTGTACTTGAATGGAAAAGTATGACACTCCTCACTGTACAATAAACGCTGATACTAAATATTGCTTGGAGAATTAGATGAGAAGCTGCAAGTCTGGTGCATCATGAATGTACCCTAAATGTTCGTTACTCCAGTGTTACATAGATTGTCCTCCCTCCTCTGGAGAAGGCTGAGAGGAGGGGAGGGGCCTGGCCTGCTATCAGCTGCAGGGGAAGGGGAGGGAGGGGCAAGCAAGGTGTATGGCCTCCCTGGGCTTTCTCTCAAGTGGGAATGGAGGTCTTTCCAGGTGCTGGCTAGATCACACCATGGGTTGGCTAGGGGTTGGCGTTCCTCCTTGCCCCGGGGCATCTTCCTTCATCCCTTGTAACTGTTTTCTGGGGGCCAATGTCATTCAAGGCACCATGCATGAAATCTAACAGGAACTCCCTAGGGCTTATCTTCCCTGCTGGTGCTTGGAACTCGGATGAGGAGTGTGGCAAGTTCCCCGGGTACTGAGATGGAGGCACCTTACCACAGCGCTGCAGGCCATCCCTGCCTTACTCAGACCTTAGTTACCTTTCTGTAAATGGGGTTGACCAGAAGCCCCTTGTCAGGTTGTGCTGGGGACCGCGGTGACTGGCAGTGTCTGTACTTCAGTGCCTGTATTCCCTGCCCCTGCTCCGCACCAGAACAGTATTCTCAACTGCTGTCACAAAGTGATGGGCATCCACAGAGGGCCTTTTATGACGCCATCCCAGCTACCTTGTCAGTGAGTTATGTCATGGTCTAGCCCTGGACTGTCACCTTCCCTTTGACCTCCTCTACCTGGCCCTTCCTAGCCAGATGCCCCAGCCTGCTTCTGGTGTCCCTCCAGGGCCCGCTGCGGAAGTCAGAGCCTCGGGCCTTCCTCCTGCCTCCACCCACCTACCACCTCGCTGCAGGGCAGATCACCAGGCAGCACCCAGGGGCCACTCTGGGCTCCAGATGTCACTGAGCTGGAGCCAGCTGAGCCCCACTCGGCATCACTTTGCAAGTCCCTCCTCCTGCAGAGCCAGGCCACCGTGGGGGATCTGCTGGGCCCTGGGCCTGCTCCCTGCATTGCGCCAGTAGCTGCAGAGCCTGATCTAGGGCTCTGTCTGGGCGCTCTCCAGGAAAACTCCTGGCAAACTAATCCTTTTGGAGAGTTCTGTTAGGTCTCTGTGTGCAGACAGTCAAGTTGTTCCAGACCACAGCCTGGGGCGCCCAGCAGGATTCCAGGATGTTAGGGCAGATTGTTCCATAAGTTGGACTGGGTGTCTTCCAGTGTTTGGGGGGGGGGGCGGGCTCTGTGCCTCAGTTTCTCCATTTATCCATGGTAAGTGATTGGGAAGCTGGCTATCTACTGATATCCATACTTCTGATTCCCCTCCATGTCTTCCTACCCATGAGTCCTTGGAATTGTTTATGTGTCTGCACGGGGACCATGATAACCAGGCAAACAGGAGCTGACTAGAGAGAGGTGTACAGTAGTGGAGGAGGAGATGCCTACCCAACCCTGTGGCATCAGGCAGGACTCCTGGCTTCCTTAGTGCTTCTGACCTCTGAGCCCCGGCCTTCCCATCCAGAAAAAGAGTCAACCCGAGCTATTAAAGTAGGACCCCTGAGCTGGGCTCAGCACTAGTGGGTGTCCATAAACATGGGTCTCCTGCTCCCTCAGGCCCAGCCCAGCATGCTTGAGCCTCAATTACAGGCCTCAGGCCTAACATCCCAGCCAGCAGCAGGGAGGTGGATTGTGGGTGTTAGTGGTGGTTGAGGATTTGGCGACACAGCACTTAGGTGGTGGTCTCTCCATGTGTTCTAGATGACCCCAGCTCCATGGCGGGAAGGAAGAGGGACATCGGAGTGGGTCCCAACACTGGGGGTCTGTGAGGAGGGCACGGGACCGCCAAGAGCTTGACAGTCTGTTCTTTGATTGCTGTTGTGCTCCTGGGCAGGGCGGTCCTCAGAACCTTCCTGCAGTCACTTGTTCTCAGAACGATGACACTGTGGCTCATTTAGCAGAGAGGTTACTCAGCTGGCTCTGGTTTAACCAGGATCTGAAGCCCATAGTTCCGGTAAATGAGGCTGTTCTTCAGCTTCCCAGTGTTCTCAATGCCAGCTTCCTTCCTACTAGTTCTGAAATAATCTGTTGGATTTCATATTTCTGACCATTGTTCTTGCCGTTCCATACCCTTGCCCATTCCAGACCCCTCTCGTTCACTCACTGCTCATCCAGACTCCATTGTAAGCCAGGCATAATGGCACGTGTCTGTAATGCCAGTCAGGAGTTCAAGACCTACCTGAGCTACATGAGAACCTGTCTCCAAAAAAAATAAATAAATAAAAAATAAAATAAAAACTGCATGGAGAGATATGCCTTTAATCCTAGCACTCAGGAGGCAGAGGCAGGTTCAAGGTTCACAGGACACAGGTTCTATGTGTTCAAGGCCAGCCTGGTCTACACAGTAAGTTCCAGGACAGCCAGAAATACAGGTGAGCCCCTATCTGTTTTCAAAACAATGAGAACTTTTCTTATTTTCCCTGACAGGATGAGTGAGCCTCCCCTCTCATTTCTCCTCTGCCATGATCGTTCTAACACTGTCCTCTCTTTTTAAAACTTTTTTAAAGATTTATTTATTTATTATGTATACAGCATGTATGACTGCAGGTCAGAAGAGGGCACCAGATCTCATTACAGACAGTTGTGAGCCACCATGTGGTTGCTGGGAATTGAACTCAGGACCTCTGGAAGGACAGCCAGTGCTCTTAACTGCTGAGCCATCTCTCCAGCCCCCTTATAAATTTTTTGGAGATTATGATGTGATTTCCCTTTTTCTCTGTTGTTACATAAGTGTGTATGAACACGACTGTATGTTCCTATACACATAAATACAACCTGCTCAGTCGGTTACTTGTATGTAGGTCTTCAGGGCTGACCATTTGATCCTAGCCAACCAATTGCTGTGCTCTCTCAAGGGAAGACTGTTTCTCCTGCTCAGCACTCATCTCTCTTGTTCAAAGCGTTTGTTGGTGTGTTTATCTTCCAGCAGACTGGAGCCCTGATCTTCCCCTCAGTACCCTTGTACTTAGCCTGACTGGACAAGGGGACTGATAGGAAATGCCGAGTCACCCATTTCCGGCTACCCAAGCCCTCCTTGAAAAGCAACCAGGATGAAATCGTTCTAAACAGGTTTTTACACTCCCGGACACATCCAATGTGTGTTTATTGGAGCCTGTGACATGCCTTCCACCCTAGGCTGTTCATGGCTTACACTGTGTGCCCACCATGCCCTGGCAGTGGTGGGGGCCACTGACGTCCTTGGTACTCACACCCTGGGCTCCGGGCTCCTCCTCCTGCGGCTGCTTTGCCTCCCCAGTGGCCAGCTTCCTGGCCAGCTCTCTGCTGGTGCCACACTCTGGCTCACTGTCCTGGTCACTGCTGTGCTAAAGGCTTCATCAGGTTCTAGGGGGTCACCCTTCAGCTAGGTCACCCCACCCCAGTGGATGAGTCTCCCTAGGATTCTCCACTCTCAGAGGACTAGAGGAAGCACTTTGTAAGAGAAGACTGAGTGGTTTTAATTATAGAGACGTGGGGCTTTTCCAGTGCCCAGTGTGTGTCTGATTCCTGGAGGCATCAAGGCCTTGGAACTAGTGCTTAGAACTCGGGTTCTAGGCTGGGCAGTGGTGGCGCACACCTTTAATTCCTGAATTTGGGAGGCAGAAGCAGAAGGAATCTCCCTGTGAGTTAGAGGCCAGCTTGGTCTACAGAGTGAGTTCCAGGGGAGCCAGGGCTGTTATATAGGGAAACCCTGTCTCAAGAAACCCAGGGAGGGAGGGAGGGAGGGAGGGAGGAAGAGAGAGAGAGAGAGAGAGAGAGAGAGAGAGAGAGAGAACTCAGGTTCTTTCCCACAGACTGGAACCGAGCATTCATCAACAGGATTTGTCATTGTTATGCTTTTACCTGGTGTCCTTAGGTATGTGGCCAGCAGAGACCAGAGCACCCACCCCTACCCCTCCCAGCAGGTGACACTCAACTGGAGGAATCAAATGAGGGCAATTCACTGGCACCTGGAGAGGGGGCAAGGTATGGAGAAGAGGGAGGGCTAACAGAAAGTGGGGGTTACAGACATCGCAGGTCAGGAGTCAGGTTTCTGGGTCTGCTCCTTCCTTAATTATTCAAGAGCTTTGGGCCTGCCTGAACCTCAATTTTCACCCCAGTGAAATGGGCTTGATCTCTCCTCTCACGTTAACCCCATGGGATTTGGGGTGGTCAGGGAAGGGAATGCCTGAGCAGGTATTTGCCAACTGCAAGTAGAAGTCACAATCAAGCAGCTCACAGGATTTGGAAAATTGGCAGTGATGATTGGGGGTACAGCATGAGGACTGTGAATGTGTGTGATGCCTCAGAGTGAACTCAAAAACAAATGAAGATGGCATATCTTATTTATTTATTTAGAGACAACATGTAGCCAAGGGTAGCCCTGAGCTTTTGATTCTCCTGTCTCCACCTCCCATGCCTGGTTTATGCGGTTCTGGGGATTGACCCAGGGCTTCATGCACACTCTGCAAGCACCAGCTAGGCTACAGCTCCAGCCTGAGAGGGTCTGTGATGCAAAATGAGCCCCACGCCCAGCTGTTTTACACAAATTTTTAAAAACGTGTGTGTGTGTGTGTGTGTGTGTGTGTGTGTGTGTGTGTGTGTGTGGGATTTGAAGTAATTGCTTTGTGAGGAGAAGAGGAAAAGAGCCCTTTAGGGAGATCAGTAGGGGAATTGAAAAGGCCCAGCCCAATGGGAGTTAGATAGGGAGCATGTCGTGTGTGTGTGTGTGTGTGTGTGTGTGTGTGTGTGTGTGTGTGTGTGTGTAGGGAATCCTAGCCCCTACACATCCAAGTCAGTCAGTGCAGACCTCTCAGTGTTTCCCTTGGCTGGACCTCACCAGAGCTGGTTGGCAAAGGCGCTTGGGAAATGAGGTTTGCAGAGGTGAGCTCTCAGGAGGCTGAGCATGCAGAGGAAGGCCAGGCAGTGGGTCTGAGATTGACCAAATGGTAGAACAGTTGCCGCCATTAACCAATTGAGCAACCAAACACCTCTGAAAGGAATACCAAAGTATTCAGGAGTGGGGTTCAGATCTGAATTCAGACCAGAATTCCCCATGGAATTTGAAGGAGAATTTGACTAGCAGAGTGGATGTGACAGTCCTGTGTAATGTTGGCTACTTAGAAGGCTGAGGCAGGAGGATAGCAAGTTCAAGGCCCACCTGGACTACATATGGAGAGAGGAGAACTGAGCTCACATCAGAGGCCTCTTGGCTCCTGGGAAGCTGAGATCTCCAGTTCTGGAGTTAGTGGCACGACAAATCCAGGTAGCCAGAACCCAGGCAAGCCCCTCTGCATCAAGAAGCAGGTTCTTAGGAGACAGGGATACCAACAATTCCATCACAGGGCTACAGGATTGCAGGGCAGGGGTAAGAGTGGACGGTACCCACACAGTGCCCGGGAGTAGGGCTGTCACGGTTATCAAGAGGAAGTCCAGGGCTGCTGTGATGCCTGGGCCTGCCCTCTGACCCCCAAGAGGAGGAGAACTCTGCAGGCCCTCCATCCTGCCCCCCACTCCTCCCAGGCAGCACACTGGCAGGAGTTCGTCCTCTGGAAAGGGATGCAGGCAAATGCTTTTTTTTTTTTTTTTGATGAGACAGCAATGAGGTGATGTCTGGGTTTTTATAGCCCCATGGCTGAGCTGGTGCCAGATGCCAGTCCAGGCCAAATCCCATGAGCCACATTTGTCCTCTGTGCTCCTTGGGGAGACCTTCTAGGGGTCTACTCTGAGATCTAGCTTTGGGGAAGTTGCCTGTAGCTAATGAAACCTACAACCTCTTCCGGGGACCCAGACAGAGCCCTTAAGTCAGTGTCTCTCTCTCTCTCTCTCTCTCTCTCTCTCTCTCTCTCTCTCTCTCTCTCTCTCTCTCCCTTTCCTTTTTTCCCTCTTTCTTTGGTTTTTTGACGTAGGGTCTCACATGGCCCAGGTTAGCCCCACACTCAGTATGTAGCCCAGGCATGACCTTGAGCTCCCAATCTTTCTCCCTCACCTCCAAATTTGAGTCTTTTCTTTAATAAATAAAAACTATTTTTATTTCATTTTACCAAAGTAAGTAACTCTTTGAGGTATAGGAACTACCACTTACCCCTTTTGAAGGATAAACTGAGGCCTACCTGGGTTTATTACCTTGCCTTTAGGAGCCCAGGGTTAAGTGTCAAATCATGGTTTCATGCTCTTGATGAATTGTGAGTCAGACTTCCAAGGCCTGAGTCTTCATGGTTATTCTCGGTCCCTTGCTGACTGGCTCCGGTATGCTCCACAAAAGGATCAATGGCCTAGAGAATTTGAAAGTCCTAATAATATTATACAGACATTTCATTTTATTTCGCTTTAAAAATTTTTTCTTTTTATGTTACTTTCTTTGAAAATGGGATTTCCCAGTGTAGTCTGGAACTTGCTGTGTATCCCTAGCTGACCTCACCCTCAAAATCCTCCTGCTTCAGTCTCCTGGGTGCTGGGAGCACTGGTGTTTGCTACCGTGCCCAATTTAGGGTTGTATTTTAAATGGAGAAGAATCCCCCAAAGAAACATGTACCTATTAAAAGAAAAACCCCATGACAGCAGTATCTGCCAGATGCAATGAGAACTCATGATGCTCTGTTCTCCAGAGATAAGCTGTGGAGCATCCATCATATGACTGCTCCAGACCTCCCTCTGCATGTACAAGGGTATGGTAAAAGTTAGGTTTTTAAGCTGGGCAGTGGTGGTGCACTCCTTTAATCCCAGCACATGGGAAGCAGAAGCAGGTGGATCTCTGATTTAGAGGCTAGCCTACTCAGGAGGAAGAGGCAGGTAGATCTCTTGAGTGTGAAGCCAGCCTGGTCTATAGAGTGAGTTCAAGGACAGCCAAGGCTGTGCAAAGAAACCCTGTCTCAAAGAAAGAAAAAAAAAAAAAACACCTTAATTTTTTAATCAATCATGCTCTACTTATCCTATTTTTGCAATTTGTTTTTGCAGAAAGTAGTAGCTCTTCGAGTATGGGGATGATAGACCATTTGCTTAGGGTGCTCACGCCCTAGGGACCCAGAAATCAAAAACCCAAACCAGTAAAAAAAGAGTAGCTCTTGAAATGCAGATTCCCCCCCCCCCCCGAAGTGGGGCGAGGGTGGGTTTCCAAAACAGGATTTCTCTGCGTTACAGCTTTGGTTATCCTGGAACTCACTCTGTAGACCAGGCTGGCTGGCTTCAAACTCAAGAGATCTACTGCCTCTTCCTCCTGAGTGTTGGAACTAAAGGCATGTGCCACCATCACGCAGCTGAAATGCAGAAGTTCTTAACCTGGTAGGTGCATGGCAAAGTGACCAGTAAATTGTATAAAATACTGTGTTGTGTGCATCTGTGAGCAATTTTTAAAGACACTGACTATGGCCCTCTTCTAAATTTTAAGAATGATCCAGATATAGGATTCTTGATTTTTAGATGGAGAAAGAGGCCATGATGGAAAGGGACTCAGGTGATGGGAAGCGGGCCCCTCAGATGGCCTTGAGATCAGTACCAGAACACTGCAGTCGTCTGGACCTGGGCACCCTGCCCTGGCCTCATCAAGGAGCTGTGTCCTGCAGAGCCAGGAGAGTGAGGGAGTCAGCCTGCTCAGGCTGCCAGGATGAGCCTCTGCAGTCCCCACCGAGAGATTTACAGCTGCCAGCCACTCACCGAGGTTCCAGAGATACGACCTGGTGCAGTGCCGGGGACTCTGCAGTGCCTGTGGGAGGCCTGGCTTCTCCAGGCTCCGGCAGCCCTCCCAGAGCTAGCCTAAGCTAGCCTAAACAGGAGTGGGTAAGGGGCAAGCAGGGTCCCCTATCATGGGCAGAACATGAGCGCTGGACCCGCCCCTTCCTTTATTTTGCTTGTTTTTGTTGTCATTAGTTTTGTGGGGCCGTGTGCATACTAGACAAGGGCTTGTCCACTCATTAACTACAGCCCCAGCCCATCTGAGAGCGATTGACTATTACAACCAGGCAGGCCTTGCGGAGCTTGGATACTTAGGTCTTTCCTAGCTGCAGCAGGATGGTCTCATATTACCCAAACAAGCAGCCACCATCATTGAGTGTGCCTCCTCTGCTAAGCATGGAACCCCCACCCCGCCCACACACTTCATCTTTCAGCTAGCCCCAGCCAAATGGCCCCAAACCCAGCGGGCAGGCCCTGTTACTCTCCCCAAATGCTTGTACAGTGGCTGGAGGTACATCTCAGTGAGTGTCAACAAAAACAGAAGCCTGCACAAGGCCACCGGGGTCATCAGATGTAGATTAGAGCCTGGTATACCAGTCCCCAGCTTTACCGGCAGGCTGTCCTCAAACTCAATATGAAGATGATGATGATGACCTTGAATTGATCCTCCTACCTCCACTCCTTAAGTACTGGGATGACAAGCATGCACCATCACACCTGGTTTTATGCAGTGCTGAATATGGAACCCAGATACTAGGTAAGACCTCTACCAAATGGGCTACATCCATAGCCCCTATAATTCTTTTTGTTATTATTTTTGGGGTGTGAGAATGTGTGTAGGGTGTGTATGTGTGAATATTTGTGCATTTGCATACAGATAAAATTGCATACTCTCAAAAATGTGACTGGAAAATGAGAGAGCATATGGATGGAAATCCATGGCAAAAATCATATTCAGTAGCTGGCCAGTGGCGGCGCACACCTTTAATCCCAGCACTTGGGAGGGAGAAGCAGGCGAATCTCTGAGTTCAAGGCCAGCCTAGCCAACAAAGAGTTTCAGGACAGCCAGGGCTGTGAGACCCCATCTTGAAATACAAACAAGCAAAATGCACGTGACACAATTCCAGAAAAGAACAAGAGCCTCACTCCTGGGTGGCATTTCACTCCTGCTCAGGGACCTCCAACAGTGTCTTTGGAGAACAGCGTCTGCTGTCTGCTTAGTACCCCAGGAGGTAAACAAGTGGGGCCAAGGGGGCCAGCCAGTCTGGGGAGCATCCTGGTTTGCTTTTCTGTTGCTGTGATAAAACACTGACCACAAACAGCCTGGAGAAAGAAAGAATTCCCTTCATCTTACAACTCCCAGGCCAGGTTCCATCACTGAGGCAACTCGGGGCAGGAAGTCAACCTGGACACAGACACTAGCAGAGACCATGGAGCAGCACTGTTGACTGGCTTACTTCTCATGGCTTGCTCAGCTGGCTTTCTTACACAGCCCAGGACCACCCGCCTAGGAATGGGATCCCCCACACTGGGCTGGGAGAAAATGTGCCACAGACTTTGGTAGGCCAATGTGATGTAGGCAGTTCCCCAACTGAGGTTCCCTCTTCTCAGGTGACCCTTCCAAGTGGGAGGTGAGATGCTCGTGGGGTGGGATTTCCTCGTCTGGCAGATTTGAAGACTGGACGTTGAGTTTTGAGCAGGTTGGTGCCCGCTGACGTAGTCACTGGTATGGTTTAGATCTGGAGTATTCCCCTGATGCCTGTGTGACCGAGCCCTGGTCCCCAGCCTTTGGGGAAGTGGTGGAACCTTTAAGAGGTAGGACTGGTGGGACATCTTGAGTCACTGGGGATCCTGGGAGCCTGGCTCCTCTTTCTCTCTCATGTGCTGACTGTAAGGGGAGCAGTTGTGTTGTAACTCCCGCTGTGCTGTGCTCTATCTTACAGTGAGCCCAGAGCCGTGAGCTTTTGAACTATGAGCCAGAATAACCCTTTTATCTATACATTGAGTGTCTGTGGTGCTTCCCTCAGGGATGGAGAGCTGACTGATGTATCACCCCCACAAAGGTTTTGTTTTTACCCTGGCTTGAGTGTGGTCCCTCTGACACCTTAATAAGACCTTGGGGTTAGCCCTTGCCTTGTTCTTGTGGTCTCTGGAGGATTTGTACCATGTCCTCTGTAAGCCAGCCGTGTGCTGGTCCCCTTAGCCAGTCTCCTGGGCTACAGCCCGGGATGCCCTGGAGAACCTCCATACCCGTGGCATAAAGACCAAGAGGCTGAGCCTTCGCAGCTGGAGGAGCAAGTGAGCAGATAGGAAGCAGGGAGGGGCGTAAGAGTGACCAGGAGCCAGGTGTCCTGCTTTTGTCTGAGGCGTCTGCGTGTCCTTGGCGATTTCACACTTGGGTTTTTATTCACTTCATGCAGCCTGCCAGTGACTTTTACCCCCATCCTACAGAGGACAGGAGGCACCAGAAGGTTTAAAACTTACCAGAGTGCTGGGCGTGGTGGTCCACACCTATAATCCCAATTACTCTGGAAGCTGAGGCAGGGGGATCCTTGAGCCCAGAAGTTTGAGATCAGCCTGGGCAACACAGTGAGACCTTATCTAAAAACTCCTAAAATAATACATTTTCATGAGAAGTGAAGGAAACTTGCCCAGTGTCGCCCAGCTAGAAGCAGCACTACCATTTACACCCCTTTCCTTTTGTTAATGGACACACAACCCACTCGACATAATATATTCACCGTGTTAAAGTACGGAGTTCAGTGGCTGTATCACAGTCTGTCTCTGTTGGGGTCTCCATTGCTGTGAACACACCATGACCACGGCAACTCTTAAAAGGAAACATTTAATTGAGGTGGCAGCTCACAGTTGCAGAGGTGTGGTCTGTTATCATGGCAGGGAGCAGGGCGGCTCTGAGTATGGCGGCGTACAGGCAGACATGGTGCTGGAGAATTCTGCATCTTGACCCAAAGGCAACAGAAAGTGAACTGTTTCACTGGATGTGGCTTAACCATATATGAAACCTTAAAGCCCACCCCCACAGTGACACACTTCCTCCAACAAGACCACGCTTCCTCCATGAAGGCCTCACCTCCTAATAGTGCCACTCCCTTTGGGGGCCATTTTCTTTCAAACCACCACATAGCCACAGGCTATCCGCTATCACCTAATCCCAGAGCACTTTATCTCCTCAAAAAGAAGCCCCCTACCCACTGGCTATCCTTCCCTGCAACGATTCAGATAAACAATATCCCCTAAAAGTCCATATGTGAAGGTTTGGTCTCGGGAGTGGTGGTTCTGGACAGTGCTGTGGATTTTAGTAGGTGAGAGTTGGGTCATTTGGGGATTGGGATTATGAGATCCCACATATCAGTCTGTCTGCCTGTCTGTGTCCATCCCCCTCTTCTCTCTTCTTGCTGGCTTATGACATCACAGCTCGGCCCAACACGTTTCTTCCCCGCTGGTCCTCACTGCCTCATCAGAGACTGAGTTACTTTTCTGTTGCTGTGACAAACACCATGACTGAGGCAGTTTATCAAAGAAAGCGTTTGGTTTTGGCTTATGGTTTGAGAGGGTCAGAGTCCATAGTGACAGAGCAGAGGAGTGGCTGAGAGATCGCTTCTTGATCCACAACCACGAGGCAAAGAGAGACTGGGAAACTCACAAGTCTTTTGACACCTCAAAGCCTGCCCCCCGGTGGCGCCCCTCCTCCAGCACCACACCTCCTAATCCTTCCCAGACAGCTCTATCAACTTGGGACCAAGTGTTCACATATATGAGCCTGGGGGGTGGGTGTCATTCTATTCAAGCCATCATAGGGACCATAAGCAATTCAACCCCTGATCTTGAACTTGAACCTCCAAACTATAAACTAACCTTTTCTCTTTATCACTTGACTGCCTCAGAACCATAGTCACACAAATCTGACTAACACACACCAGTTCTCTCAATTCTCTATAGTCCCAGGTATCCACTAAATCATTCTTTATGGATTTGCCTATTCTGGGCATGTCAATAAATGAGATATATACAATACTTGTCTCTTATGTATGGCTTCTTTCACTTAGCAAGTTTTCAGAGTTCTTTCTCATTGTAGCATGAGTTGGTACTTCATCGCTTTGTGTAAATACAAGCATTTATCCAGGGTATGGATTCAGGTCATTGTGGCCCCCAAGCCAAATGTTTTTTTAGGTGGCTTCAGTACCAACCACGTGGCCTTAGGATCTTAGAAACTATGTCATTGCTAGTGTCTCTCATCTTACATATGACAATGTTATGCAGGTTAATGTCTGCACAGCTGGGGGTCTGAAGGGCCACCAAGCCAGAAAAAGGCTCAAAGGGCAGGTTGAAGGCTGGAACCATCTCAGTGGCAGAGTGCCTGCCTAGCAGGTGAGGCCCTAAGTTCACAATCACAATCTGGAAGAAGTAGAGGAGAGGGGAAGAGGGTACTGATGATGACAGGTTGGCCCCTGAAGTGGGGCTGCTAGGACCCCTGTCTTGCACCTCAGGGATTACACTTAGACTCGGGGTGAAGCTTGCTGAGAGGTGGACCACTCCTTAATGTTGGTAGTGATAATTGTTGAAGGGTAATAACTTGCTGGGGGTGTGGCTCACTGGGTAGAGTGCCTGCCAACATGCCTAAGGCCCTGTACTCAATCACCAGCATCACCAGCATCACCAGCATCCCATCATATGGGAGACATGGTGAGCCATGCCTGTATTCCTTCCACCCAGGAGGTAGAGACGGTAGAGTCATCCTCAGCTACATGTTAAGTTTGAGAGTGTCTCATAAAAACAAGAAAGTAGTAATAATGTCAATTGTGAAAGCTCAAAACAGCCAGCCACGTACCTGGCTAGCTGGCTCATCTCTTATGTACCCACTCTGCACCTAACCTCCGCTGGGGGGGTGTTGGGCTTGCCTAGGAGTCACTTCACTGTTGACATTCATAACAGCGACCTCTGGGTAGCCACCTTGGTAAACTGAGGTCCAGAGAGCTGAAGAGACTGAGCAAGTCACACAGCTATTAACCAAAGGTCTGTGTGATGCCCTGCACCTAGGGGCAAGGCCCTGCACAGGGATGTCTTTTTCAGAGAGCCCTCACCCCCCCCCCATTGCACTTTGACTTGATTATCTGGAAGGGCGTGGTCCCAGGAGGCAAGTGGGACCCAGGACCTGGCAACGAAGCCACATACATTCGTCATCAGCTGTGAACAGGATGGTCGGGGTGGAGCTCAGTCACAGAGCACCTGCCGAACCTGCGTGAGGCTCTGTCTGTGTTCCACCCCCAGCACTGAAGACAAGAGAAAAGAACAAGATGATAAAAATGCAGGGAATGTCTCAGTTTCGTTTCAGAGGGCCAAGGCATTCCATTCTCTCCCTGGGTCCTGTGACCGCCCTTTTCCCCGGACCAAGGCAAATAGTAACTGTCAACTAACAGGTGACACGAGAGATTTGCATAATGTTGGTGGGGTGCCTGGTCCAGAGAGCAGAACAGTCCATCCTGGTATAGATGAGACCCTTCTTCAGAGAAGTGGGAGGTGTTGCTTGATGGAGACAGGAGGAGAGACAGAAGGCTGGTTAACAATGTGGATTTTGGAGCAGAATTCTGTATTTAGATCTTATCTCTAGCACGCCTTTAATCCCAGCATTCAGGAGGCAGGGGCAGGCAGATCTCTGAGTTTGAGGTTAGTCTGGTCTACAGAGCGAGTTTCGGGACAGCCAGCGCTACACAGAGAAACCCTGGGGGACAGACACGACAAATCCCGTCTGTGACTCCGGGGAGAGGGTGTGTGGAAGCGTCTGACATGGAGCGCCTAGCATCTCCCGATGAAGGAAAGGTGAAGAGCAAAGCTGCCACAGCTGATTCCAGAAGGTTCCAGAGGAACTAACGGGGAGCAGTTGTCAGCCATAGCTCAATCCCATGGGGCACTCGGGGTAGACAGCAGTTCCTGAAGCCCTGACGGAGGGGCTGCTCCTGACTGGTTGAGAGACGTGGGCCCCAGCAGGCCTTGAAGAGGAGGCTGAGAGCTAACAGGAAGAGACTGGCTGCCAGCAGGCCATGGTGGGTGTCAGAGGCTGCTGACCAGGCCAGGGGAATGCCTGGTGTGCGTGTGTGTGTGCGTGCGTGCGTGTGTGTGTGTGTGTGTGTGTGTGTGTGTGTGTGTGTGTGTGTGCCAGGGGAGAATGCCTGGCGCAGAGAGCTTTGTGGGCAGGCCTGTGGGGTAGGGGGCCGGGGGGGGGGGAGGCGAGGGTAGGGGTGGGTGAGGGGGCAGCCTTCTGGGAGAAACCTGAGCTTGTCATGAAATCCTAGTTCCAGACTAGACCTCCTGTTGCCTCAAGGCCTTACCCCCAGGGAAGGGGGCGGGGGCAGGCTGTGGAGTGAAATGGACAGTGGGGTTCAAACCCAAGCCACAAAGATGCATGAACATACTACAATGATTGACGTCTCTTTGTGTGCACAGAAAGGGTAAGTGTCTTGCTCAGGCTCACACAGCCCGAAACAGCAGATCCTGTGTCCAAGATGCCCAGACCCATGTAGTCATAGCTAGACAGACCCTTTCCAGAAGTACTAGCTTCCTGCCAGCACAGACCCCGAGCCTTGTATGTCTTCATGAAACGAGGATAGCAGCTTTGCCCTTCCCAGCGGCACTGTGTAAACAAAGGGATGTATCTGCATAGGCTAGACCATATAACACTGGTTCTCAACCTGTGGGTCACGACCCCCGCAGGGCCACATATCGGAGATTTACATTATGATTCATAACAGTAGCGAAATTGTAGCTATAAAGTAGCAACCAAATAATTTTTTTTTTTTTTTTTTTTGGTTTTTTGAGACAGGGTTTCTCTGTGTAGCTTTGTGCCTTTCCTGGAACTCACTTGGTAGCCCAGGCTGGCCTTGAACTCACAAAGATCCGCCTGCCTCTGCCTCCCGAGTGCTGGGATTAAAGGCGTGCGCCACCACTGCCCGGCGCAACCAAATAATTTTATGGTTGAGGGGTCACCACAACATGAGGGACTGTTTAAAGGGTCGCACGCAGCATTAGGAAGGTTGAGAACAGTGCTCTAGAGCATGGTGAGTCCTAGACAAATGATTGCACTGTCATCCCTTCTGTTTGCACCTTTACTAGGAAGGTGGAAGGATGATTCCGCCCCGTTACTGCACAGAGGAAGAAACAGGCATGACGGGGTATGTGGATCATGGCTGGTTATCAGAAAAGAAACTTCCGAAATCCTCATGGGTATGAAGCCTGTCATCTCCAGCCTCCTGGCCTGGCTGGTGATGACCCATTCCTTCCCAGGAGGGCAGCTGGGAAGCCTGGACTGCTACCAACCCTGCTGTGTTCTCCCAGTTGTAGAAGGTGGACCACAGGTAGCCACAGCGTCCGGAGTTCTCACCGGCACAGCTGACAGCCTCGCAGGGAACTCTGTCCCTCGTGATATCGGAGACTCCAGGCAATTCAGCTCCCACCCCGACTCTTCCGGTGGGGGGGGGGGATTAAGCCTCCTCACGGTGGTTGTTTTTTTGGTTTGCGCCCTACGGGACTGACTGCCTTCCTAGACATGACTTTAGAGCCCCCTAGTGGCCAGCACAGGGTAGAGCTAGAGCGTGCCTACCCTGGGGCTCCCGCTCAGCTCTGCCGAGAGCTCCCTGTGCCTCTGGGCCCCTGGAATCAGCTGTTCAAGCAGGACTCTCAGAACCAGACCCACTCTAGGAGCTATGGACCCAAACTGGTGGGGTGAACTGGCTAGCACACACCCGCAAAGTCCTCTCACATTTTGTTTCCGGACACAACCCATTCCAGGTGGCCCACTTATCAAAGCCTCTGTAATGGGGGAAACATCTGACATTTTAGTGAGAGAAAATGGGGTCTTCCTGTTTAGGTCAGGTTGGCCTCAACATCCTCCCTCCTGACTCAGCCTCCCCATTAACTGGAGCTGCATATTTATGTACCACACCCAACTAGGATTATAGGCTTTTAAAATTCATTTGCTCTAGTATTAGATTAAAATAAAGCTTTTTAATCTAACAAACTTTTATCTAATAGACTTTCATCAAAGTTTATTTTAAACTGGGTGGTGGTACATGCCTTTAACAGTACTTGGGAGGCAGAGGCAGGTGGATCTCTGTGAGTTTGAGGCCAGCCTAGTCTAAAGAGCAAGATCCAGGACAGCCAGGACTGCACAGAGAAACCCTGTCTCAAAAGAAGAAAAAAAAAAAGACTTTCTTATAATAATCTAGGATTATACACTTTTAAAGTTTATTTAAAAGAGAAGGTCCTCTGTAGTCCAGGCTGGCCTTGAGCACACTGTGTAGCCAAAGATGACCTTGACATCCACACCCTCCTGTCTCCACCTCCTAAATGCGAGGATAATAGGTGTGTGCTACCATATCATCTTCATTTCATTTTGTTTGGTCCAGGGTTCAGCAGGTAACTATAGCTTTTTTTTGTAGTTGGCATCTGCTTGGGCAGCATCCCTCCTCCAGACACTTAGTGACAGGGAGCTGGGGCGCCTGGGACTCAGCAGACCCTGTAAGAGGCCTTACTGTGGGCTGGGCGGTGATGGCACATGCCTTTAATCCCAGTAAAGCCAGGCAGGTCACTGTGAGTTCGAGACCAGACTGGTCTACAAAGCAAGATCCAGGACAGGCACCAAAACTACACAGAGAAACTCTGTCTTGAACCCCCCCCCAAAAAAGGGGGGGGCTACTGCTTATGGTTTGGGGCCCAGAACTCTAGGTGCCTGCTTCTTCTGACCCAGTACAACCACACTGATTGGAGCAGGGTTCTGAATCAGGAGGCAGAATCCTGAGGTCACAGAATAAAGGCTTGCCTCCGGTGTCTGAACTCAAAGATTGTGGGGAGCTGCATACATACTTTCTGGAAGGCTGTCACCCTTTAGTCTGATGTGAGAGCTTTAAGTCCACAGGAAAGACAAGAGAAGAGGAATTCAAAATGGGAAATAGCAAGAATATGCTGGAACCCACAGAAAGCGGTAAGCCTAGGTGAGTGGCAGAACCCCAGGCTGGCCCTTACAGACCTGGGTGGGATGTGGAGGTGTCTTAAAGAAGCAGGACTCCTTCCCAGAAAGCTACACACACGCCCATGGCCTGGGAGTTGTGGAGCCCAGGCCATGCAGGGGGAAGGTGGAGCGGTTGGGGAAGGGCTGCAGCTTCCCACCAACAAATGAGCTAGTCAGAGGTGCCGGGCCAGAGCCACACACCGAGTGCTGGTTTCACCTCTGCTCTCCAGTCCTGCACATGCATCTTTCCTATGTCCCACCCAAGAAAGGGGACGTAAGGAATGTCAGTCCAGCCAAAACGGTATGTTAAAAATCCACCAGGAAAGCCACGTGTGGTGGTCACACCTGTAACCTTAGCCCTAGGTGGGGCAAAGACAGGCTAATCTCAATGAATTCAAAAACAATCTGGTCTAGGTAGCAAGTTCCGGGCAAGCCAGGGTTATATTGTGAAACCCTGTCTCAAAAAACCAAAAGCAAACAAGCCTGCCGATGGCCTGACCATGTCAGAGGAGCAGCAGGTGGCAACTGACTTCAGGGTGTCAGCCACCAGGAGGAAAATCCCTCTTGGGTGAATCTCGGATAGGCAAGGCCCTGAGACCACAGACCACAGAGTGTCTTTTGCTTCTGCTGTGCCTTTATGTATTTGCCCCTGCCATTTTCCTCTGGTGTCTGGCATGGTGTGAATGGGTGTGGGGAGATCCCCACTGCCTGTAATGTAGTGTGATTATCTCATGGAAACATCCCATTCTACTGGGCACTTTTACCTGTGGATTATTATGAACATGTTTCCTTCCTAAGCTGTATTGTTTAATTGATAATAACTATGTTAGTTTATACAGAGTTTTGATGAATAAAAATAAATACGAGGAAACGTCACACAGCTAGGACCTATGCATTTCACCTAAGGAGCTGCATAGATCACAGTTCAGGTTAATGATTAAGGAAAACAATTGAGTCCCCAGGAGCCAGGCTGGCTCTAATTTTCTCAATGCTGAACGACAATGCAGTCACGGGTTTTGCTGTTCATCATTAGCTGAAACAAAGCCTTAAAATAGCTTCAGGTTAGATCAGATGTTTTGCTAATAGCTTTGAGAAGAAACACCCCCAGAAAACAATCTAAAGTTTACAAGGAAACATCGCTGAGTCGTAGATTCATTAGATTAGGGTCAAAATACAAAGCAGCCCAGTTGTTGCTAGTACTTTCCTTGCTAGGTTTGGCTGGTGATTAAAGGTGATGATTAATTCCTTGTGCCCATTTTTGCCCTCAATCTCTTAATGCAAGAAACTGTTGCTGAGTGAGTATGCACCCCAAAGATTTAAAGTAGAGCTGACTGATTCTTTTTCATATATAAAAGTTTAGGTTTGTGATTCCTTTAAGAGTCCTTATAAGATTACCTTTCAAGATAAGACCCTTTCTTTGTAACTACAAAATGTAGCCTGCCAGTCAAAGTCCTTTACTGAGAAAAATACCTTGCTTGACTACATGGTTAATCTCTAACAAGTTGCTTCAGTATGAATGTATGTGGGTTCTTAGGACAATTTGTTTTTCACCTGTAATACATAAAATGTTTAATCATGTAAAGGAGATGAAAAACATGTTTTTACTTGTATTTATTATAATCATTCACTTGAAAAATAGAATGTAACCACATTGTAATTCCTATATTGCCCAAAAAATTTTGTTGGGGTATATAAGCTGTAGAAAAAAATATATACAGTAAAAAGAATACAGAAGAATAGAGAATAAAGAAGGAAATCGTCAGGAGAGAGTGTGAGTGTCTTTTCCCCTAACCCCCTCAGATCAAAAAGTCATAATAAGCTCCGACTCAGTGGCTTCCCTTTGACCCCGGTGCTGCTGTTGGTCCCACAGGAAGCAGTACAAACAAAAGTCCACTGGAGGCAGAGCAGGGAGGCTGTGGAGACAGCTCAGCTCGCAAAGTGCCTCTGCTCAAGGGTGAGGCCTGGAGTTTGATCCCCAGAGCCCACATGAAAAACGCCATGGTGACAAGCGCCTGCAACCTCAGTACTTCGGAGGAAGCAGGATTCTAGTGTAGCCTGATTGGTTAGCTGCAGGTAACCTGTCACGTGGAATTCCAGGCGTGAACTCAGGCCAGACAACAAGCCCTTACCCACCGATCCATCTTGCCAGCCCTATTGGTTTTTCATATTTGCAGTTCTGAGGATTAAGTTTTGGTCTTCAGGGGCTGGAGAGATGGCTCAGAGGTTAAGAGCACTGGCTGCTCTACCATCTGTAATGAGATCTGGTGCCTTCTTCTGGTCAACCTTTAGCCGGGCGGTGGTGACGCACGCCTTTAATCCCAGCACTCCGGAGGTAGAGCCAGGCTGATCTGTGTGAGTTCGAGGCCAGCCTGGTCTCCAAAGCGAGTTCTAGGAAAGGCACAAAGCTACACAGAGAAACCCTGTCTCAAAAAAAAAAAAAAAAGTTTTGGGCTTCAGACATGCCAGGCAAGTGCTCTACCACTGAGCTATGCTTACCCAGCCCTTCTATACTTTGATCTCTACATGACTTAGGATAAGGAACACAATGTAAATAGTGGTTAGACCAGTGGTTTTCAATCTATGGGTCATGACCCCTTTGACAAACCTCTATCTCCACAAATATTTACATTAGGGTTCATAACAGTAGCAAAATTACAGTTATGAAGTAGCAATGAAAATAATTTCGTGGTGGGGGGTCACCACAACATGAGGACCTGTCTTAAAGGGTGACAGCATTAGGAAGGTTGAGAACTACTGGCTTAGGCTACATTGTTAAGGAAGCAATGGATGAAGAAGAGTTTCTGCGTGTTTTGTTTTGTTTTGTTTTTTGAGACAGAGTTTCTTTCTCTCTTTCTCTCTTTTTCTCTTTCTCTCTTCCTTCCTTCCTTCCTTCCTTCCTTCCTTCCTTCCTTCCTTCCTTCCTTCCTTCCTTCTCTCTCTCTCTCTCTCTCTCTCTCTCTCTCTCTCTCTCTCTCTCTCTCTTTCTTTCTTTCTTTTTCTTGGTTTTTCAAGACAGGGTTTCTCTGTGTAGCCCTGGCTGACCTGGAACTCACTTTGTAGCCCAGGCTGGCCTCAAACTCACAGAGATCCACCTGCCTCTGCCCCCTTCATGCTAGGATTAAAGGCCCGTGCCACCACCTGCTTGTGTGTGTTTTGTACACATTTTTTCTCATATATATTTGTCAGGTGTAGGTGGCTGAGCCCATGGATGTATAATCTAGGACTGTACAGAAGATTTGCAGGATGGTGACTCCTGCCTGGGCCAGTCAGTGTTTGCAAACTCATTACGGATGGTTGTGAGCCACCATATGGTTGCTGGGAATTGAACTCAGGACCTTTGGAGGAACAAGCAGTGCTCTTAACCTCTGAGCCATCTCTCCAGCCCCCTGTGTTTGCAAACTCGACACAAGCTGGAGTCGTCTGGGAAGAGGGAGCTTCAGCCGAGAAAAGGCCTCCATAGACGCCTGGAGGCAAGTCTGTGTGGTGTTTTCTTGATTGACAATGGATGTGCAAGGGCCCAGCCACCTGTGGGCAAAGCCACCTGTGGGGAAGTAGTTCTCGGGTGTATAAGGAAGCAGGCTGAGCAAGCCAGTAAGCAGCAGTCCTTTGGAGCTTGGCTTCGGTTCCTGCCTCCGGTTCCTGCCTCGAGCTACTGCTGACTTCCTTCAAGACGGACTGTAAGTTGTAAGGTGAAATAAACCCTTTCTTCTCTAAGTTGCTTTTGGTCATGATCTTTATCACAGCAATAGAAACCTAAGATACCTGGTAACCCAATTAATAGTATCTGAAAAAAATTCAATTAATAAATTTAATCTAAGCCAGGTGGTGGTGGCACACTCCTTTAACCCCGGCACTCAGGGGTCAGAGGTAAAGTCAGGTAGATCTCTGAGTTTGAGGCCAGCCTGGGCTACAGAGCTAGTTCCAGGGCAGCCAAGACTACACAGAGAAACCCTGTCTTGGGAAAAACAAAACAAATAATAAATTTAACCTACACTTAGTAAAATCCCGTAATAATTTCTATTCCAGGAGCTGGAGGTATGGCTCAGTGGTTTAGTACTTGATTAGTGTGCAAGGTCCTTGGTTAATCCCCAGCACTGTAAAAACAAATGAGTAAATGTAAGCAGAACTATACAAGTAGATTCCTGTAGAAGAAACAATACATGAATGGGGCTGGAGAGATGGCTCAGACATTAAGAGCGCTGGCTGCTCTTCCAGAGAACCTGGGTCGATTCCCAAGACCCATACTGGAGGCTAATAACTATAGTAACTCCGGTTCCTGGCGATTCCTCAGGCAATGCATGCCTGTGAGTGGTACATGGATACACGTGCAGGCAAAATACACATACATGTAACATAAATACATATTTGAAAATATGAAAATCAGATTATATATGTGTATATATATCAGATTATATATATATATATATACATACATATATATATATAAACCCAGCCTGCTAGATGTGAACTGATTAGTTATAGGTATATGCTGGTTAATAGTGTCAATGAAGCCAGGCGCTAGTGGTGCACACCTTTAAAGCTGGGTGGTGGTGGTGGTGGTGGTGGTGGTGGTGGCGGCGGCGGCGGCGGCGCACGCCTTTAACCCCAGCACTTGGGAGACAGAGGCAGGAGGATCTCAGTGAGTTCGAGGCCAGCCTGGTCTACAGAGTGAGTTCCAGGATAGCCAGGGCTACACAGAGAAACCCTGTCTCGAAAAATAAAAATAGTGTCAATGAAGGTTCCCATTTCTTTAATCTCTGCAGGGATCTACTGAGATATCCTGCCATGCTGGTTCCTGACCTGGTCTTCAGAGGTCTGTAAATGCCAGAGTTGTGGGGGTTTTGTTTGTTTATTTGTTTGTTTTATGTGCATTGGTGGTTTGCCATGGGTGTTGGGTACCCTGGAACTGGAGTTACATACAGTTGTGTACTGCCATGTGGGTGCTGGAATTGAACCTGCGTCCTTTAGAAGAACAGCTATTATTGCCCTTAACCACTGAGCCATTTCTCCAGCCCCCAGCAGTAAATGCTCTTCAGCACTGAGCTATCTCTCCAGACCATTTTTTTTTTTTTAATTTAGTGTCGGGGGGGTTTGGGGAGAACCACAGTGTCCATGTGGAGGTCAGAGGGCAACTTTTGAGAGTCAAGTCATTCTTGCTTTCCACCCTGTTGAGAAAGGGTCTCTCTAGTTTGTGGGCTGAGCAGTGAGTGCACTGGCCCCCAAGCCTTTGGCCGTTTCTCCTGCCCTTGCCTCCCATTCTGCTGTAGGAGAGCTGAGCTCACAGATATGCACCACCACACCTGCTTATCTATGTGGGTTCTGGGGATCAAAGTCAAGGGTCAGGCTCAAGACAGGCAGTTTTACCATCTGAGCCACCTGCTCACCCTTTATCACACACACACACACACACACACACACACACACACACACACACACACACACACCTGGAACCTCCAAGAGGCTGCAGTGTGGTCTATTGTAAGCCCCTCATTTTGCAAATTTTTCACTTTGCATAAAACAGAGATTCCTAAAGATAGCTCCTTCACCCCCCATCTAGTTCTCTACCTTTTGAATGTGACCGGAGCCCTGGCCTAGGATGGTGTAGAATTCTCTCAAGCATGTTAGCATATGGCTCGATGAACTTTCTTGTTTGTCTGGGGGTTTTTTTATTTTTATTTTTTGGTTTTTTGAGACAGAGTTTCTCTGTGCAACAGTCCTGTCTGTCCTGGAACTTTGTAGACCAAGCTGGCCTTGAACTCACTGAGATCCTCCTGCCTCTATCTCCCAAGTGCTGGGGTCAAAGGCGTGCACCACCATCACCCAGATTTATTATTTATTTATCCATTTTTTGTTTATCTGGTTTTGTTTTGTTTTTGTTTGTTTGTTTGTTTGTTTGTTTTGAGACAAGGTCTCTTTGTATAGCCATGGCTATCCTAGAAGTCTCAGTGTAGACCAGGCTTTACTTGAAATCATAGAGATCTGTCTGTCTCTGCCTTCTGAGTTTGGGGATTAAAAACAGACACCATCGCCCAGCTTGATGGACTTTAAAAAGATAGATTACAGGGTTTGTGGAGGTGGGAGAGTTAGCAAAGTGCCTGCTGCCCAAGAATTAGGACCTGAGTTTGGATCTCCTGGAGAGATGGCTCAGTGAGGAAGAGCACTGGCTGCTCTTCTAGAGGTCATGATTCTATTCCCAGCAACCACATGGTGGCTCACAACCATCTATAGTGGGATCTGGTGCTCTCTTCTGACATAAAGTTGTACATGCAGATAGAGGGCTTATATGCATAAAATAAATAAATAAGTCTTTTTTTTTTTAAAGCCAGAATTGAAAGCCTACTTCTGTAGTCCATCCCCTGCTTTATTGTAGGGCAGAGACAGGTAGATCTCTCGAACTCATTGGCTAACCAGCCTAGTCAATGTATTAGCTCCAGGTTCAGTGAGAGACCCTTTTTCAAAAAAAAAAAAGATGGAAGCTGGGTAGTGGAGGGGCATGCTTTTAATCCCAGCACTCAAGAGACAGAGGCAGGTGAAGCTCTGTGAGTTAAAGGCCAGCCTGATCTACAAAGCAAGTTGTCTCAAAAAAACAAAGGAAGGAAGGAAGGAAGGAAGGAAGGAAGGAAGGAAGGAAGGAAGGAAGGAAGGAAGGAAGGAAGGGGAGTAGCTAATAAGACAACTGATATTGACTTTTGATTGTCACATGCACAAGAACAGACACGCACCAGGCTTGGTGGTGCACACCTTTAATCCCAGCATTCAGGAGGTAGAGGCAGGCAGATCTCTGAGTTCAAGGCCAGCCTGGTCTACAGAACCAGCAATGCTGTATAGTAAGACTGTCTCAAAGAAAACAGCAACAAAAGAACATGTGTATGTGGACACCCACACATACATGTGCACATACCCACGAGAACATGTGTAAACACAGAGAGAGAGAGAGAGAGAGAGAGAGAGAGAGAGAGAGAGAGAGAGAGAGAGAGAGAGAGAGATTGTCCAGGTGAGACCGAGGTCACTTTATAGGAGCCTTTTAAAAGTAGAGATTTTTGTCCAGTTGATAGCAGAAGCGGGAGAATTGGAGCCTGAGATTTGATGTTGAGGGAGGGTCTCCATTGCTGAGCAGGAGGGCCATGGGGCAAGCCCTGAGCACAGCCTTAGACTAGTCTCTGGCTGACAATTGGGGAGAAAGTGGGAACCTCAGGTTTTTGACCATAAGGAAATGAATTGTACCACAACTGATGAGCCTGGAAAGGAGCCGGAAACGACAGCAACCTAGGGCAGCCAACCCCTTGCTTTCAGCCCAAGTCAAATTTCAGCGGAGAACCCAGGCAAGCTACGCTGACTGTGCTCCTCCGGAACTGTGAACTAATAAATGGCTGTTGTCTGAAGCCGCTAAAGAGGTGGTAATTTGTTACCAGCAATTGAAAACAAATATAGATTTGCTATGAGGTCGCTAACTCTTTAAACCCCATGGGAGAGGCATTAGGCTTTACGCTTGCTGATGAAGTAGCTCCCGGAAGTTTTAACCACCTTCAAAAGATCAAACATGAGTGATCTCCAGAAGCAGATCTGGGGAGGGGGGGGGGCACTCGCTCGGGTTGAGCTCCTCAGCTCGCAGTCCTATGAGACTTTTTCTGAAGATTGAAAGGTGACAATGGGCACCTGTCATGCAAACAAAGTGGGCTGTGTCCTGTTCATTCCCCAGTGAGCGAGAGGACCCAGTCCAAGCCATTGCTTCCATCCTGGACCCTGGGAATGCCATGGCAAGGAAGGGTCACTGCCTTGGGAGACTTTAAACGTTTTTAAGCGGTTCGGAGAAAGCACGGTTTGCCCTCAGTTTATGTTGTAATAGATGATATGGCCAAATGACTTGACACTTTACAGGTTTACCTCTGACCACTGAGAAGTTCTGGAACACCTCATAGCATTGAGCACATCAAGCACGCAGTGCTGGATTTCTACCACCATTGTCAATAAAAGACGGTAAGAACACTTGGAAAAATGATAACAGGGAGCAGGAGAAGTACAAGGCCAGCCTGGGCCATCTTGAGTTACCAGAAAGTAAGGAAGTGCTACAAAAAAAATAAAAATAGAAAGTTGCTGGACTTGGTAGTGCATGCCTGTAATCCCAGCACTCAGGAGACTCCAGATGAAGGCTATCTGGATACAGAGCCAGACTTAGTCTTAAAAACAAATAATGTTTTCCAAAGTGGGAGTTTTGTGGGTTGGTATGTACATCTTTATTAATCTCTGGGAGGCAGAGGCAGTCAGATCTCTGAGTTTGAGGCCAGCCTAGTCTACATAGTGAGTTCCAGGACAACCAGGGCTACACAGAGAAGCCCTGTCTCAATAAATAAGTAGATAGATAAATAAATGATATTGAGTTTATTGGAAGGAGCCAATCTAAAAAGTCCATACAGTTGAGACAAATGAAATAGTGAATAATGATAGGCTCCATATATATAGGAGTATTGCTCAACTGTAGAAAGCAAGCTTGGGCTGGTGAGAAGGCTCAGCAGGCAGAAGTGGCTTGCTGTCAAGCCTGATGACCTGGATTTGATCCCTCGGGATGCACATGGCAGAGGAGAGAACTGACTCCTGCAGCTTGTCCTCCATCCTCTACATAAACCTGCACACACACACACACACACACACACACACACACACACAAATTTAAGAGGATGTCTGAGCCTCAGGTGGTGGCACACACCTTTAATCTTAGCACTCAGGAGTCAGAGGCAGAGGTGAAGCTTGAGTGAGTTCCAGGCTAGCTAGAGCTACATAAAGAGAGACCTTGCCTTAAAAAAAACACCAAATAAATAAATAAAAAGGAGGTCTGGGAGTGTAGCCTAGTGGTAAGCGTTTACCCAGGTTACACAAGGCCCTGGGTTCCATTGCAGCACCATAAAACAAAAGGGATTCTGACAGAGGCTACACCAGGTGTGAACCTTGAAGACGTTAGTTATGATAAGAAACATCAGCTAGATATAAAAGAACAGCTATTATTGGATGTCTTAGTAAGGATTACTGTTGCTGTGAGGAAGCACCCAGACCAAAAGCAGCTTGGGGAGGAGAGGGTCTGTTTGGCTTATAGATCCTGAATCACAGTCCTTTGAGGGAAGCCCAGGCAGGAACGCAAACAAGGCAGGAACCTAGAGGCAGGAGCAGAGGCCGTGGAGAAACGCTGCTACCCACTTTGCTCTCTGTGGCTTTCTCAGCTTGCCTTCTTATAGCAGGACCACCCGCCCAGGGATGGCACTGCTCACAATGGGCTGGGACCTCCCACACCAGTCACCAACTAAGGAAATGTCCTACAGGCTTGCCTACAGCCCCATCTTAGGAAGACATCTTCTCAACTGAGGTCCCCTCCTCTCAGATGACTCCAGCTTGTGTCAAGTTGACCTAAGGCCATCCAGCACATTGGATTAACTTTATATGAGGTGCCTAGAATGGTCAAATGCACAGGGAAGGAAAACTAAACTAATGGCTACGAGGGACTGGAGAAGGCAGTGGGAGCTGGTGGTCAGTGAGCACATTGCTTCAGGCTGAGATGAGAAAGTCTGGTTCTGCGGGTAGATGGATACAGGTAAGGGCTGCATAATAAGGTGGAAGTGCTCAGCTATGGAGCAGGAACGATGCCTGCAGGACTGGGACTTAGTGCTCTGTTCTTTGCACCTGCTTTAGGTTTTGTTTTTTCTGCAGATTGAATCCGAGGTCTTACACACGATTGACTGGTTCTTTGCATTGTTCGAGATTGGATCTTCTTAAATAGCCCAGGCTAGACTTGACTCCATATGCCGAACAGGCTGGCCTAGTCTGTACTGCCTCCTGAATGCTGAAAAAGTAGGTGTGCATCACTCATACATGGTGCCTTGAGAAACTGCAGTCACTACTGTTTACTTAGTGCTGGCTGTCTGTAGATGTAACCAACCGTCTTATTAAATAAGAAACACAGAAACAATGTAAAAGAGAAAGCCGAGAAGTCAGAGCTCAGAGCTAAAATCTCACCCTTCCTCCTGCTGTCCCAGCTTCGCGAAAAGAGACCTACTTCCTGTCGGTTCGTATTTTTAAAGTATGTTGTTCTGCCTTCTCATTGGTTGTAAACCCAAACACATGACTGCCTCGTCACTGTCTGAATATACAGCCCCCTAGGTCTTAAAGGCATATGTCTCCAATGCTGGCTGTATCCCTGAACACACAGAGATCTTATGGGATTAAAGGCGTGTGCCGCCACCGCCACACTCTTGCTATGGCTCTAATAGCTCTGACCCTGAACACACAGATATCTATGGGATTAAAGGCGTGTGCCACCACCGCCACACTCTTGCTATGGCTCTAATAGCTCTGACCCCCAGACAACTTTATTTATTAACATACAATCAAATTAATATTTCAGTACAAATCAAAATAATATTTCAATACAATTAGATTACCACCACATTTCCCCTTTTCTATTTTAATAAAAAGAAAAAAAGCAAAAGGTTATGACTAACAAAAGAAAAACTATATACAAAAGTACAATAACTATATACAATATATACAAGTAATAAATACCTAAACAGGTATTTGACGAATCAGAGAAAATAATTCCATTATCTATCCTATTTTGATAATTCCAAGATGTATCTAATGTACTTTCTATCCTAATTAATTTTCAACTATAACTAACTAATCTTCAACCATAACTAACTAATCTTCAACTCCCTCAGAGACCCAAGAAGGGAATAATAGTAGCTAACAAAAATAAAAACAGGAAGTGCATGCAAGCAACTTCCAAAAAATTTTGTGAGTTGACAGAAACAGCCAGCTGCCTGGGCAGTCACCTGAGGTTTCTCCGCAGTGTTGGGGCATCATCTTCAGCCTATAGGCTTAGTGTATCTGACAGACTCATTTGTGAAGTAGGATGTACACAAGGTCAACAGTTCAACCTCACATTGGGTGAGAGCAGTCCACGTACCAGAAACACCTGAATTCCACTAGTGTCCTGTCATGATTCAGGATTTTAAATTCTGGAAATTGTTGACAGTTTTTTAATTCAGCTGTCCATTCTTCTTGGCTGTGTATATATGGCTTCATCTCAGCATCCCCTTCTTCTCCACATCCCTCTATTAAATGCCAGTCTACTTTTGAGAGGCATGAGCTTTCAGCTGCTGTTCCATTGTACAACAGAATCCATCGGCCCTCTGCCTGTTAAGCTGCCTTCGAAGAAAAGGGCACCGTACCTTTTCCGGATGCGAAGGCCACTTCAGGGATGGGGCCATATTGTCCTGGCCTCAGAAGATGCCTTTTGATAAAGCCATAACCACACTTGTTTTGGCAAGAATCAGTAGTCCCTTGTTTCGTGATCTGTCTGTCCATTTTGTCCTGTTGATTCGAGGATACTTTGTTGTCCAGTGGCTAACTTTTGCCAGAATGAAAGTTGACTCCATATGCAGTTTCTTCAATGCCCATATTTTCTCTAAAGTAGATTGGTACTGCCAGGAGCCGACATGTCTCAAAAAAGAAAAATTTTCTAAGTTATTAAAACATTTTAAATGCCATATTCTGTAGATCTCTGAAGGGTTTGAAGATGACCTGTCTAAAACATCTCTGCTCAATTTTTAAAACATATCTAATATGACTACAAGTTCTATGATAATGTCTAACTACTAGCTTTCATTTCTTTATATCCTAATAGTTGATAATAATAACATTCAAGGATCAGAAATTTGCATTACATTGTTAAATGGATGGAATAAATACAATTAGAAATATACATATAGCATTTTCTAACAATATCAGTTTCAAATTTGTGTACAATATAAAACAATTCAATCCAATGTAAAGTATTTAAAACTAGTAATTGTCTTTTTCTTTTCTTTCTTTCTCTTTTTTTTTTTTAAACAAGAACTTTAAATCTAATCTCCTTTGCTTAGCCTTTTTCCTAACCCTTGACAATAACTTGTAACCAACCCCTCTAAATACTGAAAATTATCCCAGACCCAAAACCCATTAAAAAGACCAAAAAACCACCCGCCCCACACCACCTCTTTGGGAATGTGGGCGTCGTATTCTTAAAATTGCTTCCTGCTGGGTATGGGCGAAGTTTTCTTTATCCTGAAAGAAAAATTTTAGGTTAATTGTCAAATTCTAGGAGAGGTAACTATATCCTTCATTATCCAGTCTGTGTATAATGCCAAAGTTGAGGGTTTATCTCAAGTCCTTATTCAAGTAGTCTTTGAGACTGGATCATCTCAGCTAGTCATCTCAAATTTGCTCTGAGCACCTTGTAGTTCAAAGCTGATCTGTGGATGATGTTTGTCAGCTTAATGATATTATTATTGTCCACGTGGAATTGTTGTTGTTGTGGGGCCCCATCTTCTTTCTGGAGACTTCAGTTGATGTTAGGCCAGGCCGTGATTTCCTGCAGAAAACTGATAAGAGACTCGAACACAAAAACATATATATGCAGCTAGCCTTTTTTCTAGAATTAGTTAGTACTCTATGTGACCATTCATATCTTAACAAAGTTTAAAATGTATATATATATATATTAATCTTGTAAATTTTGATATAAAATTTATACTTTGAGAAAAGTTTAAAGAATCAGAATAGAATCAAAGAGTTGAGATTAGTAATAGAATAGTCCCTTAATTAATTTTGCTTTTGTCCTGTACCATAGCAGAAGATGGCTCTTATTCTGGCATGATACAGGGAGTTTGCATTTTCCTTTTAACAACATGCTTGATTTTAAAGAAGGAGAGAGCCATTCTCCAACTCCAAAGTCAGCTTTAAATTTTAATTGAACTGGGACTATTAGAAAACCAAGAGTGTTAAATCTTTAGAGAAAAGCAGAAACAAACATTTAGGAAGACATAAAATTTTTTTAGATAATATATACCCATACACCGTTTCACTCTGTTTCTTGGGATAGATGATTTGTCCCTTTTCTTCAGTTGTCTCATTTGTCCAGTGTTCTTCAGATTCCTTAACCTTCATTCTCCTAAAAGACAAAAACAAAAACCTTTCCCCAAGACTAATTTTGGGGATGTTCCTTTTTGGCAAGTTATTATCTGATGAAATGAAAAGGCATGTTTTATTGATACAAGTTAGTTTAAATTGGATGTTCATGCTGGTTGATGAACTATCACCTCCTCTAATTAAGAGGTCTCTCTTGTTCAAATCGAACCTTTATCAATTTTGATGGTACCCACAGCTTATCTTCTCCTGTAGAAACAAAAGCAAAACCACGTCCCCAATGTAATATATACCCTGGTTTCCATTCTGAGGTCAGCACATCCTTAAAGTATATAGGCTGATTTAATTCTGTAGTTTTTTCTATTATCCAATGTCTCTCTGCAGCTGTTGTTCCTTTCTCATTGGCATTCAGAAAATTCAAAGTTAGAAGAGCATTATGCAGTCTATTTCTGGGGGTTTTTGTTACCCATTTCTGTTTATTTAGCATATCCTTTAGAGTTCTGTTTGATCTTTCTATAACTGCTTGACCTGTAGGATTATGTGGTATGCCTGTAATATGCTTTATATTGTAATAAGCAAAAAACTGTTTCATTTTAACAGAGACATATGATGGAGCATTGTCAGTTTTGATTTGTGCAGGTATACCCATGATGGCCATAACTTCTAGCAAATGAGTGATTACAGAATCAGCTTTTTCAGAACTCAAAGCAGTTGCCCATTGAAATCCTGAATAAGTATCGATAGTGTGGTGTACATATTTCAATTTTCCAAATTCTGCAAAGTGAAACACGTCCATCTGCCAGATTTCATTTCTCTGAGTACCCTTTGGGTTACATCCTGCTGGTAATGGCGTCTGATTGTAGAAGGAACAAGTAGGACATTTCTTTATTATTTCTTTGGCTTGTTGCCAGGTTATGGAAAAATCCTTTTTTAAACCTTTACTATTAACGTGATGTTTTTTATGAAATTCTGAGGCCTCCAGCACATTTCCTATCAATAATTTATCAATCTCTTCATTGCCTTGTGCTAGAGGGCCTGGCAGACCAGTATGGGATCGAATGTGAGTTATATATAAAGGATGATTCCTTTTCCTGATTGTATCTTGTAATTGAATAAATAGTGAAGTTAATTCTGAAGCATCAGGGATAAATTCTGCAGTCTCAATATGTAACACCACTCTTTCAGCATACTGAGAGTCAGTTACTATGTTGAGAGATTCTGAAAAATCCATTAATACCAACAGAATAGCATACAATTCTGATTTTTGCACTGAATTATACGGACTTTGAACCACTTTACTTAAATTTTCTGATTTGTAACCTGCCTTTCCTTCTTTGTTGGCATCTGTATAAAATGTACGAACTCCAGATATGGGTTTTTGCCGTACAATTCGAGGCAAGATCCATTCAGCTCTCTTTATAAGATCAATTCTATTGCTTTTGGGATATTTGCTGTTAATTTCTCCCAAAAAATTACTGCAAGCTCTTTGCCAAGGTTCACTTTCTGTCCATAATTTTTCAATGTCCTCCTTAGTTAATGGTACGACAATTTCTGCTGGGTCTATGCCTGCTAATTGACGAAGTCTCATTTTTCCTTTGTAAATCAAGTCAGAGATTTTTTCCACATAAGTTTTTAATTTTTTATTTGGTTTATTTGGTAAAAATATCCATTCCAATATAATATCTTCCCTCTGCATTAATATTCCAGTAGGAGAACGCCTAGAAGGTAAGATAACCAAAATGCAATCCAGCTTTGGATCAATACGATTCACGTGTCCTTCATGCACTTTCTTTTCTACCAAGGCTAATTCTTTCTCAGCTTCAGGTGATAATTCTCTTGGACTATTTAAGTCCTTGTCACCTTCTAAGGTTTTGAACAAATTAGTCAGTTCATCATTTTTTACCCCAACAATAGTTCGTAGATGAGAAATATCTCCAAATAATCTTTGAAAGTCATTAAGAGTCTGTAGTCTATCTCTCCGAATTTGCACCTTTTGGGGTCTAATTTTTTGTAGCTCTATTTTATATCCTAAATAATTAATAGAATCTCCTCTTTGTATCTTTTCAGGAGCAATTTGTAATCCCCAGCGAGGCAAAATTTTCTTTACTTCTTCAAACATTATTTCTAAAGTATCTGCATTTGAGTCAGCTAGTAAAATATCGTCCATATAATGATAAATTATAGATTTAGGAAATTTTTTACGTATCACTTCCAATGGCTGTTGTACAAAATATTGGCACAGAGTTGGGCTATTCAACATTCCCTGTGGGAGGACCCTCCATTGAAATCTTTTAACCGGTTGAGAATTATTATAAGTAGGCACTGTAAAAGCAAATCTTTCTCTGTCTTTTTCTTGTAAGGGTATTGAAAAGAAACAGTCTTTTAAATCAATAACTATGAGAGGCCATCCTTTTGGTAACAGAGTAGGCAAAGGCATCCCAGATTGTAGAGAACCCATTGGCTGAATTACTTTGTTAATTGCCCTAAGGTCTGTTACCATTCTCCATTTACCAGATTTCTTTTTAATAACAAATACAGGAGAATTCCAAGGGCTGGTTGATTCTTCAATATGCTGAGCATTTAACTGTTCTTCTACCAGCTCTTCTAAAGCCTGGAGTTTCTCTGTTGTTAAAGGCCATTGCTGGACCCATACAGGCTTGTCTGTTAACCATTTTAAAGGTAGAGCTGTTGGTGTCTTTGGAAGATCATCAGTTATTGTGCCCTGTTCTTGTATAATATGGATGGCTGGTGACCACTCATTAGAACAATATCTTCTAATATTTCTCTCAGTAACATGTGCTAGTTTATGATTTGTTTCTGAGATTGGAGGGATGTTAATCTGAGTATTCCATTGTTGCAACAAGTCTCGACCCCACAGGTTCATAGTTATGTTAGCCACATATGGTTTTAATTTTCCTCTCTGTCCTTCTGGACCTATACATTCGAGCCATCTTGCACTCTGTTTCACCTGAGATAATGTCCCAATTCCTAACAGTTGAACGTTTACCTCCTGAAGAGGCCAAGTTGGATGCCAAAATTCTGGTGCAATTATGGTAACGTCCGCACCTGTGTCTACCAGACCAGACAACAAAACACCATTTATTTTTATCGTTAATTTTGGTCTTTGTTCATTAATAGAAGTTTGCCAAAAAATTTTCTTTATGTTTTCTCCTGAATTTTCTATTCTCTCTGTTTCATCATTCTGACCAGCATGATTTATTCCAATAGGCATTTGGTTATTTAATCGCTCTCCAGAGCAGGCATTTCCTCTATGGCTGCCGGAAAGGTTTGAACTGGATTTGCACTGGGGGCCTGCCTGAGGCCCCTCTGGGAGTTTCCCGAAGACTGAGGCAAAGGATTACCCTGTCTGTCCTTTGTTGATCTACATTCGTTGGTCCAGTGTTTTCCCTTACCACACCTTCTGCATACTCCAGAAGGAAGGGGCATTCTGTTGCCATTGTTCCTTGAAGAAACATTGTTTCTGGAAATGACCTGTCTACAGTCCCTTTTCAAATGTCCTTGCTTTCCACATCCAAAACATCTAACACTCCTCAAACCTTTTGAAATTACTTCTCCTACCCATGTATCATCATGCTCATCAGCTTCAACATTAATTGTTTCTCTAATCCAATCTTCCATAGGTGCAGATCTTGCCCTTAATGGCCTGATTATTCTTTTGCATGCTGCATTCGCATTCTCAAAGGCCAAAGATTCAATTATTGCCTTACCAGCTTCTGAATCCGAGACCGTTCTCTTTACTGCTGAAGCCAGTCTTTGTAAAAAATCTGTAAAAGACTCTTTTGGGCCTTGCTTCACCTTTGTAAATGACTCAGATTTTTTTCCTGGTTCCTCAACTTTGTCCCATGCATTCAAGGCTGCCGTTCGACATAAAATTAGGGTTTGGACATCATATAAACATTGTGCTTGTGCTGAAGCATATTGGCCTTCGCCCATAAGCTGATCCTGGCAAACTTGTACTCCTTTATCCCTCCATTGTTTTTCTATGTTTTTAGCCTCCTCCTTAAACCAAGTCAGAAATTGAAGTCTCTGGCTGGGTTCCAGAACACCTTGTGCGAGGTCCCGCCAGTCCTGTGGTACTATCCTATTATATGTTGACCAAGTGTTTAACATTTGCTTTACATATGGGGAATGCATGCCATAAGATACTATTGCCTCCTTAAACCTTTTTAAATCCAACATTTCAATTGGAGCCCAAGTATTTTGTGTAGCCATTTGATCAGGCATCTGCTGTACTGTTACAGGATAAATTAAGGGTGACTGTGTGAAAACAGGCTTTCTTTCTGCAACCTTATGATCCCGACTTGAAACAACTTCACTGTTAATTTCTTCTGTCTGAATTTTTACAGGTTTAACAAGTTCTTCTAACGCTGTTATCCTGGCACTTAAATTGACTATCTTTTTAAATATTAAAATGTGGATTATTATAGTGATGAGGTGCATAATTCCACCAATACTAATATTATATAGTTGTTCCATTGCCAGACTGCCTAAAATTTCGAACAAAAACCAATTTTCTTCCAATGTACACATAAAACCCATTTGTTTTTTAATGTGGAAAAAAATTCTCTTTTAGATAGTTTCCTTTAAAATATCTGATATATTATGACTTACCAAATCTGCGTAGAACAGTAGAAATCCGAGGGGATTTTCAAAGCAGCCACCTAGTGTCCCAGGTGTAAATCCAGAGAGAGAGAGAGAGAGAGAGAGAGAGAGAGAGAGAGAGAGAGAGAGAGGAAAGAGAGAACGCACAAGAAAGCGTAGCCGGCTAAAGCTTAAATGCAGCCACGTGTTCCCTCTTGTGCCGAGTCAAGGCTTGGGTCTGGCTTCCTTAAGCTCCGACCACGTGCGTTGGCTTTACAGGCAGGGCCCTGTTCGGCAGGGCAGGTCTGAGTTGTTTGTAGCACCGGCTTTAGGCAAGCTGCTCACAGACCTAGGCCCGGGCTAGAAGTTGCTACCCGGACTAGGACGCCAGCAGCTCGGACTAAGAAGCCGATTGCCGCCGGCTGCCGTGTGCCGCCGCTGCCGCCGCCGCCGCCGCCGCCGCCGCCGCGGGCCGCCTGCCGCCCTTGCGGGAAAGCGGACCTGCCGCCAAGCCAAGCAGTTTTTAATGGATTCTTGTCACGTTGGGCGCCAGATGTAGATGTAACCAACCGTCTTATTAAATAAGAAACACAGAAACAATGTAAAAGAGAAAGCCGAGAAGTCAGAGCTCAGAGCTAAAATCTCACCCTTCCTCCTGCTGTCCCAGCTTCGCGAAAAGAGACCTACTTCCTGTCGGTTCGTATTTTTAAAGTATGTTGTTCTGCCTTCTCATTGGTTGTAAACCCAAACACATGACTGCCTCGTCACTGTCTGAATGTACAGCCCCCTAGGTCTTAAAGGCATATGTCTCCAATGCTGGCTGTATCCCTGAACACACAGAGATCTTATGGGATTAAAGGCGTGTGCCGCCACCGCCACACTCTTGCTATGGCTCTAATAGCTCTGACCCTGAACACACAGATATCTATGGGATTAAAGGCGTGTGCCACCACCGCCACACTCTTGCTATGGCTCTAATAGCTCTGACCCCCAGACAACTTTATTTATTAACATACAATCAAATTAATATTTCAGTACAAATCAAAATAATATTTCAATACAATTAGATTACCACCACAGCTGTCTGTGCCTTAAGGACTTTGCCTATCTAGAAAATATGTCGATTTTCTTGACATCTGTATAAAATAGGATCTCAGTCCCATTTTCCAGATGGGATATTGAAGTTCAAAGAGACTGAGTTACGTGCTCGTGGACACAGTCAACAAGTGGCGGGGGTTAACCAGTATCAATGCAAACAGTAGATCCTGTTTAACAGGGGCAATCAAGTTGACAGGCCTTGGCCATAAATGCTGTGACTTAATCTCTGTGTCTCTATTAGCAATCCTGCAAGGAGACACAGCTGTCCTATTTTCTAGGTTGAGGACAGATTTCCCACACCTGGGGATTTGAATCCAGATGATGTTTGCAGCCTGGTGGGTTCCCTCCCTCCCTCCCTCCCTCCCTCCCTCCCTCCCTCCCTCGTGTTAGGGGTTGAAACTAGGGCTTTGAGTATGCTAGGCAAGTGCTCTTCCTCTGAGCTCATTATCCACAACTCTAGCCTGGGGCTTTTCAACTGTGGAGTAGAGACTGGTCCAGCCCAGGGACTGGAGCAAGCGGAGGACTCTGAGTGGCAGCCGGAGGCATTAGAGCCTGGAGGGCTGGTCAGAATTTTGCTTCTGTGCGCAGCAGCAATGGTGTGTAGTGACAGCATCAGCAGAGGGGAGAGAGTGGGGGAGGGGGAGCCCTGGATGCCTCCAGACCCCTCTGCTCTGCCAGCTCTGCCCCACACGGTGAGTGTGAGAAGGATAGGACGCTGCCCACCTTCTGCAGTGAAGGGCTGGTGTTGTCAGTGAGGCTGGGAACATAGTCATTTCCCGCCTCGTTCCCAGAAGGATCTGTAGCAACGTTTAGGGATTTAAAGGACTAAAATCTACAAGGAGCAGTAAGTGAAGACTGGCCTCTCCAATCCATAATCACATAGGAAGAAGAGTCTGGAAGCTTGGGGACTAGACGGGCATATTGCAGGGCCTGTGCCAAAAGGAAAAGGCCGGTGCCAAGAGGGAAGGATGGCAGCTAATGGCATTTGTCGACCCCCTAGTGGTCATAGAAGTGAAGAACACTTACTTAATTTGTCCAAATTAAGTCTAGCTTGCTGTCTACCAGGAATTGATACCAGAAACAGAAATCTCTAGAGAGCCGAGGCCCTGATATTGAAATATGATATTTGCGTAGTACCTACATATATCCTCTTGTATACTAAGACGCTGCTCAATGACTTGTATAGTATGTCACAGAGCATAGATACTATGTAACAGCTGTTAGATTGGGGGCTGGAGACACAGCTCCGACACAGCTCGGTTAGCAGGCCTTTGCCTCATCCATGTGACTATGTAGCGCTCACTCACCCAGACCTACTCTTCAAATCCCGAAGACTCCTCTGATGCCTAGCCAGCTCCCGTTTGCAGGACTTCCCTTGCAAGCCTCCCTACCTCTGAAATATTTTTTCTCCTTGGAATTCCCTTTCCCACCATCTCAGCCTATGAAGAAACCACATTCTCAGTCAGAAGATGTAGCAAAAAAGCCGCCTGCCTCTGGAGGCCTCCCTTGGGAGCCAGATCAGTGACGTTGGTCTCCTTGGAAATTTTTGTTTGGAGACAAAGTCTTCTTCTTTTTTTTTTTAATATATATTTTTTATTTTACAATATCATTCAGTTCTACATATCAGCCATGGGTTCCCCTATTCTCCCCCCTCCCACGCCCTCCCCTTACCCCCAGCCCACCCTCCATTCCCACCTCCTCCAGGACAAGTCCTTCCCCGAGGACTGTGATCAACTTGGTAGATTCAGTCCAGGGAGGTCCAGTCCCTTCCTCCCAGACTAAGCCAAGTGTCCCTGCATAAGTTCCAGGTTTCAGACAGCCAACTCATGCAATGAGCACAGGACTTGGTCCCACTGCCTAGATGCCTCCCAAACTGATCAAGCCAATCAACTGTCTCACCTATTCAGAGGGCCTGATCCAGCTGGGAGCCCCTCAGCCTTTGGTTCATAGTTCATGTGTTTCCATTCATTTGGCTATTTTTTTTCAATAATTGAGTAAAACTGAAATTTATTATATGCCACAGTCATCCTAGGGACCTCCATGCTATATATATATATATATAGCCTCTATGGTTCTATGGGTTGTGGTCTGATCTTTATTTTATATCTAGAATCCACCAGTGAGTGAGTACATACCATAACTGTCTTTCTGGGTTTGGGTTACCTCACTCAGGATGATTTTTTCTAGTTCCATCCATTTGCCTGCAAATTTCATGCTTTCATTGTTTTTCTCTGCTGAGTAGTACTCCATTGTGTATATGTACCACATTTTTTTCATCCATTCTTCCGTTGATGGGCATCTAGGTTGTTTCCAGGTTCTGGCTATTACAAATAGTGCTGCTATGAACATAGCTGAGCATGTATCTTTATGGTATAAATCAGCATTCCTTGGGTAGATGCCCAACAAAGTCTTCTTGTGTAGTCCAGGCTCATGTGTAGCTGATGGTCCTCCTGCCTCTGCCTCCCATGTGCTGGGGTTATAAGTCTGCCCACCACACCCGCATTCCTTGGATTGTTTAGATTCTGCCTCTTTGTTAAACATGAACTCTCGCCAGCAGGGTGCTGCTAGGGTGTTTTTTAAAAATTGTTTTATTTTATTGTTGTTAAATAGTTCTCCTCTTTTCATTTCACATTCCCAATGAAATTTTGTTTTTTTGTATGATTGACAACTGCCAACACTTCTCACTGGAGAAGTTTCCTCCAGACACCTGATATTGACATATCACCAGGCAGCGTATGTTCATGTACAATTATTCTAGATGTATACAAAAAATTAACCTGGTCTTGATTTTAGATTTCCAGCCAGCAGAACTGTGAGAAAATGAATTTCTGTTGCTATACCAGAAAGGTCCCCCACTTTGTATTTTTAAAAAAGGCTTTCAAAATGGAATAAAGTCTGTGACTGAGATGAAGATTGTTAGAGTTTGGAGGCAAAGGACAGAAAGAGACGAGAGTCTGACCTTAGCAGATGAGACTGTCTTAGCACACACACAGTGAGGGTAGCCTCTCTCCGGAGGGGCTGGAGGGTGAGCTGGCTGAGACCCTTTAGAGCAGGGGAGAGGCTTTGGACTGAGGAAGTTGGTGCTGTTGTGCAGACTGTGTGCAGGTCTGTGGTCTCTCTTTCCTGGAATTGTCTGCATCAAGCAAGACAGATAATCTTGGGAGACAGGCTGTCTCTTCAAGCATTCTTCTCTGGGCTGAGCAAGGTCAGCTGTAATCTCATACAAATCCTGTTTTTCGAACCAAGGCACTCTATTAAAGATCTTTTACCAATGACAATTTCCTGGTATTAGTGTTATCCTACATATAAAAAAAAAATGTCACCATTGAGGGAAGCTGGGTGAGGGGTACATGGTATTCTTTTTGTTGTTGTTGCATTTGAGACAGGGTATCACTCTGTAACTTTTGACTGGCCTGGAACTTTCTATGTAGACCAGGCTGGCTTTGAACTCACAGAAATCCACCTGCCTCTGTTTCCCAAGTGCTGGGATTAAAGGCATACTACCACTGTCCAGCAAGATTTATTTATTTTTATTTTATGTTCATATGTATGTGTACCATGTGCATGCATGTGCCTGTGGAGGTCAGAAGAGGGTTTTAAGTCCCCTAGGAGTTACAAGATGGCTGTGAGCTGCCATATGGGTGCCGGGGATCAAACCCAG
Organism: Peromyscus maniculatus bairdii; assembly: GCF_049852395.1. NCBI lineage: Eukaryota > Metazoa > Chordata > Mammalia > Rodentia > Cricetidae > Peromyscus > Peromyscus maniculatus. The sequence continues at coordinate 8,323,837 of NC_134861.1, forward strand.
GTCCTCTGGAAGAGCAGACAGTGTTCTTAACTGATGAGTCATCTCTCCAGCCCAGCAAATGGGGTTTTATTTTGTCCATTTTTTTTTTTTTTACAATTTGCTGTAATGCTACATACAGTTTTTTACAAAGCTTTAAAGAATGTAAAAATGGCTGGATATGGGTGTGCACACCTTTAATCCCAGTATTGGGAGACAGAAGCAAGCAGATCTTTGCTTGGTTTTCACAGAGTTCCAGGTCAGCCAAGGTGATAGTAAGTAATTCAGTTAGAGTGATTGCTGAGGATGCCCCAAACCTGAGTTAGATCCATAGCACTACACAAACAAGGCCTGGTAGTACATCACTGTAACCTCAACACTGGATCCAGCTTGCATAACATAGCAAGTTCCTGTCTAAAAAACACAAAAAAATAAAATAAAAAATTCAGAAGATACGTTACATCTAGGTTCAATAACCAAGTATTAAAAGGTGATTGCCTCAGAAGCCTACATGGTTTTTTGGTCTTCTTTTTTCTTAGTAGTATATTTTCTTTTCTCTGCAATGCAAATATTGGTTCAATAAAAATGTTGGAATAGAGGTTTTATAATGTTTTAAAGGGGATGATCACAAATTATCTAGAAGAAAGAGAAAATTAATTAAGAGGACCAAAGTCAGGAATGAAATGGCTGTACGAATTGGGGTCCTGGCCAAAGGGACAGGTTGTATGCCTTAGTTTACTCTGAAGTTCCTCTTGGGTGAAAAGTCTTGGGAGTAGCTTATGTTTTCCTCCTAGAACAATGAATTCTCCAAGGACTGCAGAAAAAGTCTAGATTCAGCCTAGCAGACAGGCACAGTCTGACGGCTGATCCGATTTACAGCTCCGTGTTGACTTTCCCATTTACCAGGCCTATGCTCATGGCCTCAGTCTCCCCATCTGTAACTCAGAAAGAGATGGACTTTAAAGTCTTTTAAGACCCTTTCTGACTCCACAGTTCTTGAGAGGGAACCTGGCCAGGGCATCTAGGCAAGGACTGCACAGATCGCCAAAGCCTCCTGACCTGCCCAGGCCCCGCCCTTCTCACCCAGGCCCCGCCCCTCCCGCTCCAGGCCCCGCCCCACCCGGTCCCCTGCCCCTCCCTCCTGGGTTGCACCCTTGACCCCGCCCCCGGGGTGTGCGTCCACCGGAAGTTCCGCGCACGGGCAGCTCACTTCCGCTCGGCAGGTGACAGCCGCGGGGCTCGGAGCGGCCGGCTGCAGCGACGCACCGGCGGAGAGGGAGGCGGAGGCTGCGGACATTTTGCTGCTGGAGCGAGCCGAGCCGTGGTGCCCGGAGCCGTTTGGACTTGCGGGTGAGGAAAAAGGCAGCCCAGCCCGATAGAAGAACTGAGGGGGTCCGAGGTGGGGGGGGTCTGCGGGGTCAGAGGTCACAGAGGACGCTACGCTGGGGGGGGGGCTCGAGCCGTGGGTGGGCGAAGGTGAAAGCGCTGCGTGCTCATTCATTCGCCCCGGCTTGGTGGCCCGGCGTCATCCCGTCCTCCGAGGTCCGCAGTCCCCTTTGGAGAGGCCGGCTGGAGCGACTCCTGGACTTAGGCCCCTCCTCCGCGCCGCTTCCCCGTCCCCACTCCGTGGCCAGCCCGGGGCCTCCTGGTTCAGGGCCTTATCTCTTGGTCACCGCCCCCTAAATGGGGCAAAAATCTAGACATGGCCTTATGCCGCCCGCCCCTCGTCCGTCGGGTCCTCAGGGACAAGTTGACGGAATGGGGACACTTGTACTCGTGCGAACGCAACAAGAATGCCTGTCACTGGTTATCCAGACCTCTGACTTCGAAGCTCCGTGCCCTGAGCTCACGGCAACTCCTGTAAGGTAGCTACTATTGCTCTACTCATTTTACCCACGAGGACACGGAGGCACAGGAGGTTAAATCACACACGGAAGGTCATTCGAGTAGTCGAGGCAAAGCCAGGCTTCCTCTGCAGGCTTCCAGGGACCATCAGAGTGTAGGGACCAAGGAACCTGGAGCCGGTGTGGGGGCCAGGAGTGATGTGATATATTTAGTTGCCGTTGTATTGTTTGGATTGGTGTCAGGATGCAGCCTTCTTGTCTCTTGTCTGGGCTGATCTTCATAAGGAGCATTTGATTCACTTTCGTTAGCAGCCTGTCCTGCCGCAGGCTGTTGCTGTCAGGGTTCTGCCTTTCAGGGCAAGATTCCGAGGGGTTTCCTGACTGTTGGGAACTGTGAGACACCAAATGGCAGAGTAGTTCATAGAACTAATACCAGACACTCCCTTCATTGCAGTTGAGCTTTTGGAGTAAGGAGAGGGGAGCGGCAGGACCCCTTAGGGGATCTTTTGGCCCTAGGTTCTAGAAGAACACGCCCAAAGGAAGCGGCTTTGGCCTGTGGTGGTGCCTGGGAGATGGGGCGGTGATTTGGTGGCTGGAGGGTGAGGGTCTCTTCCTTTGTAGACATTTTGTTGCTCCTCTTAGGCCTTAGTTTCCCTGGCAGCAGCACAAAGACTTACTCCCTTCTCACTTCCCCTTGAGTGCAGTGAACTGGAGTGAACATGGGAGGGGTTTCTCTGCTTTTGGAAAAAGCAGTAAGTAAAAAGGTTACATTGGTCGCCTCCTTTTTGCCTGTCTCTAGCCCCAGACTGGCCAGGATCTCATTGTATCTTGAATTCAGAGCAATCCTTCTGCCTCAGCCTCCCAAGTTCTGGGATTGATTACAGACCTGAGCCACCACACCCAGCTCTTCTATTTATTTATTATGAGATTTGTGATCTGTTTTTCTAGTTCCATTGAACTCACAGAAACTTAATAGTGTCACCTTATCCCTATCCTTCCACGGGATAATTGGAGATAGAGCACTTGTCACAGGTTGTAAGAACATAAACAGAGCTCGGAGCTCTGGTATTCTGTCTTGACTTGAGCCCACCAGTCCCTCTGCCTCTTAGGAGCTGTCCAGAGGGCTTTGCTAGTCCTAGAGAATCAGACATTCAGAGTCTGTGGAGAGATCATCTGATGAATGTGGGTTGACTGGAAGCTTCCCACTGGGTAGTTTGAAGGGCTCAGAGGTCCAATGGGCAGAGCACTCTGACTCCCAGTCAGCTCCTGGCTCCAGCCCCAGGCTGGCAGCTTCCTAGAAGCGTGACCTGGATAATTCACTTCGATTGGGTTTCCATCCTAATAAAATATGTAGATATATTCAAGTGGTAGAGCACTTCTCCAGCATTTGCAAAGCCCTGGTTTTCATTCCTAGCACTGAGGAAAATAAGAATTTTGGGGAAATATGGTGGTACATGCCTGTAATCCCAGCCAGTATTCATTAGGCTGAGGTAGGACAAGGCCCACATGATTTACATAGTAAGTGCCAGCCATGGCTACATAAAAAGACCTTGTCTCAAAATAATCATAAGAAGACACTATTGACCCACCTTCAGTGTCTGTAGGTATTAGATGAGGATATCTTTTTTTTTTTTTTTTTTTTTTTTTTTGGTTTTTCAAAACAGGGTTTCTCTATGTAGTTTTGGTTCCTGTCCTGGATCTCGCTCCGTAGACCAGGCTGACCAGGCTGACCTCGAACTCACAGAGATCCTCCTGGCTCTGCCTCCCAAGTGCTGGGATTAAAGGCATGCACCACTGCCGCCCGGCAGATGAGGATATCTTGCAGAGCATGTTCTATTGACCCTAAGCCATGATACCTGCTGGGGCCTATGTCTGAGGAAGGCTGTCTGCCCTGTGAGGGTAGTGCTTCCCTCTCCAATGAGACATTAGTTACCAGGGACCACTCCCATTCTTCTCACTTCACTTCCTAAAAGTATTTGAGGACAGTTTAGTTGTGGGTGCCACTGGGACTGGGTTTGGACGTTCATCTTTTGCTAGTCTTACCCGAGACTTGCATGTCTTCACTGCTCACTTCCCAAAAAACCCTCAAGTCTGGCACCAGAGCCTGGAGTGCTAACAGTCATGGTTTGGGCCAGGTGTTTTACGTTGTTGTGTTTCAGAAGGTTGAGGGCATTGAAGGCATTTTTGTTTCTCAACAGGTCTTTTTTTCTAAGATACACTGCTGAGATTATCACAAGCCAGAGAGAGTCGTGTGTGTCCTGTCCCCTGCCCCCCTTCTTTATCACTTTACATAGAGAGGAAAAAATACTCTAGGGAGAAAATATAACCCAAGCAGCTGGGGCACCTTAAAAAAATACTACTTGGTCAGACATGGTGGCACATGACCTAATCCCAGCCCTTGGGAGACAGAGGCAAGCAGATCTGTGTGTTTGAAGCCAGTTTAGTCTACAGAGCGTGTTCAAAGCCAGCCAGAAATACACAGAGAAACCCTGTCTTGAAAAACAAAACCAAAAGTAAAAATCCTACTTGAAAATCCACCAGTGGGTCCTCCTTTCCCTCAGGCTGGACCTCACTTCTTAGTGTAGCATCCAGGCCCCTTAGGCTCTGACTTCACTTGGTTCACCGGCTGCTTTTTCCCATTCTACTCGTCTGCTTCCTCTCAGCATGTTCAGCTGCTGCCACTTCTGCAAGCTGCACCCAGTACCTTGTGCTCTTCTCTCTGCTTAGACCCCACTCCTGCTGCCCTTACCCGAACTCCTTTGCGAGATTACTGCTTGATGCTTGTCCTTCGCTCATTACCTCACCTTGCAGAGGCCTGAGCTGATGCCCTTCTAGTGTCCTGTGGCAGTGATGACAATGAGTGTAATTGCCTGTTGACTTAGCTACCTTCTTAGTAGAGATCTCTGTCTTTAAAGGAACTTGTCTGAACTGTGTGTGTCTCCAGCATCTAGTGAGGTGTATGGCACACACAGTCAATGTGTAATAAGGGTTTGGGAAAAGAACAAATGAAGGAATATTCTGTTGCATTGTTAGGGTTCCAGGTGATGTTATGTGCATCTTCATGTTATCCCAGTGGGATAGGGAAAAATGTGTCTGGTAGAGGGATTTGACTACTCTGGGGCCTCCACTGCTGTTCCCAGTCATCAGAGTGCCTGAGGGCCTCCAGGGTTCTGGGGAGCAGAGAGATGGTAAACTTTCAGTAGTGTTGGCTGATGTTTGCCAAACCGGTGTGTTGGATTCTGCATGTGTTGACCTGTTTTAGCTTTACAGACCTCTAATTCCAGGATGGGTCCTGTTAGTTAGTGGGGACAAAAGGCTTGGCTGCGGTTCTAGATTCTGAAGCTCCTTGTGTCTTCAACCATGGGCTGGACCTCTGACAGGGTGATCTCTAAAGATGGGAGGCCCCTTCCAGTTAAGGCAGAAGTATAGCTGGTTGACTCTAGAAGTTCCCGAGTCCATCAGCTAGGATACCAGGTTCCAGTCCGTTCCTCTCAGTGTACCCTAAGGTAGGAGATGGTAGAATTGGAAGTCACACTTAAACAATCTTTTATTTTGTACTCTGTGTGTGTTTGTGTATGGCACAAAGCACCTCTGGCTGGCAAACGGCAATTCCCAGGAGTTGACTCTCCTCTTCTACCATGGGAGCTCTAGGGATGGATACCACTCAGGTTGTCAGGCCTGGCAGCAAAAGCCTCTGCCCGCTGGGCTGTCTCACCAGCTCCGTTTTGTTTTATTTGTAGTGCTGAGAGTTAAAGCACAACAGGAAGGTGTACCACCGCTGACCTGTATACTCAAAAGCTGCTCTACAAAAGTTATTTTATGTATATGACTGCCTGCATATATGTATGTGCACCATGTGTGAGCTTGGTGCCCTCGGAGACCAGAAGAGACCAACAGGTCCCCTAGGCCTGGAGTTAGAGCTGCCTGTGAGTGTTGGGAACAGAACCAACAGATCAGCAAATGTCTTTAATCCACTGAGTCATCTCTCCAGATCCCTCAAAAACCTTAATTACATTTATTTCTTTTGTGTGAGGTCAAGGACACCCTTGCCATGGTCTCTGCTTATGAAAGTCAAAAGACAGCTTTTGGGAGTGGGTTCTTTTCTGCCACCATCAGGGTCCCACCCACTCAGGGCTCAAACAGGTTATCAGGCTTGATAGCAAGAACTTCTTTTTTTCTGAGACAGGGTTTCTCTGTGTAACTTTGCGCCTTTCCTGGAACTCACTCTGTAGCCCAAGCTGGCCTTGAACTCACAGAGATCCACCTGCCTCTGCCTCCCAAGTGTTGGGATTAAAGGTGTGTGCCACCACCGCTGCCCGGCTCCAATAGCAAGAACTTTTGCCCACTGAGCCATCTCACTGACCCTTTCCTCAGAAGCTTTAATCAGTGCTTTGATGTTGAAGTGCTTTACCAGCTTTGTTGTGTATAGGAGTAGACCGGGGCAGCTTATACTTTGAACTACACCCTAATTGGTTTTTGGTCTTATAAGCTGTTTGCGGAGGACAGACAGTTTTTGTGTAGCCAGCTGTTGAGTCTGCTCCCATCAGCTTCATTCTTTGATCTTGAACAGTTGAAGTGCTTGGCGTTGAGATTCTGACAACAGACTTCCTGAGTCTAGCATTCATTCATTCAGTGTTTATTGAGACTCACTGGTGTCTGGCACTGGGATGTGCCAGTAGGTAAACAAGTCAGGCCTAGTTTCTGCCATGGTATTGCTTTCTCTTGGGGGAGAGACAAAGCAGAAAGAGAAAACAAATGCAATGATTGGAAAACTAATAAGATGTGAGGAAAACAGAAGACACAGCAGCCAGAGCCTGTTAAAATGGAAGTCTTGTCTCAGGACTCCACTACACCAGACTAGACCCTTACAGTGACTGCAATCCATTCTTCTGATGCTTCGTGCTCAGCCCCATTCACTGTGTCTCATTGCTCATTCAGCCACAACCACTTCAGACACACCAGCTACACTCCACCTCCACCCTGGGAGGCATGGAGCCAGCACCTCATGCTTGCTAAGCTTCTGCTCTATTGCTTTGCCTCATTCCTAGCCCCAGATGTTCGTTTGGTCCGGCTAATGTTTCCCATATAACCTTCATCTCAAGGAGGCCTTCTGTGGCCACTAGTTAACTTTCAACCTCCTTTCCCCCTGCTCCATGCTTGCTGTCCTCCTTTCCTGTTTTTCCTTTGTTTGTTTTGGTTTTGGTTTTTGTTTTTTGAAGACAAGGTTTCTCTGTGTAGCCCTGGCTGTCCTGGAACTCACAGAGATACAGAGGACTGCCTGTCTCTGCCTTCCAAGTGCTGGGATTAAAGGTGTGTACCACCATTACCTGGCTTTATTTATTTATTTGCTTCTAAGGAACTGGCTAATATCTGCACTTCTGTTTGTTGTTGTTTTTTGTTTTGTTTTAAATCTTGCTTGTCTGCAAAGATTCCTCTTTCTTTCATTGCACATAGACAGCTTCCATTACATGGTAGGTACTTGGTGAATGTATGCAAATGTATAAAAACACTGGAGAGGAACAGATAAATACCTTCTGAAGATGGTAGATGGAGGGAATGTGTCTTTGAAGTGATGTCATCTAAGCTGAGATTTGAAGGATAAGTTGGAGCAGCTAGGGCAGGAGGGGATAATCCTGGTAAGATCAGCAAGTACAGAGACAATGAGAAGGAAGCAAAACACCGAGGGCCTGACGGTCTTTGCGTCCTTGCAAGACCTTGTGGCCTGGAGGTGCTCTCATTGCAGCCCCTGTCACAGCTCCCCACCTCCTGTAATCTGCTCTCTCTGAGCCTGTGGGGCAGGTTATTACGGCCTGCCTGCCTCACTGAAGGAAGGGGCCTGAACATGTCTAACCTCCGTTCCATTATTGTCTTAGCTACTTTTCTGTTGCTGTGAAGAGACATCATGACCAAGGCAACTTATAAAGGAAAGTGTTTAATCAGAGGGTTCGAGTCCTTGACTGTCGTGGTGGGGGGCATAGCCATACGCAGGCATGGGGCTGAAGCAGTAGCTGAGATCTTACATCTGACCCACAAGCCTGAGAGAGAGAGAGAGAGAGAGAGAGAGAGAGAGAGAGAGAGAGAGAGGAGATGAGAGGATGAGAGAACATGAACATGAACACGAACACATACTAACCGGGAATGGGATAGATTTTAAAACCTCAAAGCCCACCCCCAGTGGCACACCTCCTCTAATAAGGCCATACATCCTTCCCAAACAGTTCCACCAACTGAGGACCAAGCATTCAAACATCTCAGCCTTTAGGGGCCATTCTCACTTAAACTACCACAATTATGTATTTAGAAGTAATTAATTTTTTGTGGTCCTGAGGATGGGTGGAACCTTGGGCCTTTGCCATTGAGCTCTCCTCTTAGCCTATTTCTCCCATTTGAGACGTTGCCACCTGGTCATCTACCCTGTGCCATTTCTTCTCTCTAGTCATTTTTATGCTTAACCTTCCATTTATTGCCTGTAAAATGAGCTTGGAGGTCTGGCATTTTCCATTTCAAGATAGTCAACAGTAGTTTGAGACTGGTTTACAAAACTTGAAATTTCCCCAAGAGTTGAGCCTTAGTTATCAATGTGTGTTGAGCACCTATTTGCTTGATGTATGGATAAGCGGTGGGAATACAGTAGTGAACAAATCTAACTTCTAGCTCTCATGAAATCTGCATTATGGAGGAAGAAAAATAGATGCTATAAGCACTTTATAATATGTAATACTTTGTTCAAAAGTGTTGGAGATAGATTGGAAAGGTGTACTCTTTTAGATAAAGGGGTCAATCAGGCATAATTAGTGCAGACTTGTAATCCCAACACTTGGGAGGCTGAGGCAGGAAGATCATGAATTCAAGGCTACCCTGGGGTACACAGTGAGTCTCGGGCCAGCGAAATAATAATAACTTGTCTAAAATCGGGAAGACAGGTCTGGTGATGCCTCCCAGAACTTGGGAGGCAGAGGCAGGTGGATCTCTATGAGTTCAAAGCCAGCCTGGTCTACAGAGCAAGTTCTAGGCCAGCCAAGGCTAAATTTTGAGGCCCTGATTTAAGAAAACCTAATAGTAAAAGAACTAACATGGGGCTGGCGAGACAGCTCAGTTGATGAAAGGCACTTGCCACCATGCCTGACAATATGAGTTTGATTCTGCTGGCACCCTACGTGATATAAGAAGAGAATCACCTGGGCAGTTGTGGTCCACGCCTTTAATCCCAGTACAAGGGAGGCAGAGGCTGGCGGAGGTAGGCGGATCTCTGAGTTTGAGGCCAGCCTGGTCTACAGAGCGAGTTCCAGAACAGTCAGGGAACCAATTTCTACAAGATGTCCTCTGACTTCCATATATGTATACTGTCACACACACACGCACACGCACACGCACACGCACACGCACGCACGCGATCCAGGACAGGCACCAAAACTACACAGAGAAAACCCTGTCTCAAAAACCAAAAAAAAAAAAAAGAAAAAAGAAAAAAAAAAAAAAAAGAAGGTAACAGCTGAAGCCTCTGAGTTTGAGGCCAGCCTGGTCTTCATAACAAGCTTCAGAAAACATAGAGAGACCCTGTCTTTAAAAAGAAGAAAAAAGTGACATCTGAGCCAAGATGAAAAAAAGTAGGGTCTGAAACATGAAGCTATCTGGATAAAAAGTCTTCCTAACAAAGTAGACAGATTGTCCAAAGGCCCTGCACATTATAGAAACATGCCTATTGTACTTACAGATTAGAAAATAAGCCTGGGTTGAAGAGGTGGCTCAGTGGTTAAGAGTACTTGTTCTTGCGGAGGACCTGGGTTCAAATCCCAGCACCTAGATGAAGGCTTACCACCGTCACCCATAACTCCAGTTTCAAGGAATCCAACTGGTTTACAAGGGTACCAGATATGCATTCGGTACACAGACATGCACGTAGACACAACACTCATACAATAAAGAAAGTAAATTTAAAAACATTTTTTTTTTTTTTTTTTTTTTTTGGTTTTTCTAGACAGGGTTTCTCTGTATAGCCCTGGATGTCCTGGAACTTGCTCTGTAGGCCAGGCTGGCCTCTGCCTCCCAGGTGCTGGGATCAAAGGAAGAAAATGTCTCCGAGGAGGCAAGGCTGGGCAGTGGCAGATGCCACTTGACAAGGCCTCTGCATCTTCTGTGGGCAGAGTCCACCATACTGGCCTCCAAGGCCATCTCTGAACCCTGTGCTTCCTTCTCTAACCTCATCCACTCCTCTCTTCTTCCAAGTCCTTGTTTGTTTTGTGATGTAGTCTTGCTATGAAGCCCAGCTCAGGCCTTGAACTCTTCATTCCCCTGGGCTCCACTTCCCAAGTACATCTATCGTTATATTTGGCTCAGTGGAGGCTTTTTATATATTAGAGAAAGAATTACCTTAGTCACAGATTCCTTAACACATGGGCTTCTTTGGGCTTGTACATGAGCTCTTCTCTTGGTGTCATGGCCCTTGTTTTTAAATGGATTACCATGAGAGTGAAATGAGACAGCTGTAAATCACTCCGGACTGAGCCTGCTTCTGGCTGGCATTGGTGGCCCCACTGTTCTCGGGTCTCTACCTTGTTATACTGGCATTTGGTGAGTATGTCTGTCACCCATCTTTCCATCTCTGTATAATCTTCCCTTCACCACAGAGAACTGTGCTGATGCTCCTCTGATTTTTGGAGACAGTTTTCTGAAGGTCAGGATTACTCTCCTGTCTTCTGCAATCCTGTCTATGGCCTACTGTGTACAACTCCTGTGTGGACGTAGTCCCAGGCCTGCAATGGATGACACTCCACACTGTGCCTGCTGAATCGATGGCCACAGTGCTCCAGAAAGTGTTCCCTTTGGTCAGTGGGAGAGCAGAAATTGTAATGAGCCTTGTTCTGTGGTCTCTGGTTTCTTTCTTCATATTTAATTAACATGAGTATTGTCCCAAAGAACTCCTTATCTATTAATTAATTAATAAATTAATTAATTAATTTTCCCCCCAAGACAGGTTTTCTCTGTGTAGCTTTGCGCTCTTCCTGGCACTCACTCTGTAGCCCCAGCTGGCATCAGACTCACAGAGATCCACCTGCCTCTGCCTCCTGAGTGCTGGGATTAAAGGCATGTGCCATCACTGCCCGGCTATTATTTGTTTTGTTTTCTGAGACAGGGTTTTACTATGTAGCCCTGGCTGTCCTAGAACTCACTCTTTGACCAGGCTGGCCTCAAACTCACAGAGATCCACCTGCCTCTGCCTCCCAAGTGCTAGGATCAAAGATATGCACCACTATAACCATCTTGTTTTATTTTTATTATTATTTTTTTTGCAGGGGTCGGGGGTGGGGCATTGGTTTTTCAAGATAGGGTTCCTCTGTGTAGCCCTGGCTGTCCTGGAACTCGCTCCATAAACCAGACTGGCCTCATCTGCCTGTCTCTGCCTCTCGAGTGCTGGGATTTATTTGTTTGTTTGTTTGTTTATTTTTTTGTCCAGAAGAATGTGGCTCTTTCTTGAAAGTGGTTCTTTCAACACATTGTTGTTGGCAGATTAGTGGGAAACTGACTGTGATTCTGAAATGAGGCTCTTGATGCTCACTGCTGATGAAGGACTTTTGCTTGCATGTGGTAGAAACCTTTGGGTCCTTTTTATTTTGAAGCTTTAATTACTGTGAGCCTCAAGAGATTGCTTTGATTAATCAGTTCTCATCCAAATCCCAAGAGACCCACAGCTTGGCAAGCTTATCCAGACAGGCTTTTACTAGGCATGTTACCAAACCTGATGTTCCTGCTGTTTCAGGTAGCTAGATGGGCCCTAAAGTAACCTGCTATTCAACATCTGAGGAGTTCTGCAGGGAGATGTGGCAACCCGTATCCTGGACCCTTTAGCTTGACCTATATGCGTTTCTACCAGGTCTTCATCCAGAAGAGTATTTGTTTCCCTGGATAGAGGGCAACATGTGACCTGCTCTTGAGACAGTGTTGGGGGAGTCACCAGCCATGTGACTCCAAACAAATGCCTTATACTCTACTGGCTTCTGTTTTCCTTAACTGTGAGCCTGTGATATTATTAAAACCTTCACAGATATGAAGACGGATTTTTTAAATGATATACTTTTATTACATTTATTTATTGTGCATGCCATGACAAGTGTGTGGAAATCAGAGGGCAACTTGCAGAATTCCTTCTCTCCATGAGGTAGGTCCTGGGTGTCAACTCAGTTTGTCGGCGGGCTTGGTGGCAAACACCTTTACCTGCTGAGCCATCTTGCCAGCCCCCTGAGGACTACATTTAAAACTCTATGTGGTGTCTGGCCCATAGTGTATGTCTGTTTGTCATACTTCCGTAATCACCATCTTTGTTCAGCATTTCATGCCAACCCTAAAGAACATGGAATATTTTCTCATAGTTGCTGAGCTCACTTGAAGGAGCCTGTTTGTATGAGTCTGGTGACCACATTGTCTAAGAGAGAAAGTCTAAAGTCTGGTTTCTCTACTGATGACTCACCTTTTTGTCTTTGAGTTGGCCTTACTGGTTTCCCTAACTTTAAAGTGAACATTTGCACTTACCTATGAGGTTCCTTTTCCTTTTCCTTTTTTTTTTGGGGGGGGGGTTGAGACAGGGTTTCTCTGTGTAGCTTTGCGCCTTTCCTGGAACTCACTTGGTAGTCCAGGCTGGCCTTGAACTCACAGAGATCCGCCTAGCTCTGCCTCCCGAGTGCTGGGATTAAAGGCGTGTGCCACCACCGCCCGGCCCCTTTTCCTTTTTAAAAGACTGTTGGGCAGAGGGTGTCTGCAGCTTCTTGGTAGAGTGTTTGCTTTGTAGGTATGACACTAGGTTCTGTCACCAACATCACCAGAAAGAAGTAAATAAGATAAAAGATTGTCCGATGGGGAGAAGTGCCTCAGTCAGACTCATCCTCATGGGCAGGGTCACAGTCAGGCAGGGCAGAGCGCAGAGGGGACATCTGTGAGATAAGCCAATCTCTGCCCCTGAGACACAGCTGAAAGAGCAGAACGCATGTAAGGACCCAAGTGTGCCTTTTCTGCTTAAGATGAAGGAGAAGTGGTAACTACACTCTAGCCCCTCCATCGTGTGCGTTTCCATGTGTGTGCTGGTGCATGAGTGTGCGAATACATGCATGTGCTTGTAGAGGCTGAGGTCAGCGTGAGGTGTGTTGTTGCTCAGGTGATATCCATCTTGATTTTTGAGACGGTCTCTCCCTGGCCTGGAACTCACTAATTAGTCCAGTTTGGCTGGCTAATAAGCTTGCACCAGGGATCTGTCACTGTGCGTACCACCAGCTTTAGTACATGAGTTCTGGAGAACTGGGGTCCTCATGCTGGCCTGGCAAGCACTTCACCCAAACTGAGCTTTCTTCCTGGCTGAAGAAAGCCCTCCTCATTCTCTCTTTCTTAGCCTTTCTCCTTCCTGTCTTTTTACTTCTGACACTGGGTCTCACTATGAAACCCAAGCTGACCTGGAACTCATGATCCTTGTTCCTCAGCTTCCCTAGGGCTGGAATTACAGGTATGCACCACTTGCTAGTCTAACTTAGTCCCGACGGTCCTTGAGGTTCATATGTCCACATAGCAGGTTTCTGAGCAGCTGTCATCATGGAAGGGCTTCACAGCATAGCCCAGCACAGACCTTGAGAGGACAGTTTTCCCTGCCCAAATTCGTATGCGGTCAGAGATGGGCGCTGGCACCTGAGTCCGACCTCCTGAAGTGGTTCTCATCTCTTGCCTCTTTGTTCTGTGGACCAGCTCCCCTCTGACTCACCAAGTGCCCTCAATGTGCCATACATGTGCTAACATGGCTTTTCAATGCAGAGGTTGGACGGCTCTGACAAGACACTGCCCTGAAAGGAAGAAAGTCCTACCCCTGCGATGTTTGGCCTTCCTCCTCAGAGTGTTATGGTTTTCCTTCTCTCTGAAGACTTAATAAACTGAGCATGGTGGTACATACCTATAGTCCTAACACTCAGCTGAGGCGAGAGAATCATGAGTTTGAGGCTAGCCTGACCTACATAATGAAGTCCTCTGTTTTTGTTACTTTTCTATTGCTGTGATAAAATACCGTGACCAAAAGAAAGTTGGAAAGGAAAGGTTTTATTTCAGTTTACAGCTCCACACCATAGTCCACTGTGAAGGAAGTGAGGGCAGGAACTGAGGCAGGAGCTGCAGAGGACTGCTGGCTTGCTCAGCCTGCTTTATGTACACCCAGGACCAGCTGCCCAGGGCAGTACCACCCGTAGTCAGCTGGGTCTACCACACCAATCTTAAGTCAAGAAGATGTCCTACAGACTTGCCTGCAGGCAGTCTGGGGGAAGGCATTTTCTCAAGATCAACTCTTCCTAGATATGTCTAGGCTTGTGTCAAGTTGACAAAAAAAAAAAAAAAAAAAATACCATCAGGACATCCTGTCTCAAAAATCCAAATGGGCCCTTGAGATGGTTCAGTGGGTAAAGGCATTGGCCACCAAGCCTGATGAACTGAGTTCAGTTCCTGGAATCCACATGCTGGAAAGGGAGAACCAACTCCTACAAGTTGTCCTCTCACTGCCACACTCAAGCTATGGCATATACACCCCCACCCCCAGGCAGAGAAATAAATAAATGGAAAAACTAATAAGGTTTACTGCCTCTGCCTGGCTGCCTTTTGAATTTTACCCTCTTTGATCCTGTAACACAAATCTTAAAAAGTCTTATTAATAAAAACAAACCCAGGGCCAGGTATTGGGGTGAACGCTGGAAGATCAGAGAGACAGAACAAGCCACAGCTAACTTCACCACACCAATTCCTCAGCTGATCTTGTTTCCTCAAACTGGAAGCCTCCGTGTCCTCATCTGAATGTATCTCAACTGAACTGCTGCTAAAAGCCTAAAAGCTTAAAAAAGACCTCTAGTTCCTGGTCCTCATGCCTTATATACCTTTTTGCTTCTTGCCATCACTTCCTGGGATTAAAGGCGTGTGTCACCATGCCTGGCTGTTTCCATTGTGGCTTTGAACTCACAGAGATCCGGATGGATCTCTGCCTCCAGAATGCTAGAATTAAAGGTGTGTGATACCACTGTCTAAACCTATGTTTAATATAATGGCTGTTCTGTTCTCTGACCCCCAGATAAGTTTATTGGGGTGCACAATATATCAACCACATGATCCCCTTAGAAAAACATCCATTGATGGGGGAAAAACTCCTTCATTGAGTGGCAAATCAGAACATTTGAAATGTGGAAGGAGTCTGTTTTGTTGTTGTTTGGTTTGGGTTTTTTTTTGTTTGTTTGTTTTTGTTTTTGTTTTTCTGATGCATTCTGAGACAGGGTTTCTCCAACAGTCCTGGCTGTCCTGGAACTCACTCTGTAGACCTGGCTGCCCTCGAACTCCCAGGGGTCCTCCTGCCTCTGCCTCTCAAGTGCTGGGACTAAAGGTGTGCGCCACTCACTACGACTTGACCTGACTGGTTTTCAAACTGCATTGAACTATGGCCTGCCTGGGGGCCCCTGAGGAGGGGAACCCAGGGCATAGTTGGGTGAGCCAGGATCTAGCACTCAGCCTTCCTTTCACCTTTCACCTGCTGTCTGTGTTGCGGGAGAGGGCCCCGAAGTTCCTTTGACAGTTGGAAAATGTAAGGCCAGAGTCAGGAGGTTTACTTTACTCCCAAGGCCACACAGCTGTCTGTGTAGTAAAGCCAGACTTATGGCAGCAATCTTGGCATTGGCTCAGCCTTGCTGTATTTGTTGAAAGTTAACTGCAAAGCCTTCTGTTCCTGGTCTGTCTGGTGCTTGTCACAAAGTTTGATTTGTTGTGAGTCCTTGGTTTTGTAGCTTCCTTGGGAACCTGTCTTTTCATTCACTGAGCCAGCCAACACTTGGTGAGCTCCTGGAATGTGCCAGGCACAGTGCCAGTCAGTGGGCTGACAGCGTTAAACAGAACAGATCGCAAATTAGAGGCATGAAGAAGGCTGTGGAGAGGTTGGAGATATGAGTCGAATGCCAGGAGGCCAGTGTCCCTCTGGCTACAGAGGAAGGAAGCTCTCTAGGGCAGGAGAGTTAAAGCTGAGGCTGAAGAATGAGATATTATTGATGGAACTAGTGTTGGGATAAATGTACCAATCCATCTAGCTGCTTTATGTTTAAACAGGTAATGTGTACACACAGCACAGAGTTTCTGAGTTCTATCAAAGGATCAATGGAGAGTTAGTCTCACACCCCATTCCTTAGTTACCCAGTTTCCTTTTTGGAAGAAACCACTGATAACTTTTCTGTCCTTTTAAGGATAGTGGATACATTTGCAAACGTGTAAGATACTTGCATTTTATTAATATTTATTTAAAATGGCGATGCCAGCATACTTTTATACTTTGCATTTTGCTTTTCCATTGACTGTCTTGGATAGTTATGATAAAGCATGTTGGGGTGGAAAGATGACTTGGCAGTTAAGAGCATTGGCTCCTCTTACAAAGGACTCAGGTCTCACATGGTGGTCACAACCATCTGTAACTCCAGTTCCTGGGGATCCCACACATTCACCCTGGCTCCTGCAGGCACCAGGCATACGCATAAAATAAAACTTTTTTTAAAAACATGTATAGCTGGAGACAGTGGCACACGCTTTTAATCCCAGCACTCAGGAAGCAGAGGCAGATGGATCTCCGTGAGTTCAAGTAGTCACAGCATTTTGCTATTACAAAGGTTGTTGAGTAAATAACTTTTGGGTTTTTCTGAGACAGGGTTTCTCCATGTAGTTTTGGAGTCTGTCCTGGATCTCGCTCTGTAGACCAGGCTGGCCTCGAAGTCACAGAGATCTTCCTGGCTCTGCCTCCTGAGTGCTGGGATTAAAGGCATGTACCACCGCCGCCCAACTTTTTTTTTTTTTTTTTTTTTTTGGTTTTTCGAGACAGGGTTTCTCTTGTGTAGCTTTGCGCCTTTCCTGGAACTCACTTGGTAGCCCAGGCTGGCCTCGAACTCACAGAGATCCGCCTGTCTCTGCCTCCCGAGTGCTGGGATTAAAGGCGTGCGCCACCACCGCCCGGCAACTTTTTGTTTTTTATAGAAAGTTTTAGAAGTTCAATTGCTGGACCAGTGACTAAGTATACTTGCGGTTTTGAAAGCTACTGCCAGCTACTCTAAGAGGTGTATAAGGCAATTAGTCTCTTGTTGACATCAATGAGGTCCTTATTTCTTGTATTTATACCAACATGGACTCTTAGCAGACTTTTAGCTTTTCATTAGTCATAGCCACTCAATAGTATTTCACTGTAATTTCAGTTTCTGTGTCTCTTAGGTCTAGGCATGAATGTTTCATAAACTGTCTACATCCTTCTCCATTCTCCTCTTTGTATTGGTGGGTTTCCTTTGTTTGTTTTGTGGCAAGGTCTTGTTATGTAACCCAGGCTGGCCTCAAACTCTCCTTCCATCTTGTTTCCCAAGGGCTGAGTGCCCCATAAGCCACCTACCTGCCTCAGTTCTGGATTTTGATATGCTGTGGAAACAAGTGTGCCTTTGTTATCAATGGGATGACAATATTTGTGAGTTTGTAATTTGCCTCTTTTTCTTTTTATTGTTTTGGTCGTGCAGGAAAATTGACCTTTTGTAATTGGACTTTTGAAGGCTAGCTTTTATATCATAGAAACACTTTTTTTCTTCTGGATTTTGGTCCAGTCTACCTTTTCCTCTCCAACATTGGATCTTACTGTTTTGTTTTTGTTTTTCTGAGACAGTGTTTCTTTGTGTAGCCCTGGCTTCCTGGAATTCACTCTGTAGACCAGGCTGGCCTCCAACTCACAGAGATCCGCCTGCCTCTGCCTCCTAAGTGCTGGGATTAAAGGCACCAAAACTACACAGAGAAACCCTGTCTCGAAAATAAAAAAAAATCAAGAAAGAAAGAAAGAAATTGTTCTTAATGTTTGTATAATTCATACCAAGTAACATGTGCCCAATGTATGTGTCAGGACACAGATCATCTTCATCACCTTCAGGGAGCTTCCAGGCCCAGCCAGTGTCCCCTGACCTGACTTCTACCACCATAGTTTAATTTTGCTTTTTCTGCTCTGCAGCTTCATCCAAATGATATCCCATGATATGTTTATGTATTCTGTTTGGTTGGCTGTTTTTGTTTGATGCTGGTTATCAAACCCAAGGTTTCATGCATGCTCAGTACATGCTGTACCATTGAGGCACTTCTCAGCTTTTGTTTACATTTGATCTTGTCACTGAGTTTTCATTCTCATGCTATCCCGTTAGAAGAAGTATGTGAGAGCTGGGCGGTGGTGGCGCACGCCTTTAATCCCGGCACTCGGGAGGCAGAGGCAGGCGGATCTCTGTGAGTTCGAGGCCAGCCTGGTCTCCAAAGCGAGTTCCAGGAAAGGCGCAAAGCTACACAGAGAAACCCTGTCTCGAAAAAAACCAAAAAAAAAAAAAAAAAAAAAAAAAAAAAAAAAAAGAAGAAGTATGTGAGATACACAAACCAGCAGTGATGCTCTCCCCATTTTAAAACATGGAAACTAAATAGAAGCCAGCGCAATGGCTCAGGATGTAGACACTTGCTGCCAAGCCTGATAAACTCTGTTCTATCTCTGGGATCCACATGGTGGGAGGAGAGATTTCAATTCTGCAACTGGTCCTCTGACATACACACCCGTGTTGGGAACTGTGTATGTGTGTACATGTACATACAGTAAGTGTAATTTAAGAAAAAAAGGCGCTGGGTGGTGGTGGCGCACGCCTTTAATCCCAGCACTCGGGAAGCAGAGGCAGGCGGATCTCTGTGAGTTTGAGGCCAGCCTGGTCTACAGAGCGAGATCCAGGACAGGCACCAAAACTACACAGAGAAACCCTGTCTTGAAAAAAAAAAAAAAAAATGGCAGTGAAGTCAATTCACTTCAGAACGATAGTCATTCCTTTAAAAAGTTTGTATTGGGGGGCTGGAGAGATGACTCAGCAGTTAAGAGCACTGACTGTTCTTCCAGAGGACACGGGTTCAATTCCCAGCACTCACATGACAGCTCACAACCGTCTACAACTCCAGTTCCAGGGGATCTGACACCTTCACATCAATGCACATAAAATAAAGTTAAATAAATTATTAAAAAAAAAAAAAAAAAGGAAAAAAAAGTTAGTATTATGGGAGCTGGAGAGATGACTCAGCAGTTAAGAACACTTGTTGCTTTGAAGGGGACCTGTGTTTGATATTTAGCACCCACATGGTGGTTTATAATTATCCATAACTCCAGTTCCAAGGGATCCAGGGCACCAGGCACAGATGTGGTGCACATACATACATGCAGGCAAAACATTAATACACATAAATAAAATTAAAAAAATTTAAAGTTACTATTGGGCTGGAGAAATGTTGTGGAATAATCCCTCTGTATGCTGTGAATATGTTTTATTACCATTGGTTAATAAAGAAGCTGCTTTGGCCTATAGCAGAATAGAGTCAGGCAGGAAATCGTAGCAGAGATACAGGGAGAAGAAGGGAGGAGTCAGGGTCAGATGCCAGCCAGCCGCCAGGGGAGCAAGATGTACTAAAACACAGGTGAAGCCACAAGACACGTGGCAAAACATAGATTAATAGAAATGAGTTTAAGTTGTAAAAGCTAGTTAGCAATAAACCTGAGCAATAGGCCAAACAGTTTGTAATTAATATTAAGTCTCTGAGTGATTACTTTAAAAGCGGCTGTGGGACTATGGGACAAAAAAAAAGCCTCTATTTACAGGGAAATGATTCAGTGGATAAAGCTCTTGCCACATTAGTGTGAGGACCTGAGTTCATATCCCTAGGATGTGATGTGGTGTATGTGTCTGTAATTTCAACAATCCCTTGGCAAGGTGGGAGGTAGTCATGGTCCAGTGAGCCTGGGATATACTACAGGGAATAAGTAAGAGACCATGTCTCTCTTTTTCACGCACGCACGCACGCACGCACGCACGCACGCACGCACGCGCACACTTTTTTTTTAGATAATTTATTTAAATTTTTTGGTGTGAAGGTGCCACATCCCCTGGAACTCGAGTTACAGACAGTTGTGAGCTGCCATGTGGGTACTGGGAATTGAACCTGGGTCCTCTGGAAGAGCAACCAGTGCTCTTAACCACTGAGCCATCTTTCCAGCCCTGAACATACACACTTCTGTTAACAATTTTGAGTCATTGGAGAAAAGTTGTTCATTTAAATTCATTTTATTAGCTTAAAGCAGATAGTTTATATTTCTTATTTTAAAAATTAAATTTAGAGGGCTGGAGAGATGGCTCAGAGGTTAAGAGCACTGACTGCTCTTCCAGAGGTCCTGAGTTCAATTCCCAGCAACCACATGGTAGCTCACAACCATCTGTAATGAGATCTGGTGCCCTCTTCTGGCCTGCAGTCATACATGCTGTATACATAATAAATAAATAAATAAATCTTTAAAAAAAAAATTAAATTTAGAGCCAGGCGGTGGTGGCGCACGCCTTTAATCCTAGCACTTGGGAGGCAGAGCCAGGCGGATCTCTGTGAGTTTAAAGCTAGCCTGGTCTACAGAGCAAGATCCAGGGCAGGCACCAAAACTACACAGAGAAACCCTGTCTCAAAAAACAAAACAAAAAAATTTAAATTTAGATAAATTATATGAAGACAAAACATTTGAAAAGTATTAAGGACTTTTCCTAAACCTAATCCCAACTTTATTTATGTGTGTGTGTGTGTGTGTATGTGTGTGTGTGTGTGTGTGTGTGTGTGTGTGTGAGAGAGAGATAAAGGGTGAGCAGGTGGCTCAGATGGTAAAACTGCCTGTTAATTGGAATTTGTTGTCTGGTGTGGCACGGCATTCTGGAGGTGGGACAGTGACAATGGTTTCTGAAGGGCAAACCAGTTGTTCCAGGAGTACTGTCCCTTGAGGCATTTCTTACTTGTAAATACTAAAATTGAGGGGATCCCAGTCCCAAATGCTGTCTCTTTCCACCAGAGTGGTTTCTATTATCAAATTACTGCCTTGTTTGCTTGAAACGGTCTGCTGTGTGGTCTAGGTGAGCCTCAAACTCATGGCAATCCTCCTGCCTCTATTTCCTGAATACTAGTATTATGGGTGTGAACTACCACACCCAACTTAACTACTTGTTTTGAAAATGTTCCCTGCCACTCACAAAGATAGAATACAAACCTTATATGTTTTTTGTTTTTTTTTTTTTTTGCCTAAGCAGACCACCTACTTTTAAATGTGGTTCATGTACTTGATCAGATGTGTCAGATGACAGGGTCTTAGCACCTTTGGCCTCATGGGAGAGGAATTGGTACAGGCCACAGCTGGCAGTGTGAGGGACTTGCAGCTTTCCCATGGCTTCTCCAAGTGCAAGTGCTTTCAGGACTGAACTGTTTTTTTTTTTTTCCCCATCCCTGTGGAGAGAATGCAAGATCTCTCCTGCAATGACATCCAAGAGACAACCAAACATGAGACCTGGCACTGGTGTGAGAGCGCTCTACAGCAGATCTGCAAGCTGTGGATGCTTGCTTTCCCTGTGGAGTGAGGGTATCTTTATCTTTATAGCCTGGGCGTTGGGTAGCTTTCCAAATCATTCTCACGTTTCCCTGTGTCCCTTTACTTCTCTCATTTCTGGACATGGTCAGCTTAGGAGGAACACAGTTTATGTATCATCTGTCCCACTGGGCCTCTGCAGAGGGATCTGCAGAATAGTTGCTGCAGAAATTAGCATATTAAGGCCAGCTCAAATTTGTGGGGAGTTGTTACATTCTGAGAGAAGATGTGTCAGAAGCTTGGCTGCTGGTCTGTGCTGGCTAACCCTGCAGCAGAGTCTCACTGTTATTAACTAGGCTGGTCCTGAACTCTTGGAACTACTCAAGTAGTCCTTACCTCAGCCTTCTGAGGAGCTGGGAATATAGACTGTGCCCGTCTTCTGTCCTCTTTTTAATCTACAAAAAAAGAAGCTTCCCTGTCCCTTTCTCCTTGTCAGCTTCGTGCAATACCGAATCAATCCCTGGCAGGTTCTGTCCTGGGAATTCAGGGTTCCTAGATTCTAGGCTGTGTCACAGAGGCGGGAAGGCCCTGACAGCCTCCTCCACTGCAGAAGAAAACTCCCAGCAGCCTACAGTTGGGTGCCCAGGGAGTGCTTGGTATTTTATTTTGCTTTTTCTTCCAACTTTATTTTTCATAGGTTGTTTGCTTATTGCTTTAAGGAGTGGTCTTACTCTGCTCTCATCCTTTCTCAGCCTCCCAACTGCTGGGGATACAGGCATGTACCTCCATGCCCAGATAGTCCCCTCAGCCTTAATCATTCTCTTAGACTCAGCAAGGAACAGAGGCTTTCCTATTTTGGACCCTTTGGGCATTATGCTCCCAAATCTGACTTTTTTTTTTTTTTTTTTTTTTTGGAGACAGGGTTTCTTTGTGTAGTTTTGGTTGGTGCCTGTCCTGGATCTTGCTCTGTAGACCAGGCTGGCCTCGAACTCACAGAGATCCGCCTGGCTCTGCCTCCCGAGTGCTGGAATTAAAGGCGTGCGCCACCACTGCCCAGCTCAAATCTGATTTCTTAAACTATGTAGCCCTTTGTGATACAACAGAACACCTGTTATCTTTTTTGCTTTCTCATTATTAGCATTCTGAAAAAAGTGGCTATGTGCAAGTGCAAAAGAACATATTTAAGTAAATTGCTATTGATGCTGAATGCACAGTGTTACCTAATGGATCTGTCAGTGTCCCTGGGATCTCCAGCGGCCCCTTTAGTTTCTTTGAAGAACTGTCAATTGAACACTGGCCTTGTGCAGAGCCCTATGTGGGCCTGAAGGTGGATGGTGCCCCCTGTGAGGCAAACCCACATGCCCCTCCCCTTATGGGTTGTTTCCAGTCCTGGCCCATGCTGTGAGCCCAGCAAAGCAGAGGCTCTCCCCTGGAGCACTGGGATCTTTTTTGAAGCGCCATGCAGGGCTTACGTCATTAGATCTGGCGTCTTTGGCTCTTTCCTGCAGCTCTGGAAGGAAAGGGCCTTCGTTCTTCTGAACTTTGTGAAAGAAAGTAGAATTATGTCTTTTTTCTTTATACTGTTGTTAGTGAAGCTTCTGTTCTTGTATTCTATTCAGTGCTTCTCACCCTTCTTAATGCTGCGACTCTTTAATACAGTCCCTCATGTTCTGGTGACCCCAACCGTGAAATTATTTTGTTGCTACTTCATAACCATAATTTTGCTACTGCTATGAATCACAATGTTAATCTTTTTGGAGATATACATTTGCCAAAGGTTGAGAACCCGTGTTCAATGGCATCCGTAAGTACTTAAAGCAACCTGAGACATGCTAGTGTTCCGTTGATGAGAACGGGTGGGGGGCCGCTTCGCTGCTGTCCTGCCATAATACAGGCTGAACTGGAAACAAATAGTCAGACTGGAGAGACTGTGTAGCTCACATCGGTCACATCGTGGCCTTTCATTTTTGCCTCCTCATAATAAGAAATACGAAGTAGGCTACATATTTGAGTCCCTTCCATTGAGGCAACTGCATGGACAAAATGAAGTGACTTTGCTCCTTTTGGATGTCTTTCTTTCTTGCCCCTCCCTTTCTTCTGTGTTTGTGTACTGCCCTTTGGAGGTTAGAGGGTAACGTTTAAGAATTGGTTCTGCCAACACATGGGGGCCAGAGACCAAACTCAGGTCATCAGCCTCAGCAGCAAGCACCCTTACCTCCTGAGTTACTAACTCAACAACCTCAGGTGTCTTCTTTGGAGTGGGGGATGTTGAGACAGGGTTTCTCTTTGTAACCCTGGCTGTGGAACTCACTCTGCAGACCAGGCTGGCCTCGAACTCAGAGATACTCTTGCCTCTGCCTCCCGAGTGCTAGGATTAAAGGCGTGTGCCACCACTGCCCAGCTTTGTTTTTGTTTTTGAGGCAAGGTCTCACTCTGTAGCCCAATCTGGATTCACCTCACAATCTTTCTGCCTCAGTCCTTTGGGTGCTAAGATTACAGGTGAGCCACCACTACATCCAGCAGCTGTGTGGTTGTTCTCTACCATGAAAAACTACAGGTAGATTAGAAAATTCCCCCGCCTTTGATTAAGTCCTTAGTGCTGATAAAGCCCTGTCCTTCCTCTCAAATGAGGAGGAATTTCTTCATCAAGAGAACATAAGCCCTGACTGGGAATTATTGGCAGGCTGCCATACCTGCTCATCCTTTGCATGAATTCTGAGCACTCTGGTCTTCACAATTAATTGCTAAGCACCTTAACCACTGAGCTATCTCCCTGGCCCCTTAAACCTCTAATTTTAGTAGAGGTGCCAATAAATGATTACTTCTTAGTAAATCTCAGAGCAGTTCCAAAAGTAGCTGCTATCCAAGGTGTTGTGGCCCCTGGGTAACTTTTTTTTTCCTTTAGTTTTAGTAGCTCAGGTTGACCTCAACTACGACCCTTCTGCCTCTACTTTTCAAGGCTGATATTGCAGACATGTGCCAACATGGTCTGCTCATTAGCTGTTTTTTTTTAAAAAATTATTATTACTGGTGTGTGTGTGTGTTTGACAGAGAGAGAGAGAGAGAGAGAGAGAGAGAGAGAGAGAGAGGATGCACATGCTCAGATCACAGGTCAGTTTTGAGGAGTCAGTTCTCTCAGTCTACTGTAGATCCCAGGAATTGAACTCGGGTCAAATCTGCATGGCATAGTGCTTTTCCCTGCTGAGCCATCTCACCAGCATCCTTCCCACTTCCTTTTTAATCTTTCATCTGTTGATTAAGAGGAACTGTTGAGATCCAAAGTAGTTGCTCAGTAAATGCTTGCTGGATGAACTTGGGGGCTTCAGTATTTTCTTTGACCTCCTGACTCCAACAACTGGGTAATATCTTGAGAGATGCTGTGAGAAAACTGGCCAGACTTGAGAAATGGTGCAATCATAGTGTGCAAACTCCAGTCTTCTAGAGATAATTGTAGATTTTTTTAGAAGCTTGAGGGAAGTTATGGAAATAAGAAACCCCCTTGCTTCTTTTTGTTTTTTGTTTTTGTTGTTGTTTTTTTTTTTTTTTTTTTTGGTTTTTCGAGACAGGGTTTCTCTTGTGTAGCTTTGTGCCTTTCCTGGAACTCACTTGGTAGCCCAGGCTGGCCTCGAACTCACAGAGATCCGCCTGCCTCTGCCTCCCGAGTGCTGGGATTAAAGGCGTGCGCCACCACCGCCCGGCCTGTTTTTGTTGTTTTGTTTTTGTTTTTGTTTTTGTTTTTCATGACAGGTTTCTCTGTAGACCAGGCTGGCCTCGAACTCACAGAGATCCACCTGGTTCTTCCTCCCAAGTGCTGGGATTAAAGGTGTGCACCACCACCACCACCACCACCACCACCCGGCCCCCCTTGCTTCTTTAAGACTTATTTACTTAGGGGGCTGGAGAGATGGCCCAGCATTTAAGAGCACCAGCTGTTCTTCCAGATGACCCAAGTTTAATTCTCAGCACCTACATGTGACTCACAACCATCTGCAACTCCAGTTCCAAGGGGTCTGATATCCTCTTGCCTCCACAGGCACACATGTGGTACACAGATATACATGCAGACAAAACTAGTACACACAAGTACCTATTTATTTATTTTATGGGTGTGCGTGTGCCTGAGTGAATGTATGTATGTACACCATGTATGTGTAGTGTCCTTGGAGGCCAGAAGAGTATGTTTGACTCTCCTGGAACTGGAGTTATAGGTGGTTGTGAGCTGCCACGTGGGTGCTGGGAACCAAATCTAGTACCCTCTGCAAGAGCAGCCAGTGCTCTTAACTCCTGGCCATCTCTCCAGTCCCCCTCCCTCACTTTTTTTTTTTTAAATTTATTTATGTGTGTTGGTGTTTTGCCATGGATGTTGGGTCCCCTGAAACTGGAATCACTGACAGTTGTGAGCTGCCATGTAGTTGCTGGGAATTGAACCCAGGTCCTCTGGAAGAGCAGTCAGTGCTCTTAGCCACTGAGCCATCTCTCCCTCCCTCACTACTTAAACTTTGCATTTCTCAAGATCACTTGCATACATGAGGTGAGGATAGACCCGCCTGAGCTTTGGGAAGCTGAGCCCCACAGCTGGGTGGATATTTAGAATATGCTGAACAGGATGAACACAGCAAGGGGGCTGCTGTGACTGACCATCGAGGGCTTTTTATTTCTAGTCCATGGATTAGTTACTCTATGTAGCTAATACATATAGTTACATATAGTTACTCAACTGTCAGCCATAGGAGTGTGTCATAGATAATGAGACCGAAAAAGACAGATGGCCTCAAGCTCCTGTTCTGTGGGAGAGATTCCTAGAAGGAAGCTTGTTCCGTCAAAACACTGATAGATTCCCTCAGTTACCCTCCAAAATAAGACCAGCCATGACCTAACAGTTCACTTGCCTGGAGAAAGAGATAAGTAGTTATCTTCCCTACTTTGTGTGTTCTGGATCCTTCTTTTCCTTCCAGTGCACACCCTAACTGAAAATGGACCAGAACACAGACCCACCCTTTTCTTCTCTGTCTTGCAGAGTCTGGCCACAGATAAAGGACCAAAATGACTGATTCAAAATACTTCACAACCACCAAGAAAGGTACTGTATGCTTCACCACAGCCTATGCTGTCTTCCAGATGTTCTCCTCCCAGGTGCATTGGGGAGCTTGGGGAGGGTGGAGGCTTGGAGGCGTCATTGGGAATGAAGATCCCGAAACTGTTCACAGTTGATGATGTAAGAACCCAAGTATTCCTTTTAGAACCCAGAAAGAACATTAATGCTAAGCATGGGGGAAAGTCCTTGTTCCCCATGGCTTAAAAGTAGTTCAATACATTGCCTCTCCCTGGGGAAAGTACACAGTCTGTCAGCAGCCCTGCTGTCCGGGGAGGCTGGCCCTTATCTATGGCATTGTTCACGTTGTAGCAAAAGTTTTTATCCTGTTATTCATTTGACATCATCATAAACATTTCCCAACAGTTCCATGACTTGGTATTAAAGCCAGTTAAGTTGCTGCCCTGAAGTTTGCTAAGCTGGTTTAATGTCTTTGGAAACTGTTCCTTTCTGCTTTTAAAGAAATGGTGGAAGTTGTTGTGGCTGAGAAGTGTGCCTTAACCTCTCTGGCCAGCCCTTCCTACCCTCTCCTCTCCAGTGCCCGCTGACGAGGCACAAGAGTCTTAGTCTCCTTTTATATATATAAACTTATTTCTATGGATGTCTTTGCCTGGTGCCCAAGGAGGCCAGAAGAGTGTGTTGGATCCTCAGAACAGGAGTTACAGAGAGTTGTGAGCCACTATGTGGGTTCTGGGAGTCAAACCCCAGTCCTCTGGAAGTGCTTTTAACCACTAAGCCATCTCTCCAGCCCTGATTCTTAATCTTGTTGAATCACTGAGTCAGATCCAAAGTCTGCCCATCAGCAGGCATTTTATTTTTATTTACTTATTCTTTTTTTTTTTTTTTAGATTTTGAAAAAATTTATTTTCTGTGCACTGGTGTTTTGTCTGCATTCATGTCTGTGTGATGGTGTTGGATCCTGTGGAACTGTAGTTACAGACAGTTGTGAGCCACCATATGAGTGCTGGGAATCAAACCCAAGTCCTCTGGAAGAGCAGCCAGGGCTCTTAACCACTGAGCCATCTCTCTAGCCCCCAGTAGGCATTTTATTTATTGGTCTAGTTGTTGCTTATTTAAGACAGTCTTGTCAGGTGTGCTGGGTCTCAGCTTTGGGAGGCAGAGGCAGAAAGTTTGGGGGTTGAAGGCCATTCTTGGATACACAGCAAGTTCAAGCTTAACCTGCTTTATGTGAAGCCTTGTTATAGGGGCCCTGACTGTGAAAAAGAGATTGAGAGACAGTGAATAGAAATAGAGACATCTAGATTCAGATGTAAATCTGAGAAAGATCCAAGGCAGATTGTAATCAAAGACTGAAGGGAGTTAGTGAGACCAGGATCACAACTCTGTTGAGACTGCAGCACCAGAGACTGGGCGTGTGGCCTTTGGGTAGAAAGAACTGGTTGCCTTCTATGATCTAGGATCCAGGTTTAGTGGCTGGAGGAAGGAGGCATCTCAGAGCAGCCTGCCCTGAGCTCACCAGTGTTCTTGGGATGGGTTTGACCGACCTCCATCACCCAGCCACGTGCTTGAGTAAATCTCCAAATCCCTATGGAGTTCGGCCAAGGTTGTCCTTGTCTGCTGAATCAGGCCCCTCTTCGAGGAGGAAGATGTATTCCTTTATAAATTTGAACCACAGGATCTATAGATTATTCTTGGTCCTGTTAAACAGTGTCGTTAATGTGACCCTGCTCAGGCTTTGCTAGGTCATTGTTCTTAATCAACTGTATTTAATTTCTTTTTGTGGTCATGATTTTAAAAACAAACAAACAAAAACTCATTTTCTTTTTTCTCATTATGAATCTACTTAGAACTTTCTTAGCATTTTCCCCCACAGTCCCTTCTCACCCCCACCCCCAAGTAACTTGAAAAAAAAAAAAACCCTAGGACTAGAATTCTTCATGTGGCTAATTAATATCAACAGTTGTCCTTGATGCAGAACAGAGTGCCAAGCAATGAGCTGGACATTTCACAGCTGAGACTGAGTGAGAGAGTTCATTGTCCAGTCCAGAGAGAGGAACAGGCAAAAAATGGGGTCAGAGAGGCCAAGGGTTGTCCATGGAGGGCCAGCCAAGCCAAGGGATTTATTTAGAGCATAGGCTTTGGAAGGAACAAACCTGGTTCCCAGCCTTAGCCTGTCCCATGTGTTGTGGAACAGCCTCCATTGCTCTTCTGTAAAACGGGGAGAGACAGGTTATTGTGAATATGAAATGAGAAAGGATATGGGAAAATTAGTGTGGTTCTAGTCTACCACCTAACCTGTTAGCACATCCTGACTATCTCCATGGGGTGGAGGTGGGGAGCAACCGCACATCCTCATTTTCTTTTCTACATCATCAAGTTCTTGAGAACAATTTATTGCTTGCTGCAGCCCTTGTAAAACAGCTCAATTCCCATCTCCAGGCCGAGGAAGTGAAACCCTGAGCAAGCTGTTTGAGCTCAGGGTTCTGGGAAAACAGGAAAAGGCCACATGTAAGATCAGCCACCACCCACCGCCACCCACCCCTAATTCCACTCAGCCTTGAGAGAATGAGGGCAAGTGAGAAGGCTGAGGGGAGCTTGCTGTCCTCTGCATTTTTAGCAGGCTGGCCCCCAGGACCTTGGTTCCTATTCCTTTAGTCCAACATGGCCTCAGGCTTCCATCACCTTAATCTCTCCTCACCTTTTCTCACTGTCACTGTCCTCCCTAAGCAAGGGCTTAAAGCTGCTCTCTACCTCCACCCAGTTCTCTGGGAAGCTGGTGCAAGAGATCATCTTCGGGGTGAAAATGGACTGCTCATTGCTGTCTCCTGTCCTTAGGGGAGATCTTCGAGCTGAAAGCAGAGCTTAACAGTGACAAGAAGGAGAAGAAGAAGGAGGCAGTAAAGAAAGTGATTGCATCAATGACTGTGGGCAAAGACGTCAGGTATGCCAGAGCAGCTGGTGACGGCTGGATGCTGTCAGGGCTAGGGTCCATCTTCTCATGGGAGAGATGTCTGTCTCCCATCTTCTCTCACGCAGCTCCTTTGACAGGCCTCCTTTGCAAACACGGGGTTCTGTTTGCACGGGAGCGACAGGCCGCAGTGCTAACGGCTCGGGCAGAGAGGACAGTGAGGGGGGCAGACTGGGCGGGCGTTCAGGGGTGTGGCAGAGCCCTCTCAGAAGGAAGGGAGGTGAACCCAGCACACACAGCTGGCGATTCTCGTTTGCTTTGCTTTGAGAACAGGAAGTGTGTTTTTTACTTTTTGTTGTTGTTCTCTGTTCTGACACTCAGCACCTGCTCTAGGCTGTCTTCACGCTGTGTGTAGTTGTGTTTGACCGCCTGTTAGATTGAGAAATCTCCAAGTGATAGATTTTATGACAGCTCAATATTTGCCTTGGCAAATCTGCAGAACACCTTCAGATACATTTTCTCAGTGGCTCTCTACACTTTCCATTGTGTGCAGTGATGTTTTTACTGCCAAATAAATGAAAAAAAGAATGAGGAAAAATGCTGCCTAACAATCACATGGCTAATGCAGAACCAGATATGGAGCCTGGACCTTCCAGAATCCAGAATCCAGACTGTTCTATGTATGTCGTAGTACCGTGCACATACCACAGAGCTTCTGATGTCCAGCTGCTCCCTGACTGGATCTTAGAGAATGATCCCGCTGTCCCAGGCTTCCACACAGATTGCCCACCCGATTGCGAACCTTAGCAAGGACTTCCTGCAGCCAGTTAGGAGAAATCTTAGCGGAGACCTTCTTAGGACAGATTGTAAAAGGATTGGGGCTATGAGGTGCCTCAGTGGGTAAAAGTGTCTGCCTCCAAGCCTGATGACCTGACTTCAATCTCCAGGATCCACATGGCTGTCTTCTGCTACTTGTCCTGTGACCTCCACATGTGCACTGTGGCACACAGGAGCCCAGGTGGACAGTGCGCACACACACAATACACAAACATTTAGTAAACTATGATTTATAAATATGTTTTAAAGGATTGGGTATCTGTAAATCTCATTCTTTTTTTTATTTTATAATTAATTTAATTTTACATATCAGCCATGGATCCCCCTTTCCTCCCTCCTCCCACCCCCCAGGCTTCCCCCTCTAATCCTTCCCCCATTCCCACCTCCTCCGAGGCAAGGTCTCCCCTGGGGATTCAGCTTGTCCTGGTAGATTCAGTTGAGGCAGGTCCAGTCCCCTCCTCCCTACACCAAGGCTGAGCAAAATGTCCCAGCATAGGCATAGGTTCCAGAAAGCCAACTCATGTACTAAGGACAGGTCCCGGTCCTACTGCCTGGTGGCCTCCTAAATAGTTCAAGCTAATCAACTGTCTCACTTATCCAGAGGGCCTGATCCATTTGGGAGCTCCTCAGCCATTGGTTCACAGTTCATGTGTTTCCACTAGTTTGATTATTTGTCCCTGTGCTTTTTCCAATCATGGTCTCAGTATCTCTTGCTCATTGCCGATTGGTCTCAATATCTCTTGCCGATTGGACTCCTGGAGCTCCACCTGGGGCTTGGCCATGGATCTCTGCATCTGCTTCCATCAGTCACTGGATAAATCTCATTCTTTTTTTTTTTTTGGTTTTTCGAGACAGGGTTTCTCTGTGTAGCTTTGTGCCTTTCCTGGAACTCACTTGGTAGCCCAGGCTGGCCTCGAACTCACAGAGATCTGCCTGGCTTTGCCTCCCTAGTGCTGGGATTAAAGGCGTGTGCTACCACCGCCCGGCCATATCTCATTCTTTCTAGAAAAAAAAAAATATATTCTACTTCAGTGGGAACATATCTGTCTCTTCCTAACAAAGGAAACATCTTTGTTCTCCCTCGTCAAAAGAGCTTGCTTTGCTGATGATGCCTGAAAGCCATTCAGGCTCTTCACTTCCTCTTCTCTCCCCAGAGTGGCTCTGTTCTTGCTGCTGTATCATCTTTCCAGGTGACTTTGTCCATTGCAGCTCCGAAGGAACCTGGTCTGTTGGGTGCCCCCTTCATTTTCTGTGTGACCTTGTTCTTGGCAGTAGAAGCCCAAGAATTAGGAGAGAGGGTGATGGTTCACATTCCAGAAAACTGATGCTTGTATTTCTCATCTCAAGGCCTGTAACTCTGGGATAGTTAGGATTCCATGCTGGGAAGAGTCGTACCGAGTACAGCAAAGGTCCTAGTCAGAGCTGGCATCTCATGTTTGACTTTTCTTAACCTCAGAATTACCAGAAAAGGGAACATTCCTCCGGCTTCTTGGGGCTGTTCAGTGAGATGGATTGTGTCCAATCATTAGCACCAAGCCTGGCACACAGCATGTGTCCCATATACCTTGCCGGTTCTTAGTGGGTGCCAAACCTGTCCTTTCAGCCCTGCTTCTCTGAGATGCTCTGGAACTAGCAGCCTGATATAAGGGACCACGTGAAGTATTAGGGAGGGAAAAAAAGAATGATACTCTGCAAATACCAGATGCTTTAGGAATGCTGCCTCATTAAGAAGTGGGTTTCTGGAGGTAGGGAGAAGTACTGGGAATTGAACCCTGGTCCTTGTGTATGCTAGGCAAGTGTTCTACCACTAAGCCTCAGCCCCAGCCTCAAGGTCAATTTCTGTTTCTCGTTCTTTACAAATGAAGGAACTCATACTTAGGGGCTGGAAGGAGTTTCCCAGAGTCATGAACATAGCAAGAGGTGGAGCTGTTTTAATGGGCTCTTCTTGTGCTTGAACCCCATGAAGAAAGCAAGCCTTTCAGATCACTCTTCTCTTCCTTCTTCCTACTTCTCACTGCAATCCCTTCCCTCCCCTGCAGTTAGCTGCCTGAAAAGCTCCTGTTCTGTCTTCAGCCTTGACTGGTGCGCCTTTGATTTTGCAGCGCCCTCTTCCCTGATGTGGTGAACTGCATGCAGACAGACAACCTGGAGCTAAAGAAGCTGGTGTACCTCTACTTGATGAACTATGCCAAGAGTCAGCCTGATATGGCCATCATGGCTGTCAACACCTTTGTGAAGGTGAGCAGAAACCCAGTGGAAGTGGGAATGCGGGGGAAAGGCTGCTCACCGTCCCTGTCTCTTTGGAGTGCTGGCGCACTTTGGCTTGGCTGGAATTTTCAGGCTCATTTGCAGACCTGCAGGCTTCCTTCTGCCTGAGCAGGCTGAGGGCCTCATCCTCCAGCAGAGGGCTCCCTCTCTCTCAGAACCATAGACCCAAAGATTATGGCTTATTCATTCCCTGTGAGGTGGCACCAGGCCTATTGGCCTTTTATTTCCCTGGGCTGGGCCACTCACTCCCTGTGTCTGTTGCCAGAGCAGATTGTAGCAAGTGTCTGAGAGCAGCTCTGTCCCTTGCCTCATGACTCCTTTCTCTATTTTCTGTCACTAGATGAGGAACAAAGCACGAATTTGGACACTGACTCTAGCCCACTAGGGCTCACATATGGGGAAATGAGAGGTTCTGTGGCTGTGTGTGCCTGTAATTCCAGCACTTGGGAGGCTAAGAAAGGAGGATTGCTATGAGTTCTAGGTCAGTCTAGGCTACATAGGGAGTCCCAGGCCTGTCTGAGCAACATGGCAAGACCCTGTCTGGAAAAGAAAAGATTGAGGACTGTGGTGCCAGGAGCATATGAGTTTGGATAGCTGCTCTACTCCGACAGGGTGAGCACACACCTTCTCAAGAGCCTCAGCTTCCTTGCTTGTGAAACAGGGCATCAGGAAGCAGCAGCACAGAGTGTAGAGAGCCGCTCACACAGCATCTGGCGAGTGCTTGGCATCCATTCTGTGCCATTTGCTTTGAGTATTGTTGGCTGTGGTCAGTGGACATCCCACAGCAGCTGCCCGATGTTGCTCAGAGCTGGAGGCCAGGAAGAATAGGAAGCCACAGATGATTCATCCTGCCCCTGGCCAATGACTGGTTCCCCTCAGGACTGTGAGGACCCCAACCCCCTCATCCGGGCCCTGGCTGTGAGGACCATGGGCTGCATCCGAGTTGACAAGATCACAGAGTACTTGTGTGAACCGCTCCGAAAGTGCCTGAAGGATGAAGATCCATATGTGCGCAAGACAGCAGCTGTGTGTGTAGCCAAGCTCCATGACATCAATGCCCAGCTGGTAGAAGACCAGGGTTTCCTGGACACACTTAAAGACCTCATCTCTGACTCTAACCCTATGGTAAGTGCTAACATCCTTGTGATGCCCACAGGTTCCTGGGTTGCTTGGGAAGAAGACCTGGCTTGACCCTTAGCTGGCTCTCCCCTTTCTTAGAAGGGGGGGCCTTGCTGAGTATCTAGTGCCTGCTCCTTGTACTGGTTTGCGGGGAATGAGGCCTGGATTTCCTTTTACCCTCTCAAACTAGCTACATGGCATTAGGAAAGCTGCCTAATCTTTCAGATCCCTGTTTGTCTCATCATTAGACTTTGGGAAGGTAACATATCTGACCTGAGCTGGCCTGACCTGCTTGGCAAGCTGTGACTCTGCAGTCAGTGCAGGACCACCTTGGTAATTCGCAGTCATGTAGTTCTCTTCCATGTGGGGTTGCAGAGGCGTCACCTGACAGTACTAGAGTGTGGAACGCGGGACACCAGGGTGTGTTAGGTGGGAAGCCGAATCCCCTCACTCATTGGGATGACAAGAGTTTGTTTGCAGTGAAGTTTGTCAGGGCCTGTAATCCCACAATCAGGAGGCCGAGGCAGGAGGACTGAGAGTTAAAGGCCAGCCTGTGCTATGTAACAAGATCTGTTCTAAATTTAAAAGCGTGTAAGAAAAAATGAAATATTCAGAACACTGGGCACAGCCCCCACTCTGTATCCACCAGAAACGCTGATTGCTCATAGATTAAAGACTGTTAACTTGAATACTGTGCCATACAGGAAAGTTGAAAACATAGACTGTACATAAAAGGAGCTGTCTTGGTGGAAACATTCGGGAAACCCCTCTGTAGTTCCCCATTCTCAGCAGCCTTGAAGTGACCTACAGGATTCTCCTCTCTCTGAGAAGCACAGCTGACAACCACTGCCCTGAGTGGCTCTAGCCAGTAGAGCGAGGTTGGACTGGTGGTGGGCATTGCCTTCCACTGCTGGGTGCCTGGGGCTGGGCCTTTCTTCCCCTTCTTCCCAGTGGCAGCTGTACTCACCTTAGTTCTCTTTACGGAGGAGTCACTGGGTGAGTGAGTGTCGTGAGGCCCCAGAACCAAGCAGTAGGGTCATATTCCTTCACAGATGTCCCTCTCACCTACAGTGTCGTTAGCCCCTGCTCCCTGACTGGAGCAGTACCTCCAGCCTCTGCCCCTCCACCCTCTCCACCAGGTGGTGGCAAACGCAGTGGCTGCCCTCTCAGAGATCGCCGAGTCTCATCCCAGTAGCAACCTGCTTGACTTGAACCCACAGTCCATCAACAAGCTGCTGACAGCCCTTAATGAGTGCACTGAGTGGGGCCAGATCTTCATTCTGGACTGTCTGGCCAACTACATGCCCAAGGATGACCGTGAGGCCCAGAGGTGAGCAGACAAACCCCTTTCTTCCCATCATCAGACACATGTTAAGGGAGCCAAGTCTGCTTCTCCTCTCCAGAGCCATGCTGTCAGTTGTATGGCTTCAGGCAGTGAGCTCCCTGCCTGCTGTGATCGTAGATTGGGACT
The DNA here is from genome assembly GCF_049852395.1 of Peromyscus maniculatus bairdii. Lineage (NCBI taxonomy): Eukaryota > Metazoa > Chordata > Mammalia > Rodentia > Cricetidae > Peromyscus > Peromyscus maniculatus. The sequence continues at coordinate 8,358,724 of NC_134861.1, forward strand.
AGCCAGGAACTGACAAGTATCCATCAGGGTTGAATCAAGAGCTCTGTAGCTTCAGAGCCACTGAATTCTCTAGGTACCTGACCTGCTGGGTGCCCTCCATGTTATGTAATGTTTAAAGCAGATCTGTGAAATGTATCCTATCATCAGCCATCTCACAGACAAGGAGACTGAATTAGAAAGGTGGAAGGAATTGTCTGGTTCACCCAGCCGGGCCTGTCTGGACTGACACGAATGAGTGAATGCTTTGGCAGTAGAAGGGACATTTACTGTGTTCCAGGCACTGTATTCATTCTTTTTACTTAAGTGTCCAACAAGCCTGTGAAGTAGACACCGTTACACCACTTCTTAGCTGAGGAAGCAGAGGCTCACAGTGTTTTAGGCCTGCTAGAGTCAGTAGGCAGCAGACCAGAAGGCCCTCCTCCTGTAGAAGACATGCTGTTCTACCTGGAGATATAGCTCAGTTGGTGGAGTGATGGCTAAGCATACATGAAGCCCTGGGTTCTAGCCCCAGCACCACGTAAACCAGGCATGGTGGTGTGTGTATGTAATCTCAGCACTTGGAGGGTAGAGGCAGGAGGATGAGAAATGTTAAGACCAGTGGGAGAGCACTTCTCTCACATATGAGGCCTAGACTCAGTGCTATTACTGGAAGAAAAAGGAAAGGGGGCGGGGGGGGGGCACGGGACAACCTTTGACTTCAGCACTTCATTGGTTACATGGTAAGTTTGAGGCCCATCTGCATTTGCATGAGACCCTGTCTCAAAAAAAAAAGAAGACATGCTATTTTGATAAGTGAAACAGGACTTTTCCCTTGTCTGTCTCTCTTTGCTCTACTGGAATGGCTGGACCCTAGCATCTGTGAGCGGGTCACTCCCAGGCTCTCCCATGCCAACTCTGCTGTGGTACTGTCTGCTGTGAAGGTGTTGATGAAGTTCATGGAGATGTTGTCCAAGGACCTGGACTACTACGGCACACTGCTCAAGAAGCTAGCACCTCCCCTGGTCACACTGCTGTCAGCAGAGCCAGAGCTGCAGTACGTGGCTCTGCGCAACATCAACCTCATCGTGCAGAAAAGGTACATGTTTGCAACATGCTAGAGACAGGGACCCTCAAGGGAAACTGATCTGTCATCATGCAGGAAGCCTAGAGAGTACTACAGGGTTCTCAGTCAGAGTACTTTCCCCCTCAGGGGACACTTGACAGAAAACTAGCTGGCCCAGGTCAGGATGTCAATGTTAAGAAGCCTTGGGTCAGCCTTAAAGAGAGCTGATAAGTAAAGGCGAGCATGGTGCTGATTCACCCTGACATTTGACGGCAGAGTCTGTAGAGTCCTTCAGGGATATCTGAAGATTTTCAGTTTGCTCGGGGACAAGGTTCATAGGTCTCATTGAAATCCTTGAATTTGGAGACCTTAGAGATGGTGAGAGATCCTGGGTTTGGTATCAACCTCAAGGCCTGGGGGAGAAGTGGAACAGAATGCTGGGCAGCCTGCTTCCTTCCTCCTAAGGGGGTGACTCAGAGAAGTCACTGCTCCCAAGGAAGGGGTCTGATGATAGACGGGTAAGGTCTGAAACTCCATAGCAGCACTGGGTCTGAAGTGTCTCTGGAACGACCTCTCCCCTCTAAGGCAGCTCTGAGTGAGGGTGCCCTGCAGCTGGGGTGGGCTCTATCTCCTAAATTCACCTCCCAGCCTCTCTGTAGTCAGGGCTTGGCAATGGCAACTCATTTCTGCTGTCTGCTGCTGGGAACCGGGACCCTTGTGGTCATGCCTCAGAAGGTAGCACCCCTTCACAGCATCAGTCTGGTTCTTAATATTTCTTAGAGAGGGCCAGAAATATTTACTGAGCTGGGACATTTGTGAAGATTTGGAGGGTAGACCTGGGTAAAGTGTTCAAGTCTCTAAGCAATGTGATGTGACTAGGGCTTTGCTGTTACCGTGTGGGTCTCTATATACCAGTGCCCTTGGGTCACTGCATTTATTAGAATACAGGAACTAGATCAGCATGAAGGGTTGGTTCCCTGTGCTATATTTAACACAGTAATCTCTTAAGAAGTTGTCTGTGTCACCCAGTCATGACCTGGGCCAGCCCGATGTGATTAGGCAGCCTTTGTCAAGTCTTGACTGTAGAAGTCATCTTCCTACTACCCACCTCAGAGTCTTCCCCCACAGAGCACCACAAAAGCTCCTTATTCAGCCAGGCTCTCTACAGTTTGTATGATAACACAGACTCTTGATTTCTTCTTTCCTCTGCTCCTAGCACAGAGCTTCATCCTGGCTATAACTTTGTTTTAGAATTACTAATTTCTGTCCTGGGAAGGACACAGAAGTATCTTGCTCTCAACCTTTCAGTTTGTGACAAATGCAAGCTTTGTGACCTCTCTGAATTTCCTTGTCTTAGAAAATGTGTCCCATGGTACATTTGAGGGCAGCAGACTGTGGGGAGGAACAGTGGATGCACTCAGATAGCTCAGCAGACTGGCAAGTGCCTTCATACAGCAGACATGGATCATGCTAGCCGGTTCATCTCCCAGAGTTGACCTGTTGTGCAGGAGTCTGTGTTGGTGTTCATAGATTGATGAGCATTTCCCAGGAGTCATTTGTGCTCCTGCCTAAGACTTAGCAGAGTGACCTACAGCTGTGTCATGAGGAGGAGTATGGAAGAATCCCTGAAAGGCCTTCCTCATGGGCTTTTCCTCTATTGGAAGGTCAGCAGAGAGCAGAACATGTGTGGAATGTTTCCTCCCAGGGAGTCTAATTGAGACAGGGCACCTAAGGTGATCTTAGGGGCACACTCCAATATTTCAGAACTCCAGAAGGAAAGTAGGGTTAGAGCATAAACTATATTGTTTATAAATAGTCTAGGCATAGTTAACCATCCTCATCATTGAATGAACAGGACAAATATTCCCAAATTTTGAGTTCATATACACCAGGTCTAACACTAGCAGATTCAGGCTTGGGGAAATAATTGTTCCTGCACAGCCCATTCTCATTTCGTGGGTTAGGAAACAAAGGCTGAGGTCATACATTGGGATTAGAACCCTGGCTTGCTGCCTGCTCTCCATGTAAACTCCTTTTCCTTCCTGAGATGTAATCCAGCAAGCTGTAACCAGGCAGAACCACTGCCTGTGATCACACGGTCATGATGATGGTTCTGCCTCCCTGGGCATCAAGCTTCACCGCTAGCCCAGGATAGCCCAGGAATCCCCAGTAGATGTAGAATGGCTTCCTCATGGGACTTACGGCTTTTTTTCCCCCCTCTGGGCGTCCTGCCCCACCACCAGGCCAGAAATCTTGAAGCATGAAATGAAGGTTTTCTTTGTGAAGTACAATGACCCCATCTATGTGAAGCTGGAGAAACTGGACATTATGATCCGCCTGGCCTCCCAGGCCAACATCGCCCAGGCAAGCAGAGTATGGTGGCGTGGGGCACAAGCTTTGGTTTCAGACAATTTCCTAGGTGTCTCTAGGTCAGCATGCTCACTGTTGACATTTTATCTCATGGAGAGTCGTGGGTGCTAGAGGTCTGTAAGCAAGCAGAAGCAACTACTATTTTTATTATTAAAGAGTGTTTTCAAGCTGTGTACAAATGCACCTCTGAAGTCCCAGATACTTGGGGTCAGAAGATCAAGACTACCTTGGGAAACATAATTATAGTCCCTATATATACTAAAAAAATTCTCCTTATTCTATTATTACCTATCATTTATTCACTAAAAAGTGATAGTTAGGCACCTAGGGATGTGGTTCAGTTGGTAAAGCAGGGGCAGTCATGAAGACCTGAAATCGATATCCAGAACTTCTGTTTAAAAAGCTGTGTGTGGGAGCTGAAGAGATGGCTCCTTTTCAAAGGACATGGGTTTAGTTCTCAGCATCCACTTTGGACAGCTCACAACCACCTGTAACTCCAGTTTCAAGGTGTCTGATGCCTTCTTCTGTCCTCTGTGGGTACCTAGGCCCCGCTTCCCCCTCTCACACTCTCTCTCTCTTTCTCTCTCTCTCTCTCTCTCTCTCTCTCTCTCTCTCTCTCTCTCACACACACACACACACACACACACACACACACATACACACACACACACTTTGGTGTGTACATTTGTAATCTCAGCACTGGAGAGGTGGGGACAGGCAGGTCCCAGGGGCTAGCCAGCCAGCCTCGCCTCACTGGCAAGGCCTGCCAGTGAGAGGCCCTGTCTCAAAGGAAAACCAAAAGTAGATTGTTTTTCTGAGAAATGACACCCCAGGTTGTCTTCTGGCTTCCACATGTGCACACATGTGCATAAAGCATACCCCCTGCTCTCCCCCTACCCCCAAAAGCAGCAGTTGAGGCTGGGAATGTAGTGTGGTGGTTAGAAGAGTATCTACTTAGCATCCCCAACACCACCCACACAGAATGAGGTACTTGGATAGAGTGGCTGTCAGTGTCAAGCAAGAGCTATACCTTCCCTTTGGGTCTTCTTCCTTTTGATGAACCTGATGACACTCTGCTGGACTGTCCCTTGTGAGCAGGCACCAGAGTCCCATCCCTTTGGGAGCATGTGCATTCCTGTCACTCAAGTGTTCTAGCAGGTCCCATCAGATCCCTCCAACCCATTTTCTGTTGGGAGCACAGGTCTTGGCAGAACTCAAAGAGTACGCTACAGAAGTAGATGTGGATTTTGTTCGGAAGGCGGTGCGTGCCATCGGTCGCTGTGCCATCAAGGTGGAGGTGAGTAGGTTCTGGGATGCCGTTCCTAGCCAGGGAGGGAGAAGGTTGTTGAAAAAGATAGCCAGTCTAGTCCTAGCAGCTGTTTGTGGTCCAGTAAGTCCAAGGGTCACCAACAGAGCCTCCAAGGTGCCAACTATGCAGACTAGATTGGTCTTTCTCTCTTTAGGCCCTTGAGTTGTAACAGGTAAAATCAGGCCACTGTAGTGATGGTTCTCCTACAGCATTACCTAAGGGCCACAGGGCAGCCACCAGCTCACGGAGTTCCTGTTAGACTTATCACAGAGGTCTGGGGAGGACCTCTGCCTGATAGATACTTCAGTTGATACCTTGACTGAGCTACCAAGTCACTCTAAACCCTAGTATTTTATTCCCTCCCACTCTGCCTGGGAAGCTCTTCCTTGACTTTGACCTGAACTCAATGGGTCTGCTGGTGGCTTAAGTATCCTGGGAGAACTGGTCATACCCACTCAGGACCCTTGAGGTATTTAAGCTGTTTTTCCCTTGATGTTTATTATGGCTCTCCTGAGACATCTGCCTATAATGAGAAATCCACGGGAGTCTGCTTAAAGGGTAAAAGGAATTTATTAGGAAAGAAAACTCACTAAACAGAATAGGAGAATTGTCACAGGATCCTGGAAGGCTGAGGTACTACTGTCCCACGCTGTTCTGCTGCCTGAGTCAGTCCATACCATCCAAGCCCACAAGGGAGAGAAGAAAGCTCTCTACATGCCTCTCCAGTCTTAAGAGTAGCCCGAGGCCATGCCCCAGGGCTGGAACTTCAAGATTATAGGTCGAACAGTTACCTGCTACCTCTCTAGGGTTGGACTTCAAGGTCATAGGTAGAACAGAGATCCACTACACCTGTCCCATTGGGCTACTGTGTAGTGTGTAGAAAGAAAAGCAAAAGACTAGGTATAGAAACATTGTGGGTTTAGTCATAGCAGCCAGTTTTATGAAACAAGCCAGAGGTGGGGCCAGATGGGGTCACCGAGCCCCTGGGCTTTGCCTGGAGGAACTCCCAGTGACCTCACACTGTCAAGAGCTACGCCTCTGGCTGTCTTGTATTCTCATTCTAGCTGGTGTCCTTTATATCCAGGGCCCTCGTTTGGCCCTTGTTGTCTGCCTCCCCATTGTCAAGGGAGAGTGATCTGTTCTCATGCTATGATAAGGAAGGTGGGCAAGGTGGCCGAAGCCGCTTGACCCTGGCAGGATCATTAGTCCAGTTGGAAACTGTGTGCAGAGATCTTGCCTACACTGCCTCTTCTTCCCACACAGCAATCTGCAGAGCGCTGTGTGAGCACATTGCTTGATCTCATCCAGACCAAGGTCAACTATGTGGTCCAGGAAGCCATTGTGGTCATTAAGGACATCTTCCGCAAGTACCCCAACAAGTAGGTGCCCACCGCTCCTGGTAAGAGGGCAGCCTGGCTTCCCTTCCTCTTTTCCATCTCACAGGCAGCTTTCTCAGAAGAAACTTTTTGCTTTCTTCTTTTACCCAAGCTGGCCCTCCAGGCCAAAATAAGAGCAGCTAAACTCCAGCAGCTAAAACATCCCCTCTTCATGGCCTCCCCAGGTCTGGGCAGCTGCCTGTCTGACTTGGCCCCTAACCCTCCAGCACACATTGGCCAACCTTCTGTGCTGCTCACCTGCTGGCTCAATCCTGCTTTCCCAGGTATGAGAGTGTCATAGCCACACTGTGCGAGAACCTAGACTCGCTGGATGAGCCTGAGGCCCGAGCTGCTATGATCTGGATAGTGGGCGAGTATGCGGAGCGGATTGACAATGCAGATGAGCTGCTGGAGAGCTTCCTTGAAGGTTTCCATGATGAGAGCACCCAGGTGAGCCTCCACTCGGGCAGACCCATTACTGACTGCCTGGCCCACTTCTGGCCTGTCCTACCCCATCCCCTTCCCTCCTCTTACTGCATTGCTGTGTGAATGGGCATTAATTGACAGGCTCTGTGTGCCCCCCTCTTCTCCCCGACAGCAGTGCCTCAGAGGGCACAGGAGAGTGCAGTGTGTGTGGACGGTGGTCAGAAGTCTCTGGCTTTGTTTTAATTTCACGTTTGTCTTTGGTAGCACATTGACAGGGTTCAAAATATAAACACTGCAGGGACTGAATAATGAAACTTCTTCCTCAACAGCTTTCCTGGCCATCGCTGTCCCAGGTACTAGCATGCTTAGTCTCTTGGTGATGGAGATTGTAGGAATGTACCAGTAGATAGGCATGCAGACATGTTCAGTTGAGCCAGCTCTTACTGTTCTTGGCATTTGTGTCCCATAACCACCACAGTTCCTGAACAGGAGAGATGAAGTTAGGTCCCATGACGTCTAGACACGTTTTTTACCAGCTGGTCAACATGTAATCTTTACCATTGACTCATTAGCGTTGAACTCAGTGGCCAACCACACTGACTTACTTGTGCCTGACTGAAGTTCATCTAGCGGACATATTTCTCCACAGAGAGCATTCCAGTCTTCCAGACAAGCGCTGTAGCACGGCTCTTAGGGGCCATTTTAAGTGAGGAAAAGGATACTTTTTACAGAATGAGAACTGAAAGGAAGGATAGAGCCAGCCTTGCCTTGTCCAGCCTCAGCTTGGAAGTATGTGTCAAGGGATTGACGCTTCCATTGCTCGGCCTGTGTCTACAGATGACCATACAAGCCCTGTGAATATTGATTTTTCAGCGGCAACAGGAGGCAGATTCACAGGCATGAGGCAGGGTTCGACAGTGTACACATGTAATCCAGCATTGTGAGGCAGGGTTTATCAGGTGTCAGTGGTCATCTTATCGAGAGTTTGAGTCCAGCCTGGGCTACATGAGACCTCCTTGTCAGTGAAAACAAGGCTGGTGAGATGGCTCAGTGGGCAAAGGCACCTGCCACCAAGGCTGGCAGCTGAGTTCAGTCATCGGAACGGCCTGGTGGGAGGAGAGAACCCACTCTTGCAGGTTGTCCTCTAGCTTCCACATGTCTCCTGGCATGCACACCCACACATGCCCATGAATAAATAATAAACAGTTGTAATAAAGAAGGAAGCCCAGGGTTGACAAGCATGGGACTGCAAATGATGAGAAGTGATGTGTGTGTGTGTGTGTGTGCTTCCTTCCTTCTCACTTCATGCTATAGTAGTCCATTGTGCAGCTTAAGATTTCTTCGAACCTTGCCTTCTCCCCTTAGGATATATCTGAAGGCGTGTCTTTGTCAATGTGTGCTTTATTTAAGCCCATGGACATTTGTGTGTCTAGTCTGTTCTTGTGAGCGGGCTGCTGTGGCTAGGCAGCATGATGTAGAGTTGTGAACATTTCAGGAATGAAGCTGTAAGCAGATAGCCTGGAGAGAAGGGATTGCACACCTGAGATCTGGGTAGCTCTTGCCTGGTTTCTTTTGGTAGAGAGGTGGTCCTGGTTTGACCTCCCATATCAGATGGTCCTGCCCTCCTCTTCACTTGATTTGACAGCTCAGAAGGCATTGGCTGTAGTCTGGTCTGTCTCTTCATTGCTGTTCCTTTAACTGTGACGTAGGGAATGTCTTCTCCTGACTCGGGCAGGCAGTATAACCTACTGGGTCCAAGCAGTGGAATCTGAAACCCTGGAGCTCACACCCCTCATCTGCCTCAGCCTCGCTTATTTTATGCTCATCTTTAACCTATGTCTAGCCCATAATAAGTAATCAGTGGTAGTATTGACCTGGGTCAGAATCAGATTCAAAAGTGAAGTGGTCCAGGAAAAAGCAGGGCCTGCTATGCTAGTTCCCATAGCTGACAGATGTATCTAAGCAGCACACTCCCTCCCACACTCTTGCCTTGTGGTGTTGGGGCTATCTCTGCCACCCTAAATGGCCTCTGCCTTGGTCACAGTCCCACAAGCAGGAGCTATAGTTAGGCAACATTCAGACTCTGTCCTTATAGTTTAACAACTCCCATGGAAAAAGAACTTTTACCTTAGCAGTCCAACAAAAGTCCCCAAATCTGTGTTTTGTGGAGCCATTTACCAAGACTGATGGGCCAGTTGTTCATCCTGGCCTGTATGGGTTGAAAGAGACGGAATGGCAGTTGTCTGAAGGGAAGCCAGCAGAGTGGGCGCTAAGTGAACGAGAACAGCAGATGTCCGTGGCAGAATGCTAGCAGTGATTCTCATTACCACTCACCTCCCACTGCTGCCCGCCTCCCTCCATGTAGCTTCACTTTTAAATTTTAACATCAGCGCTCATCTGTGGCTCCCAAGAAGCCAAGCCTTGCCTGTACTGTTTCTGCCCTATGGAGGATTGCCTGGGGGGTGGGGGATATGTAAACTGCCAAATATTTGGGTTAGTCTTGTAGCCTCTACCTCTACAGGAATAAACCTGCTAAAGAGCCAGGGATTAGCGATGTCAGAAGGAAAAGCTGAGTCAGGAATCTGTAGGGAAGAAAACAGCCCTGAAGTTCTGAACTCAGGTTTCCCATGTTCCTTCCATTTACCAAGTCCCTGAAAGGGTGTAGTGGTGCACACTTTAGTCCCAGCATGGTTCACCAGGGTTATCTCCATTGGTTGTCTGCTTGACTCTTGCAGTTCACCATATGAGTTACACCCATTTTACAGATGAGGAAACCAACTCAGGTAACCTTAATGACTGCTGGGAAGTGACAGAGCCAGAGTTCAGATTAGGTGTGATCTTAGTCTAGCTCCAAATCAAGTGCTGTAGGTGGTTTGCAAAGTTCACACCAACTCCCACCTGAAGTGAGCCATGCTCCCCCCCCCCCCCCCCCCCCCCGTGTGTGTGTGTGTGTGTGTGTGTGTGTTTGTGTTTGTGTTTGTGTTTGTGTTTGTTTATGTGCATTGGTGTTTCACCTGCATATATGTTTGTGTGAGAGTTTCAGATCATGGAGTTACAGACAGTTGTGAGCTGCCACATGGGTGCTGGGAATTGAACCTGAGTCCTCTGAAAGAGAAGCCAGTGCCCCCTCCCCCCAAGATAGGGTTTCTCTGTGTAGTTTTGGTAACTGTCCTGGATCTCGCTCTATAGACCAGGCTGGCCTCGAACTCACAGAGATCCACCTGGCTCTGCCTCCCGAGTGCTGGAATTAAAAGCATGCGTCACCGCCGCCCAGCTTCTTTGTGCTTTTTTCGAAGGGTACTTTTGCAACAGGGTTTCCATCCATCTTGGGCTGGCCTCCCACTTGTTAGGTAGCAGAGGATGACCTTGAGTTTCTGGTCCTTCTGCTTCCACTCCCCAGTACTGGGATTGCAGATATGAACCATCCCCGACCAAAGGTGAATGGCTGGAGCTACAGACCCGTATACAAGCAGGTGTCAAGGGGCTGTGGATGACTCATTCCCAGAAGAAACCTCTTTTGTTTTCTTTTTTTGAAATGAGGTTGAGGGGCAGTGTTAAGGTGCTTGAGTAGAGACCAAAGACAACTTTTGGAAGTTAGTTCTCTCTTTGCACCATGTGAGTCCCAGGGGTTGAACTCAGGTCATCAGCCTTAGCAGCAGGTATCTTTACCCCTGAGCCATCTCCCCGGCCCATCCTCTCCATTCTTATCCTGCTGTCAGACTACCCTGCAAGCTGGGATGAAATGCCCTGCATTTCCGTGCATGCCTTCCTCCTGAACAAGCAGGAGTTGATACTAGTACTGCAGCTGCTGAGCTGCCTGGGCCATTGTTCCCACCTCCCCAACAGACCTGTTCCAGGCTGAAAAAGATTGTGACTTCGGAAGGACCACATATGTGGTCTTGTGTGTATGGTTTTTTTTCCAACCAGCATAGATTTCTTTCTCTCTCTCTCTCTCTCTCTCTCTCTCTCTCTCTCTCTCTCTCTCTCTTTCTCTCTCTCGCTTTCTTTTTTGAGGCAGGGTTTCTCTCTGTAGCCCCAGCAACTTGCTCTGTAGACCAGGCTGGCCTTGAACTCACAGGGATCCACCTGCCTCTGCCCCCCAAGTGCTGGGGCTGGGATTAAAAGCGTGCACCACCACCACCAGCTGCTCATCATTCTTAAGTGCCTCCTGTTCCCTATGCAGTAGCCTAAGCAGTATAGGGTCACACAGTTTGCTAGACAGACCCTATCCCCCTGCATCAAAAGCTCATGGTCAGCTCAGTGTAGTGGCACACACCTTTAATCTCAGCACTTGGGAGGCAGAGGCAGGCGGATCTCTATGAGTTCCAAGCCAGCCTGGTCTACATAGTGAGGTCCAGGACAGCCAGGGCTACATAATGAGACCTGACTTTAAAACAAGAAAGAAAAAGCTTACAGCTATAGGGCAGCCTGATAGCTGATGACATTGATGAGGGAATGGAGGAGACTATGGAAGGGTGAGACTGGGGGTCAGCATGAGGACCACAGTGAGGAGCACCAGCAAGGCTGAGGATAGCCTGATGATGAAATGGAGGAGTCAGGAATGCTTCCTTCCTGCTTCTGATAGGCATGTAGTTCTTTGGTAGCAGGCTAGCTCTGTGGGGCCCTACTAGCCTCTCCGCTGGATCTCTGTGGTACCATCAACACCTTTAAGGAGCATACTAGTTACACATGTTGCCTTTTGAAGCTCTAAACCTCTTTCGGAGCTACAGACTTGAAGCTCTGACAAGCATCTAGGAGCCCAGCTGAACCCTACCTGTCAGATAGTACAATGCCCAGCTCCACATCCAAGTTCCTCAGCAGCAGCCCCAAGACCGGAAGACTGTTCTTGGTTTCCGGCTGTTCTTAGACCCACCAAGCCTCCTTTTAAGTTGTGCACCCCACCCTCCTTGCCTTGTCCCTTGCAGGTCCAGCTACAGCTACTGACAGCCATCGTGAAGCTCTTCCTGAAGAAGCCAACAGAGACTCAGGAGCTGGTGCAGCAGGTCCTCAGTCTGGCCACTCAGGTAGTGCCCCCCCCCCCCCCCCCGCCTCCCTGCTGCTCCCCACAATGTATCAGAAGAAGCCTTATTCCTGGGAGCCAGTCTCTCTCCAACCCCACCCCCAAGGGTAGCATCTGTGGGAATTGATGCCAGAGTAGCCTGAGATCCCTGACTTCCCGGAGTCAGTTACAGACAGATCTACATGGGGTGGTGTCACAGGGGGAAATTGAAGAGGGGGTATATGGGAACCAAAAGGTTTGCCGAAAGGTTCACTGAAAGATAGGGCATTGGAGACCCTGCTGAAAGTTGGGGGCTAGGATATGCCCCTTAAAGTGGTTTAGGGGCAAGCGTTTGGTTATGTTCAGAATTGTTGGTTGAGACAGGTATAGTAGTACATGTTTTTACTCTGCACTTGGAGGCAGAGGCAGGCAGATCTCTGTGAGTTCAGGCCTGGTCTACATAGTGAGTTCCAGGACAGCTAGGGCTACACAGAGAAACCCTCTCTCAAGAAACCAAAAAGAAAAAACAAACGCACGCAATTGTTGGATGCTGAGGCTGGGCTGTGGGAGACCCCCTTCTCTCATCTGGGAAGGACTTACACAGGCTTCTCCACTCCACCCTCCAAGGACTCAGACAACCCAGACCTTCGGGACCGTGGCTACATCTACTGGCGCCTGCTCTCCACCGACCCTGTAGCTGCCAAAGAGGTGGTGCTGGCGGAGAAGCCCCTCATCTCAGAGGAGACAGACCTTATTGAGCCAACGCTACTAGACGAGCTCATCTGCTACATCGGCACACTGGCCTCTGTCTACCACAAGCCGCCCAGCGCCTTTGTGGAGGGTGGCCGAGGAGTGGTGCACAAGAGTCTGCCACCCCGCACTGCCTCGTGAGTACGCTGGCCAGCACGCCTGAAGGAAGACCTTAGTTAACAAACAAGGGTTCTAGCCACCTGCCAGTGCGCAACTACATCCTAGGTGTCCATGGATCACTCCACTGAGACTGTCCATTTAACAGGGGAGGATAGTGGGTGTGGAGAGTTTGGACAGTTGAGGACCCCACAGCCAGCGGAGCTGACTTCTAGTGCTACAGACCTGTTCCCAGAACCTCTGTGGCTCCTGGGTGGCTGGTTCGGCCCAGTGACAGTCTTGGGGGCTGGTATCAGGTTTCCTTTCTAACATGAGCCAGAATGCACAGCTGGTGGGTGGGACTAGGGAGGCAGAGAGGCCAGTCATGTAGATGCCCCATCCCCCACCCGCACCCCTGGACAGTGAGGAACCCCAGTGCCTGTCTTGGGGAAGGGACACTCCGAAACCTCCGCCCCACCTGACCCTCTCTATGTCCAACAGGAGCGAGAGCACGGAGAGCCCTGAAACAGCCCCTGCTGGAGCAGCCTCTGGTGATCAGCCAGATGTCATCCCTGCCCAGGGCGACCTGTTAGGTGACCTCCTCAATCTGGACCTTGGGCCTCCAGTGAGTGGCCCACCTTTGGCTGCCTCCTCAGTGCAGATGGGAGCTGTGGACCTTCTTGGTGGTGGCCTCGACAGCCTGGTATGTCCTGGGTCCCCCAGATGATGTCACTGATGATCTTCAGATGAGCAGGCTTTCAATGCCCCTCTGTGCTATCATCAGCCCAGAGGGGTGTGTCGGATGCTCATCCTGCCCTCAGTGGTGATTGCGCTCCATGCTCAGTCACCTGCGTCCTCTTAGGATGTTCCCAGCCCTGAGAAACCAGGCCTTTATCCACCTACACTCAGGCTACACCAGCTAAGGAGAGCAGCCCAGCCAGCCCTCCATGGAAGTCAGAGTAGAGCCTCCTTCTGCCCTTCCTCAGGCACCTGATGGTGCTGGGCAGAGGCAGCTTCTGAACCTTGCACTTGGTATCAGTAGTCTGGCCATGAGAGACCCTAGGACAGACTACAGAGAGGTTAGAACACAGGCTGTGAGGGTGTCAGGCTGAAGCCACAAGGAAGGGTAGTATCCTTCCAAGGGTGGGGACCTGGGCCTCAGAACAGATCCATCCCAATGAGAGCCACAGTTAACTAACCTCTCTCTCTCTTGTCTCATGTTCTTTCCTGGCCTTTCTCTCTGCATGTCGCTGCCTGTCTCTCCACCCTGCCTGCTTCTGCTTGGAGATGGGGGATGAGCCTGAAGGGGTACGGTTCCACCCTCTGTCACCAGTTCTCCAGCTGTGCTGAACCTCGGCTGGTGGGCCAGGGTCTGCGCGGTCTCTGCTTTGACTTCCTGGCGTGCAGTTGCCCCTGGGCCCATGCCCACAAATTCTTCAGTGTCCTCACCACCCCATGACAGTGAGGCCTTGTCATCCAAAGGCCTGCTGGCCCTCAGCCTGTGAGCTCTCCTAGAGAGCCCCTCTACGCTTAGCTCACCCCTACTAGCAATGTACACTGGCTCCCCCTTTTATGGGTTGAGTCCTCTCCCAGAGGTCACTCCTTAAGGTTCAAAGCTTGTGGGACTCAGGAGTGCTCAGCCTCTTCTCCACCTGCCTTACTTAGTCTTATTTCTGCAACTTAAAGTTGATGTGGAGGTGGTCCTGTTCCTACCCCCCACACACAAACACACACTGTTTTCTAAAGACAGGTGGCTTCCTCATGGGCCCCTAATGTCCCTGCCTCTCATGCATGTCTCTGATCTCTGCCAGATTGGAGACACCAACTTTGGGGCGCCTCCAGCAGCAGTGACAGCAGCGGCGGCAGCACCAGCCAGACTTGGAGCACCCATCAGCAGTGGCCTGAGTGACCTCTTTGACCTGACCAGTGGCGTGGGCACCCTTTCAGGATCCTATGTAGCTCCTAAAGCAGTAAGTCCCTCACCTTTTCTCCTGGCAGGAGCAGAGAGGGGAACGGAACTGGGATGGGTAAGGCCTCCCACTGAACTTGGCACCTTGGGGATGGACAAGGAAGCTGAAGGGTTCAGCCCTGTGGACAGTCTCTCATTCTCACTGTGCTCTAGCTATGGTCCCGGGTTCTGACAGCCTCTGCTTTGACCTGTCTGTGACAGCAGTGCTTGCCCAGTTGCAGGTCAGCATTTGAGTAAAGATGGAGAAGGCAGCACAGACTGTTGCCTATGGGAAAGCCTGGAGGGACGGGAATACCTGCTCTTGTCAGAGTGCCTGTTCTCAGGACTGTTAGATGCAGTGTCTCAGACACAGACAGCTTCTTATCCTGGAAGGGAACTGATGGCTCTACCCAGGATGGAAATTAAAAAATAACCACATGTCTCCAGCAGTCTATGGAGAAGACAAGGAAGAAAATCTGCCCTAGAAGACATGCCAATGTGTTGTCATTGTGATATGACAAGCAGGGGTGGCATTAGTAGTTCAGGATGAGGGTGTGACTGGTGGTACTCTTAATTTCTGCAGAGGCAACTGACTCTCAGTGAAGTTCTCAACAGAACAGGTGCCAGGTGTGCTGATGTAAACCTATAATCCCAGTACTTGGGAAGTAGAGGCAGGAAGATCAAGGGTAGAATGTCACCAGACATAGTGGTGCACGCTTTTAATCCCAGCATTTTGGTGGCAGAGAGAGGCAAATCCTTGTGAGTTCCAGGCCAGCTAGGGCTATATAGTGAGACCCTGTTTCCAAGGGAGGAACAGCAGCTATAGTGGCATTTCTTTAATCCCAGCACTCAGGAAGAAGAGGCAAGTGGATCTCTGTGATTTCAAGGCCAGCCTGGTCTACATAGAGTTCCAGGATAGTCAGGGCTGCATAATAGAGGGACCTTAGCCAGGCGGTGGTGGTGCACGCCTTTAATCCCAGCACTCGGGAGACAGAGCCAGGTGGATCTCTGTGAGTTTGAGGCTAGCCTGGTCTACAGAGTGAGATCCAGGACAGGCACCAAAACTATACAGAGAAACCCTGTCTTGAAAAAAAAAAAAAAAAAAACAAAAAACAAAAAACAAAAACAAAAACAAAAACAACAACAACAACAAAAAAATAGAGACCTTATCCATGCCCCCCCCCAAAGAAAGAGAAAGGAAAACATAAAACAGGCTCCCTCCCTCCCTCCCTCCCTCCCCATGGGTTAGTCTTGGGAACTTCTGTTTATTTCTTTCTGCTTATGTAAGTATACAGCGAGTGCTCCAAGGATGCAGGGGAGCCTGAGTTGTTCCATGGCAGGATGCTCAGCA
Organism: Peromyscus maniculatus bairdii; assembly: GCF_049852395.1. Taxonomy (NCBI): domain Eukaryota; kingdom Metazoa; phylum Chordata; class Mammalia; order Rodentia; family Cricetidae; genus Peromyscus; species Peromyscus maniculatus. The sequence goes on from NC_134861.1 coordinate 8,374,391, forward strand.
TTCCTGTCTCCTATCCCCAAAACATAGTACCTCACCCCCTTACCTCATCATGCTTCCTGGAGAACGGCCCACAAGTACCCAGTGTGCTCTGAGGGTGTCACCCACCAAGACATTTTGCTAGACTAGAGATTCTAGAGGTAGATAGCTAAGCCAAATTAAGTCTTGCTCATGATACAGGGTCAGTGATAGCCATTGGAGAGTTCTAAACTGAATGATGAAACGGTTTGATTTGAGCTTTGGCCCTAAGGAAGGTGTGGACGGAGTTGCATAGGGGCAAAGGAGATTGCCAGGGTGCTCCTAGCAGCCTAGACAGCAACAGCAGCTTTGGGAGCCAGACAGAGACTGTGGCATGAGAACTTGCTCACAGTAGGAATAGCAGGATATTGAAGGGGTTGAGGCCGTTCTGATGTGACAACTAGACAGTAGGTACTGAGGTGGAGCCGTTGGAGGATGGGTGAGAACAGCCAAGTTTGGCATATAAATGCCTGTGCCTGGGACTTTGGAGAGCACAGTGTGGGTCAGGTTCACCTGTGTCAGGGAAGCTCCACAAGGACCTCGAAGGCCCAATCCTTTAACAACACGGGTCAGAGGCCATGTTCCCACCTCAGGAGCTTAGAGGTCTTTGGAGAGGAGGACCTAGGCAGCCCCTGCACGTCCCTGGCCTGGCCTCGCCTCCAGAGGTGGCAGCCAGGGCCTCAGGCAGGCTGTGACAGGCTTGGGCTGAGAGGTTCACACGACAGCATTGCAGGCTTGACGCCAGGCACGCAGCAGCCTGCACAGCAGCAGCCTCCTGGCTCCTCCCACAGCCATATGCCACTGTTACTCACTGTATGCTGGAGAAACTGCAGGGCTTTTGCCAGGGGCCACATAGCTGCTCAGTGACAGAATCTGGAATGAAATGCAGGGCAGTGACACTGTAGCCTAATCTTCAACTTCTATGTCACTGTGCTACAAAGTGAGAAGAACACTTGTATGCCTTCCATTTTTGAGACAGAGTCTCACTGTGAAATCCCATGCTGGCCTTATCTTGTGGCAATTCTCCTGCCTCGGTCTCCAGAGGGCTCAGATTATAGGATTGTAGACATGAGCTACCATGCCTGGCTACATACTCTCTAAGGTCACAAGTCTCAGTCAACAGATCGAGAGAGCACAGGGTGTGATACAAACCGTGTTTAGTTGTCTACTACACAGATTGTTGACACCAAGCACCAGGCCAAACCATACCCATTAGAAACCTAACAAAAGCCATACTTGGGAGGTAGAGGCAGGAAGATCAGGAGTTCAAGGCCAACCTTAGCTATGTGATATCAAAAACAAACAAACAAAACCACTCACTGGGGCCAGTGAGATTGCTCAGAGGGTAGAGCTGCTTACCACCTAGCTTGAGTTCATCTCTGAGCCCCACGGGGTGGAAGGAAAGAACTGAGTCCCACAAGTTGTCCTCTGACCTCCACATGCACATCATGGCATCTGTGCATATGTACACACATGAAATAAATAGAAGAAAACTTGATCAAAGTCAAGTGTAGTGGCACATGCTTTTACGCCTTTAATCCCAGTTCTCGGGAGGCAGAGACAGACAGATCTCTGAATTTGAGGACAACCTGGTCTACATAGTGAGTTCCGGGACAGCCAGGGCTACACAGAGAAACCCTGTCTTGAAAAAACAAAAAAAGCTAAGTAAATACATAAATAAAAAATGGTCAATAGGACATAGCATGCTTTTTCTTTTGGGTCACCAGCCAGCCCCCAAATCGTGACACAGAGACTTCTGTTTTCTTTTTTGGTTTTTTGGAGACAGGATTTCTCTGTGTAGCTTTGCACCTTTCCTGGATCTCGCTCTGTAGCCCAGGCTGGCCTCAAACTCACAAAGATCCGACTGGCTCTGCCTCCTGAGTGCTGGGATTAAAGGCGTGTGCTGCCGCCACCTGGTTGTGTGTGTGTGTGTGTGTGTGTAGATTTTAACTGATGGCATCACTGCTAGTCTGGTAGAGATGATGTACCTGCTCACACTTAGTGCTGGTAATAGGCTGTGAGGACTGGGCTAGAAGTAATCAGGCAGACTCCTGGGGAAGAGTCCTTGCCACAGGACAGGACTTTCCCACCTCCTTAGTACTGCTTCCTTCACTCGCAGTGGCAGGGACTATACTTCCTTCATAACACTATTACTGCTGGGGTTGTCTGCCCTTTTACAAGATTCCCTACCTTCCTTGGATAAGTATGTGCCCTACACATGGAGCATGGAGCTCCCTGTATGTGAAAACTTCAAGTTGGTCCAGCATGAATTAGCAGCTAGTTGAGGGATTCAGTCAGCCAGTAAGATTTAATTCTGTTGGGACTTTCTCAAGACTCTATGAGTCCACAATGACCCTCAGAGTGCTATGTCAGATGTGACATGGTAGTTGGGAGAGGACCAGTTCTGCAAGCACAAGAGACCTGCTGAGACAGGGTCACATGCCTGTTCTGTGGGAGCCATGCCTAGGGCTAGGCTTAGCAGCTTTCTGAGTGCTCTTACCCCAAGCCTTTGTTGGGGACTCAGTGCTGATGGTTTCTGACCCAGGGGACACAGGGTGCTCAGAGCCTGCCAGGTGAGGTGGGGACAGAGAACTTTCCAACAGTGGGAGACAGCAAGTGGGACATCTTGGGGAGAAGGGACAATATAAGCCTTGAGTAGGTCCTAGGCTATGAATACCAGTGCAGAGTGGAAAAGGTTTTCCAGGGGTTGGTGATTGTGTTTGCATTTTACAGGATAATTCTAGCTGCTGTGGAAAGGAGGAAGGAGAAATCTGGGCAGCCACCTGGGTGAAGCTGGGGTACCTTGAGAAGTAGAAGCCCTGAGGGCAGATGTAGGCAGAAGCATTGAAAAGACTTGAGCTATTTGTACACTGGGGCGCTTGCGGAAGCTGTCTGGTGAACTGTAGCCTTTTATTATCAAGGGGCCAGTGAGCCAGTCCGAGGAGACAGAGGGCCTGAGAGGCCCCTGAATCCAAAGGATGACACTTGGAGTTGCCCTGCACAGGCAGGCTTGAGTCCTGCCATTTCCTTGGTAAGCACCCTGTGCAGCGCCACCCGAGGCTCTGAGGCAGGTGGAGACGGAACAGTAAAACCCTTCCCTTAAGGAGCAAGCAGCTGGGAGGAGGGCAGGGTTCCTGGTGCAGGCATTCTGTGCTGAGCCTGCTAAGGACAGCCAGGACACTGGGAGGCCAGAGCTGCTTTGGTACTATCCATGGTGCAGCCAGTTTCTTCAGAGGAAGACTAGCCCTGTCTCCTGCAGGGAAGGACGGGCTGTAACAGCCAAAGAGAAGTCAGGCTGTGGCCAGGATCCAGAATACTGTTGGACACTCAGCTCTGACCTTGGCTTGTCATGGTACTGGCAAGGCTCATCTGTCTCCTCACCTTTCTTCAGTCTTTCTCTGTATTGCCTTTTTTGACCTCTGAAGATGTCCTTCCTGTCCTCAACTACTCGGATACAGAGCTATGCTATGGTGCTGGTTCTGGGTGGGCTACAGGGTTAGCTTATTTATCATGCCTTAGTGGTAGAGGCAGGTTGATCAGAAGGCCCTTGAGGAAAGAGAAAAAGGATCTCAGGCTAGCTATGACTTTGGGGTGGAGAAGAGTCACACAGCTCCTCCCATCCTCTTCCCTACAGGTCTGGCTCCCTGCCATGAAAGCCAAAGGCCTGGAGATCTCTGGCACCTTCACCCGCCAGGTTGGCTCCATCTCCATGGACCTGCAGCTGACTAACAAAGCCCTGCAGGTCATGACAGATTTTGCCATCCAGTTCAATCGTAACAGGTGAGCCCCTGACCAAACTCAACATCAGTCACTTTCTTGTCCACTTTGTGGACGCCAGAGCACCAGACAGAATGGAGAGGTCATCTCCCCTAACTTACTTTCCTCCACTGCCCAGAGAACAGTTCTGGGTCAGAAATCATAGCTCCAAGCCAGCAACCCTCCACTGGAAGTCCCTGCATTGTCTCCTGCCTGCCTCTCCTCCCAGGCCTGAGTCCCTTTCGTGTGGGGAGCAGCTCTGAGAAAGTGGGTGCCACCCTCCCCCAAGAGCAAAAGATTGATCAGACAAGGACTCTGAGAATAAGTAGTGGGTGCTCCCGGCTCCTCACCGCCCCGTCCCCCACATTTCCTGTGCTGTGTGTGGTGAGAAAACAGGCCTGCTAGCGCCATGCGCCGGCAAGGCCAGGCTCTCTGGGAACCTTGGCAGCCCTCTTGATGACTCCTCTTCCTGAGCGGCTCCAGTGAGGAGCAAACTGGCCCTCTAAGAAGTTGACTGAAGGGGCGGCTTCCTCAGGAGAGCCTTAGGCGGACTGGGGAGGCTGAGGCAGCCCAGCCTCTTCCCCTCACAGGACATTAGAGGCTGTAGATGCATGACTGCTTATAACAAACCCTCTGCATTGAACACTTCCTGGGTAGCAGATCCTAGGCCAAGGTCTCCATAGAGCGACCTGACAGTCCAGGAGGGCAGCTGTTATCTCCTCTTATAATGGGTAAGCACACTGGTGCTGGGGCAAAGGCCCTGCCCGCTCCCAGCTGACACTGACAGACTGCACTCCCTCAAAGCTGGAGTGCAGAGCCCCGCGGTACAGCTCTGGTCCCCTGGAGTCTAAGCAGGCCTGAGGAGAGAGCGGAGCTTCAGCAGAGCCTTTCCTCCTCCATGGAGGACGGCATGGAGGGTCAGTGTCTCCTCAGGAAGAAGGAACTGTGTGCACTTGTGGTTTTCACCACGGTGGAAACCGGCCTATTGCGGTGCACTCCCCTGGACATAGCACTCATTCCGGCTCCCCTCCACACACTGTGACTCGCCTTCCAGAAGTCTGTGTCCTCCGGAAACACCTTCCTGTCCACTCACACAGAGAGGCAGGGCTCTCCTGAATCTGTGGCGGTTGGCGGCATGGCCGGTTCGAGGCCAGCCAGGGAAACCTGCTCTTTGCTGGGCTGCTCAGACCCTCTGAAGTCAGGGCTCTTAGCAATAACTACCTGGCTGTCAGTGTGCCATCGAGAAGCTGCAGTCCAGGCCCCTGGTGTTGGGTGAGGTCCTAAAGAAAGGGCAGGGGTGTGCCACCTTGGCCTGTCAGGGTCCAGTGCAGAGGAAACGGCAGCAGAGATTAGCTGCCTTAACCGGCCTGGGCTGTAGTGCTGGTCCCAGAGTCTTGCCCCTCTCTACATGGCCAGTGGAGCACGGGTGGTCAGGAGCTTGGGAAAGCTTGCTTAATGAAGGAGCTCCTTGCCGGCACCTCCCTCCCACTCCGGAGCACAGAGGGCCAGCCCTGTCCCGTCAGCACCCACTCCTCCCCCGGGCCTTCTCTCCTCAGCTTTGGCTTGGCCCCGGCTGCGCCGCTCCAGGTGCACGCACCGCTCAGCCCCAACCAGACTGTGGAGCTCTCCCTGCCTCTCAGCACCGTGGGCTCAGTCATGAAGATGGAGCCTCTGAACAATCTTCAGGTGTGTCCCCACAGGGCTGGGACGGATGCTAGCCATATCTGCAGACCGTATCTGCGGAAGGCCTAAGAGAGAATGTGCTCTGGGCTGCAGACGGAACCTGGGCGAGGGGACAAAGGGCCGTGGCTGCAAGGGAGGGTTCTATGAGAAGGTCTGCTCAGGGCACCCTGCTTGGGGCCTCAGGGTGTCAGGCCTTGGGGACTGACTGGGGACCCCCATGCCTAGGTGGCTGTGAAGAACAACATTGATGTCTTCTACTTCAGCACCTTGTACCCACTGCATGTCCTCTTCGTGGAGGATGGGAAGATGGGTGAGTTGTGAGGGCCCTGGGGCTGTTCAACAGGATGACAGCCAGGAGGCGGGAGGAGGCCAGTGCTTGTACGAGAGTTAACAAGACAGCTTTGCCTTGGGGTGGGACCTTGAGCACATCCGCCTCACTTGATGCCCTGCTGCTCACCCTTCAGCTTGTCCCATGGGGGCAAAGAGCCAGGTCAGTCTCCATACCTGGGTCTATCTCCTCAGTGCTGGGGCCAGAACCCGGAGAAGGCTGCAGGGAAGGCTGGGCCTGGGCTGTGTGGCCATGTCTGAGGATCAGGCTGCACAGAGGTGGAAGAAAATGTCAGATGTAGGGTAAGGGAGAGAAGAGGCAGGAAGCAGAGGACATTTAAGACCAGGCCTGTGTCCTGAGCTGAAGCAGATGCAACTGTGGAGGAGGCGGTGCCTTCACTCAGCTCCAGGTGGCACATTGGGGACCAGACCCATTTCCTGTCATGTGATGCTGAGGGGCCAGTTTTGAGGATCCCATCTCTCACCCCATCCTACTCACCCCGTAGACCGGCAAATGTTCTTGGCCACATGGAAAGACATTCCCAACGAGAATGAAGCCCAGTTCCAGATCAGAGACTGCCCACTCAACACAGGTGAGGCCCCCACCCCCCAGGATTCCACTCACTCTCTCCCTGTACCCACTGAATGTGAGCCTTCCATGGCTGTCTGATCCCGCAGAGGCTGCAAGCAACAAGCTGCAGAGCAGTAACATCTTCACCGTCGCCAAGAGGAATGTGGAGGGCCAGGACATGCTCTACCAGTCTCTGAAGTTGACCAACGGCATCTGGGTGCTGGCAGAGCTGCGGATCCAGCCAGGCAACCCCAGCTTCACGGTGAGAACTCGGGTACCCACTGTCAGGTCTGACCCTCCGCCTCCTGCCCTGGCAGGGCTTCCCCCAGTCAGCATTGCTAGTCCGGGCTGTGGGAGACGGTGATCTCAGGGGCACTGTGCCAAGGTCTCTGAGCCTGGTGTGAGAAGTGGTTCTCTGAACTTTGAGAAACTTCAGCTCAGCCCCATCAGTTACCCAGATAAGACACCAAGGCACATAGACATAAACACATGGACTCAGATAGGGAAATAGGATCACTGCTACAGACTTTGGCCCTGCTGCCATATGGGGGCCTGAGTGCCTAGCCAGGGGCACACTGATTCTCAGCAACCATACCTCTAGACACCAAGTCAGAGCTATCGGAGGACAGCTTCATGGGGTCTGGGTATTCTGTAAACTGCACTGCTGTTCCCAGGCCTGGAGTCAAGGCTTTGTTTCCCCCACGCACCCTTGCCTGGTAGGTGTGGCCCTGTAGATATTACCTTCCAATTCTGGTGACCTTGGCGCTGGTGGGTGGGGCTGTGACGTTAGCTGAGGTGGTGGTAATTCACATCTCCGTCTGATTGTTACATGTCCACCTTCCCTGCTGGTGCCATGGTACAGGACTTGGAGGTTAGCAGATTGCTTCTCTCTTCTTCTGCCCCACCTCCATCCTTACTGGCAGTATTGCGCATGCCTCATCTCCCGATCTGACCCCAATGCATTCTCCTTCCCTCTGTAACTTGGCTTTGCTTAAATGTGATGCTTCCAAGGCCCAGCAGACGTGCATGGAGCCTACTAACACCAGGGCTTTCCCACACTTCTACATGCGTGGTATGTAGAGCCCTTCCTTAAAAGGAGGCCTGTGGACCGCTCTGCGAGCTGCTGCTGCTGAATTCCAGAATTCTGCTGGCCACTCCTTCCTAACTGCAGCCTCAGACAGATGGGATGCTCTCAAGTACAAGTGCAGGCTGGCTGGCTTCCTCCCCTCTGCCCAGAGTCTCAAGGCTAAGACCTCAGGCAGCACTGAGGTGATCTGGCACAAACCTGCTTCCTGTGCAGGAGTCAGAGCAAGCCCCACACACCTTGCCGTCCCAGCAGAGACCTGCTCCCTCTTAACCCTCTGCCCACCAGGATTGCCTGTCAGAGTCGCTCTTGACCTTGACCTCCAGTGGTTGCAGGGGCAGACAGCCCAAAAAGGGGGGTGGGGTCTGGGTACTCCCGGCAGCTCGTGAATCTTGTCTCCTGCCAGTGGCTCCTGCTGGCAGAGCAGACAGCAGGTGTGGGGGCTGCAAGTCTGTTTGGTTCCCCGCAGCTGACTGTGCCGGCCACCCCCTCTGCTTTACCTCACATCTGCCCCACTCTGAGCTGCCACCCTGCCATGTGTGCATGCACAGACACTCAAGCTCACTCCCCAGCTGGTGCCTGCTCTCTCCCATCCTTTACTGAAGAGCTCTGGGGATGAGTTCTTTCTCCGCCCTCCTCTTCTCCTGCAGCTGTCCCTGAAGTGCCGAGCACCAGAGGTGTCCCAGCATGTATACCAGGCCTACGAGACTATCCTCAAGAACTGAAGTCCCTCCAGCATCCGCCCCAGCCTTCTGCCAGCCCTATTGTGGAGCCCCTGTGGGTGGCAGTACCTCCTCCTTTCTTTGGGGAAAGGCCAGGTGGGCTCCTGACCATCCAGGAAGCTCCCTTGAGCCTAACTGAGGGCCCGGAGCAGGGCCAGGCCCCTCCTGGAGTGATATCTCCATGTATCTCAGTGGCTGTTTTTCCATTGCTGTTGCTGTGGGATCAAAGGAAATGGAGCCAGCATAGCGGCAGAAGCTGGACCAGAGGCCACAGGGTGCTCCGCCTTCTCCCTTTGCCTGGGGGTGAGCATGGAACTCCCTTTGGGGTCCCAGCCCATAATCCCTGCCCTGTCTCCCCACTGAGCCTGTCCTGGGTAGAGTCCGGGTGCCAATATTACTGCTCTGTCACAGTCTTGGGACTCCAGGGGCCAGATGTGCTGGGCAGATATGAGCCCAGAGGGACAACCTGGGCCAGCACTGTATACCCCATATATACCAGTTGGTGCTCTGTGACTGCCTGCGTGGTCCAGAGCCATCTGGAATTCTGTTCCCTCGTGCCCTGGAGGATGGTCACTGCCTACAAAACATTCCTTGGTGTCCCCTCTGTGAGTCCCGGGCTCTTAGAACAGAAGAGGGTAAAAGGCGGAGCAAGCAGCAGTGGCAGTGCTTCCCGCGTGGAGCTCCTGTGGGTCTCTAGCATCCGCTGCCCTCCCCTGGCTCCCCAGGCTCAGTGTGTATAACAGTGATAGGTTTGCCTGTCACTGCTGTTTGATAATAAAGAGATTCTGCTTTTGGCAGTCACGCACACTTCTTTCCCTCTACAAAGAAAGACCGGCCTAAGAAACTGCTTCTGGTGGCTGGGGATAATGGCTGACCCCACAGTAACTATATCTAATACGTATAAATAGAGAATATATATTGTATGTTTACTCTTATTTTCAAAAAGAGAAAACGAATAAAAATGATGACATCAAGTGTGTCCCTGGCCAGTGTGTCAGGTCATAAGGCTCTTCTGGGCAAGGGTCCTGGGCTGAAGCCATATACCTGACTGTGGTCCCTGCCCTGATTCTCTGTCCCTTCATTCTGCCCTGCTGGTGTCTCTGACACCTTCCTGCCATTGATGCTAAGTCTCACCTAGCTGATGCTGTGTCCCCTCTGATTCCAGGGAAGGGCATGCAGTTCCATTTGAGTTTCCTCCTCTTTTGTGCTATCTTGGAGCAGTGGGAATGCCTAGGGAAAGAGGGGGACACAGCAGAGGGGGAGCAGTGTTGCCTGTCTTTTCCTGGGGCGATGTCATCTGGGGAGAGACTCACCCAGGAAGAGGCACTTACAAGAGACCAAAGAAACAATTAGCCCAGGGAACATGTACTACTTACAGGAAATTCTACCACCCAAGAATAACACCACCTCAGCATTGTTGACCTCTTGTTACCCTTGGGGAGGGGAGGAGTCTCCTGTTGCCTGCTTCTGTGAGGTAATGTTGCTGGATCCAACTTTGTGATGGTCATGTGCAGTTGATCATAGCTACTCTGGTTTCAGGACAATAATGGTCATCATATCGTGTCTGAACAGGGTCCCACAGTAACCTGCCCCTTAGTTCAGCTCTTATGTTTTTTCCCATGCTCTCTTTGGGAATAAGCATGTGCCAATAGACCAAAGCAACGGTCCTTTGTTCCTTTATTCTCAGTACTTCAGCCAGTTAATAGTCTCTGCTGTAAGAACTGCCCACTGCATAAAGAAGCTTTCCTGACCAAGGCCTACAGCAGCAATAATCTCAACAGCAGTAACATGTCCACTAGGAGCTAAGACTTCACCAGCCACAGACTTCTGTCTGACAGTCAACGAGGGTTCCCTGCTGTGGAGCAGGCCTTCAATCGAGTTAGAAAGCAAAGCAATTGGTTTCACTCATAACAGTTGTACCACTCCTGAATCTCCAAGCACATCTTGCCGGGTAGGCTGATATTAACATATTAACATGCTGCCTGTGCACAAGTTGAGAAGGGCCACTGGTAGCAACTTGTCAGAAGCCTGCATAGCACCTGGTGTTATGAAAGCCAGCCAGCTGGGAGGAACCTTCCAGCCCAGCCCTCACAGGCTTATCCATGCTCTACAGCACAGCTTATGGTGTCTTCAGCAACAGGGACTTACATCTAGTTCTAGTGTGCAGTCAACAGCAGTGACAGTTACCTTTGTGATTTGTAAGGCATCAACTAGTAGAAAGAGAACATCCCTAACACTGGGATTTTCATCCAAAAACATTCTGAATGTGCCTTTTCCCACCACAGCGCCTTCATCATTTAAACTTTTTAACTGACTTTTTTTTTTTTTTATCCAGACAAAGTTTCTCTGTGTTCCAGCTGTCCTGGAACTCTCTTTGTAGACTAGGCTGCCCTTGAACTCACCTCTGCCTCCCAAGTGCTGGGATTGAAGGCCTGTGCCGCCAACACCCAGCCTGTTTTTACGTTTTTATACAGCGGCTGTTGTAGGGTTTTCTGCCACCTTGTTGGGTATTATCAGTGCCACAAAATTCCCAAGAGCTCTGCCCAGTGCCTGGACCCTGGACCCTGGATAGACATATTTTTCATCCTAGCAGATTATTTCAGGGGCTTCTCAACATTTGTAAGAAACTCAGAGGTTAGCTGGGTGACGGTGGCACAGAGCCAGGTGGATCTCTGAGTTTGAGGCCAGCCTGGTCTACAGAGTGGCAGAGTGAGTTCCAGAAAAGGCTTAAAGCTACACAGAGAAACCCTGTCTCGAAAAAACAAAAAAAAGAGAGAGACTCAGAGTTTCACATATAATGAAACTTTTTTCTTTGGATAAGGCATCTGAATAGCTTTTTAATAGTCTTTTGGCGTACAATGTATTCTGATCATGGTTTTCCCTCCCCGTCCATGTAACTCCATGCATTCCTTCTGTCTGTAGAAAACAAGCAGGCAAATTAAAAACAAAACAAAACAAAACAAAACAGGATAGAACAAAAGAACCATAGAAAAGAAAAAAGGGAGGCTGGAAAGATGGCTTAGCACTTAAGAGCACTTGTTGCTCTTCCAGGGGACCCGGGTTCAATTCCCAGCACCCACACGGCAGCTCACAACTGTCTGTGACTCTAGTTCCAGGAAATCTGACACATTCATACACAGACATACATGCAGGCAAAACACCAATGCACATAAAATAAAAATAAGTTATCTTTAAAAAAAAAGAGAAAAGAAGCAGCAGCATAAATATATGCAGAAAACACAAACTAGAAACGAACCATACTATGTAAACAAAAGACCAGTGAGGTAAAAAATTCCCAGACAAAACACTGAGACAAAAAACCAAAAAGCTCAGAGGTTAAGAGCACTGGATGCTCTACCAGAGGTCCTGAGTTCAGTTCCCAGCAACCACATGGTGGCTCACAACCATCTGTAACGAGATCTGGTGCCCTCTTCTGGCCTGCAGGCAGAACTCACTGTATACATAATAAATAAATCTTTAAATCAAAAACAAAAATCAAAACAAACTCCAAAAACACCATTGAGTTCATTTTGAGTTGGCTGTCTACTGCTGGACAGGGGGCCTGCCCTTAAATGTGGTTTGTAGATAGCTTCTTGGTTAGGGATGGGAGCTGGTGTTCACTTCCACACTCAGTGCTGGGAACCCATCTGGCTTGGACCTGTACAGGCCCTGTGCATGCTGCCACAGTCTCTGAGTTCGTATGTGTGTTACCCTGGTTGTGGCTAGAAGGCATTGTTTTCTTGGTGTCTTCCATCCCCACTGGCTCGTAAATCTTTCCACCTCCTCTTCTGCAAATTTCCCTGAGCCCTGAAGGGAGGGATTTAATGGAGATGTCCCATTTAGGACTGAGTGTTCCAAGGTCTCTCTCTGCACAATGTCCAGCTGGGGATCTCAGTGTTTGTTTCCATCTACTGCAGATGGAAGCTTCTCTGATGATGGCTGAGCAAATCACCGATCTATGAGTATAGCAGAATGTCATTAGGAGTCATTTCATTGCTACATTCTTTTAGCAGAACAGTAGTATTTAGTTGTTCCCTAGGTCTATGGCCTATCTGGCCTCAGGTTTTTGACCACTGTCAGGCATGTGTTCCATCTCGTGGAGGGGCCTTACATCCAATCAGATAGTGGTTGTTAGTCCCACAGCTCATGTGCCGCTATTGACCAGTGTATCATGCAGACAGGTCACCACTGTAGATGGAAGGGTTTGGAGCTGGGTTGGCGTTTCCCTTTCTCTGGTAGCATGCCGAGTACCTTCTAGTACCATGAACACCATTCAGTAGGGGCGAAGGCTCTTGGGAGGCACCAGCTCAACTCCCCCCAAAAGTGGACAGTCAGGTATGAAAGTGTCTGCAGCAGAAGGACCTTACCATCCCTCTGTGCAGAGCAAACAATAGCCTTGACTAAAGCCTGAGTTGATTGGTGTTTCCATGGGGCCCTTCTGGCCAACAATGTAATACATTCCTGGCATTGGAGTTTTCATTTGGTGGCAAGAGCTGTCTAGTTGTCTAGTTGAGGCTTTGTTTCCCTGTTATTTGGTGATTACATTTAGGTTTGTTTTGGTTTTTGTTGTGGATTTTTGTTTTGTTTTTTAAGACAGGGATTCACTGTGTAGCCCTGGCAGTCCTGGAACTCACCCTGTAGACCAGGCTGGCCTCGAACTCACAGAGATTCACCTGCCTCTGCCTCTGTGCCCTGGCTTAGGTTTCTTTCGTGTGTGTGTGTGTGTGTGTGTGTGTGTGTGTGTGTGTGTGTGTGTGTGTGTGTGTACATATATATGTATGTGTATATATATATTAAGAATCTTCTCCAGGGGCTGGAGAGATGGTTCAGGGGTTAAGAGCACTGGCTGCTCTTCCAGAGGACCCAGGTTCAATTCCCAGCACCCACACGACAGCTCACAACTGTCTGTAACTCCAGTTCCAGGGGATCTGACACCCTCACACAATGCATAAAATAAGGTTTAAAAAAGCATTCAGGCCGGGTGGTGGTGGCGCATGCCTTTAATCCCAGCACTCGGGAGGCAGAGCCAGGTGGATCTCTGTGAGGTTGAGGCCAGCCTGGGCTACAGAGTGAGATCCAGGAAAAGCGCCAAAACTACAGAGAAACCAAAAAACAAAAGAAAAGAAAAAAGAATCTTCTACTGTAGAAGGTTTCCACATGTCCTCTCCAATGTCCCCTAATTTAGCTGTCCCTCACTCCCCCTTCCTCACTCCCTCTGTTCAGTCCTTCTGTTCCAGACCCCCAAACCTCTCCATAAGTATCTATTCTGTTTCTCCTTCCTCAGAAGATCATTCCCTCCACCCTAGTCTTCTTGCTATACCTAACTTCTGAGGTTATACAGATTGTGGTATGCCCATTGAAGGCTTAAAAACTAACATCCACATATAAGCAAACACATATCATTTGTCTTCACTCAAAATGATTTTTTTTAGCTCCATCCATTTACCTGAGAATTTCATTTTTTTTAAACAGCTGAGTAATACTGTATTGTGTAAATGTACCACATTTTCCTGATCTATTCATCTGTTGATGGAAATCTAGGCTGTTGCCAACTTCTGGCTCTTAGGAATAAAGCAGCAATGAACATGGCTGGGCTCACATCTATGCAGTAGGATGTAGAGTTGTTCGGGTAGATGTCCGAGAGTGGTGTCGCCGGATCTTGAGGTGGAGCCAGTCCCGTCTTTCTGAGGAATCTCCTCCCTGATCTCCATGGTGGCTGCACACATTTTCACTCTCACCAGCAGTAGATGACTGCTCCCTACTCCACATCCTTGCCAGTATGAGCTTCCAGTTTGTGTATTGATCTTGCCCATTGTATTGATCTTCTGACTAATGTTGTCAAAGAAGTTTTGATTTGCATTTCCTTAATGACTAAGAATACTGAACATTTCTTTAAGTGTTTCTCAGACATCTGTGTTTCATCTTTCGAGAATTCTCTGTTTAGCTTCTGTGCCCCATTTTTTAATTGGTTTGTTTTCTTAATGTCCAGTTTTTTGTTTTTTAATTCTTTATGTATTGTAGACATTAACCCTCCTGGGGTGTCACTAGGGGACACAGCACATCTCTCCATCCCTCAGGGCTTGGCAGGCTCAGTTTGTGTTTCTGGCAAGTGAGGCTGATTTCAGCTGCGCCTGTGCAGGGGCGCTGCTGCCACTGGCCACACCTGGAGGTGGAAGGGCGCCAACCCTCCTGTATGTTATTATAGGGCAGCCTTAATAATCTTCTTCCCGGGGGCCCAAAGAGAAACTGCCAACGGTGAGAATTGTTTTCAGGAAAAGAATGTAAGTACACTGAGCTCTTTGTCCATCTACTTTATTCCTCTGGGATAAAATTCTATCTACACAGCTTCACTTCTGTCCTCATGCCTAGCTCTTCTTTCCTGATTTCTCTCTATATTTATCTACTGCTCCCTCTAAGTTCTATCTTAATTCTCTCACCTTAATTCTGCCTCAACTAGGTTCTTCTCATCTCTTTCTTACCCAGCTAGTACTTCCCCATCTGTCTCTTCCTCATCTGGACACTTGAAGTCTGTTCTTAGAGAGTACAGAGGTATCTCTGATAAGGTACTTTCCTCCATCTGGGGATGGACCTGGCCAGATGCTGCCAATGATGGTAATTACGGGGAGGCTTGAACTGGGGTTCTGGCCGTGCATAGCTGTCAGCACAGAAGTTTATCTAAATATTCCTTTAGTAGAAGGGAAATGGTGCCCAATAAATGATGGAAAAGCTACAATAGCACACAAGAAGCTCATAGCAGGAAATGGCTAATAATCAAAAGCCAAATATCACCAAGGCTCCTTAAGCCTCAGCTTGACCTCTGGAAGGCCCTTGGCATCTTCTGGGTATTAGCTTGTCATAATCGGCTGAAATCCTACTTCATATATTTTTGCGGCTTGCAACACAACACTGAAGCCTCCTACTCGTCCAGAGTCCCTGCTGAATCCACTGGACTCCCCTGCGTTCACAGTTTGCCAGGCCTGATACCCTGACCATCAGAAAACACCTCGCACATGGCTGCTTCCTTCAGTCTTGCCTGTCCTTCCTTTCTGTCTTCTAGCCCAGGATATTCTTGGAGACCTCGGCTGGCAGTAAACTGGCTGAGTAAACCTAATGACTTGTACGAACCAGTCCTTCAGGGACTGATCTCCCTCCAATCATGCCTCAGATTGTGTGCAGTCTTTGTCTTGAGGATGAACGAGCGACCAGTTACAGCAGACCATGGCTCTGCATCCCCGTGTCCCGTGGCCTCCTAAGTCAAACAGTGAGAGATTCTCTTATTTCTCATCTAAAAGTTCCTAACACTTAGAAAGTGGAGGCAGGAGGATCTGGAGTTCAAGGCTAGCCTCAGTTACATAGCAAGTTAGAAGCCACCCTGGAGGCTACATAGCGGGGGGACCCGAGGATGACTGTGGCTTAAAGTAAGTTTTGATTTTACTCAATCACTGGGCAACTCAGTGAAACGTTTCACTATTAGGATAAGAATTTGTGCTATATCAAGCTGATAATAGAAAAAAATAAATAATTTAAAAAAAAGAAGCCACCCTGGACTATATCAAACCCTTTGTCAGAAAAATAACTGGGCTGGAGAGATGGCTTAGAGGTTAAGAACACTGGCTGTTCTCCCAGAAGAACCAGGTTTGATTCCTGGCACTCACATGGCAGGTCACAACTGTAATTCCAATCCCAGAGCTATGACCCCCTCCTCTTCTGGCCTCTGTGGACAAAAGGCGGCAAGTATGTAGTACACAGACATGCATGCGGACGAAGCATCCATATGCATAAAATACATTTTTTTTTTTTTTTTTTTTTTTTTTTTTTTTTTAAAGATTTATTTATTTATTATGTATACAGAAGAGGGCGCCAGATCTCATTACAGATGGTTGTGAGCCACCATGTGGTTGCTGGGAATTGAACTCAGGACCTTTGGAAGAGCAGTCGGTGCTCTTAACCTCTGAGCCATCTCTCCAGCCCCCCATAAAATACATTTTTAGAAAATTCAAAGTAAATAACAGACTAGAGAGATGGCGCAGTGCTTGAGAGGGCTCCATAGGACTCGCCTTTGGTTCCAGCACCCACATGAGGCAGCTCGCAACTGCCTGTCACTCCAGCTCCAAAGGATGTGACACCTTCTGGATTCTGTGGGCACCTGCGTTCATGTGCACATGCCCACACACAAACACCTACTTTTTAAAAAACTTTAAATAAAAACAACCAACAAAAACTTTGCAATTCAAAGAGTTCAGAGGCAACTTTGTTCCCAGTTCTTAGCTTTTCTGTACTGGGCCATTATTCAGGACTCTATCTACAAGCTGAACCGTGGGGCTTTATTACTTCTGTACTAAAGTCAGATCTGATGGGTCCTGGCACTCCCACTTCCCCTCACTGTCCCATTCTTCCTGTGGGTTCTGAGTTGTTGGATACTAGAAAGTGCTCTTAAGCACAGATTAATTTACACACACACACACACACACACACACACACACACACACACACACGCCCGTAAGAAATGGACAAGCCCATACTCCCATCCCATCCGTGCCAATTTAACAGCTGTGTGAGGACATTTTCATTGTCCTTCCTCCCTTACACAGGCAAGCTCTTTCTGAGCAGAGAGCTGGCCCTCCAATGCATGTCTTGTCACCCACTGCAAAGGTCACACGAGAGCCACCACAGCCTGCTTAAGGTCCCTTTCATCAACGGCTTAGGGGGCATCCCTGAATTCATGTGGTGGACCCCATTCATAAAAGAAGTATAGCAAACCGAAGGCAACAGCCACCCCAGGAGACGACCTCTCCTCCAGACACTCCATCTTCAAATGGAGCAGCCTCGCTGTATGTCTCATCACCCACAGCACGACAGCAAAGCTGCTTCTCCCATCTTACCTTTGGTTCAGTCATGGTCCAGTTTGGGTACCAAGTGTTGTGTGGCTTCCTGGAAAGACGTGAGCAATAGACATTCACCCAGACGGGACCAACAACAGAAACCAAAGGATTCCACCTAACTCTAGCATGGCAAAGCCATGAATTTAAGGACTGTTGCTTCCAGGAGCACGGACAGTTTTCAAGCAGCTACCCCAGCTGCTGAGGAAGTTGCCCTTTCCTCCCCCAGCGAACGACAACCATTTCTACCACGCACCACCTCCCGGGTTGAGTTATGAGCCCTCCCCTCCTTCCACGGGGAAGAGGGTCTCGTGTGGCCAGTCACAGCTATTCTGGATTTCAAGAGGACAGCAACCCAGAGAAGAGTTCCACAGCAGCTACCCACCACCAAGGCCTGCCATTGGTCGTAAACCTCACACTAGCCTGGTTCCCGGGGAGCTCTTCTGGCAGGGTTACTTTCTGGCCCCAGAGACTTCTGTTTCTAGAAGGTCCTGCACAAGTACCCCACCAGCCCCGCCTCCTGCCCGCCTCACACTGCTGCCCACAGGTACCCCACCAGCCCCGCCTCACACTGCTGCCCACAGGTACCCCACCAGCCCCGCCTCACACTGCTGCCCACAAGTACCCCACGAGCCCTGCCTCCTGCCCGCTTCACACTGCTGCCCACAGGTACCCCACCAGCCCCGCCTCCTGCCTGCCTCCACTGCTGCCCACAGGTACCCCACCAGCCCCGCCTCCTGCCCGCCTCACACTGCTGCCCACAGGTACCCCACCAGCCCCGCCTCCTGCCCGCCTCACACGGCTGCCCACTGGCCAAACTTCTGCAAAAAGAGGGAAAGTTCCCCGCCACTGCTCCAGCTCAGCCTTGTGTGTGCTGCTCTGGGGACTCCAGTCTCCAGAGCCAGCCAAGGCCCTTGACCGTACACACCTCATTGTTAACTGAAAGTCGGCGTTTGGAAAACCCCAGGCCAATGCAGCCTGAGCCTCTGACCTGCCCAGTAGAGTAGCACAGTGTTTGTGCCTTGAAAAGAAAGACTGTCACCTGTTACCTTCCTCCCCTGACCCAGCTTCCTGAGTGTACCCCTGGGGAGCAGCTGCAGGGGTCACCACCCCCACAGTCTGCATGTTTGAGCCTCCTAGGGCCTTGTAGGCCTCCCTGTCTCCACCCCTTCTCTGCTGAAGCCAGAAGTGTGGACACAGGATGGCTGCCCCCATGGAGGACAATGGTCAAGGAAGAACAAGGACCGATGACCTGGGAATGGAAGGCATTGAGAGTTTGGGTGGAGGACGTGAGGACTGGACCAGCCTCACCCTTGGGTCACTCTCCCCCTTCAGCCTCGGCCTTCATCTCAGGCGTGGGCAGAATCTGCTCCGTCCACCTAGAGACACTCAGTAAGAATGGCCCCAGCATGAGGGGAGAAGAGGCCTGAAGGGGCAGGGCAGGCACACATGGAATGTGAAACCAGATGGAGGGAATACGAGGGTGCAGGGGACAGTGTGTGTGTGTGTGGGGGGGGTGATAAGGAAGTAGAGGGTGTCTGGAGAGATGACTCAGTGGTTAAGAGCACTTATTGCTCTTTCAGAGGACGCCGGTTTGGTTCCCATCACCCACACAGTGGCTCACAACTATGAGCCAATCCCTTCTGACCTCTGCAGGCACCTGCACATAGGTGGTACACACACATGCACTCATACATACACACAAATTTTAAAATAATAAGAAAAGAGAAGGGGAAGGTTAAGGAGAGGGTTGACCAAAACTAAGGATGAATAAGGAAGCCATTTGAAGACCAGGCATAGTGGCGCACACCTTTAATCCCACCACTTGGAAGGCAAAGGCAGGCAGATCTGAGTTCAAGGCTATCCTGGTCTACATAACAAGTTCCTGAACAGCTTGGCTACATAAGAAGAGCCAGGTGGTGGTGGTGCACACCTTTAATCCCAGCACTTAGGAGGCAGAGGCAGGCAGATCTCTGTGAGTTCAAGGCCAGACTTGTCTACAGAGCAAGTTTCAGGACAGCCAGCGCTGTTAAACAGAGAAACTCGGTCTTGGAAAAAAACAACAACAACAAAAACAAAACATGCTAGATGTGAGAGGACCAAGCAGATGCCATAACAGGCTGCTCAGTCTTCTCTTAGAGATCAGGCCTTAATTTCAGTTTCCTGAGATTGAACAAGCAGTTTCTGAAAGAGCCACCAACAAAGGACAAATAATCACTGGTGCCCCTGACCACAGGGACAAGGGAGACAGGACGCACCAAGCCTGGGCCACTGAGCCAGCCCCATGGTCAGTACATGCCAAGCCAGCCGGCCTCCACAGCAGCTCAAAGACAAAGCCTGGGACTTGTCTAGGCCTGACCCAAAATGGAAAATGTAGCCCTGAGCAGCCCCTGACAAGCCCTGGCCAATTAGAACATGCTAATATGATTGTCACTTGCTTAAGCCAATCATATCTAAAATGACCTAACTGCTCTAGGAACGCCCCTTGGCTGTGCTTAAAAAGCTCAGGACCTTCACCATTTTGCCTTTGTGTGGGATGGCAGCCCCAGCATGCTGGAATAAAAACGCTCTCGTTGATTGTATATATGGATGGTGGTCTTTTATGGGACTTCTCTAGGACCATAACCAATGATGATGATGATGATAAGAGCCAGGAAATGCTGTCTCTGGGTATGACATGACTTCCACAATCATGAACCCTCAGCAGCTAAGATTGCCTACACTGTGTCTGCACAAGACTGGGCCTGTTAACATCTGGTCATGAGTGAAGGAGGGGGTCACAGGGCCCTACCCCTCCCTGGGGAACTATTGGCTGTTGATGGGGAGTGAGAAGCAATGTCTTCAGTGGTGTAGCTACTGGTGAACTGCCCATGCTCTGCCCAGCAGCTGCACCCATGCAGGTGGCTGTCCTTAAACTCGGGCCCACCAGACAAAAGTTGGAGGAGGAACTGTGAGAGGTACGGGGGCGTGTGGCATCGGACTGAACGGCAGACATGTCTGAAACTGTCAACAAATAAAACTAATAGTGAAAAAGAACAGGTGCTAGAGAGATGGCTCAGGGGTTAGGAGGACTTACTGCCCTTCCAGAGGACCAGGATTTGGCTTGCAGCACCCACATGGCTGCTCACAACCGTCAGTAACTCCAGGCCCAGGGGATCTGACCACCTCTTCTGACTGCCACAGCACTGTACACAGATGCTGGGCGAAGAGACACAGGCAAAACACCAGACACATACAATTTTAAGAAACAAACAAAAGGCTGGGCAGTGGTCTGGTCTCTCCAAAGCGAGATCCAGGACAGGCACCAAAGTTACACAGAGAAACCCTGTCTCAAAAAACCTGCCAGGTGGAGGTTGCTTGGCCCAGAGGTCAGTCGTGTACAACAAATGGAGTGCACTGTTGTTGGTTGTTTATTTTACTCTTTGGGGGGCTGCCACCCAGCTCCCAGATAAATAAATCACATGGAGACTTATTCTTTTCTACAAATGCCTGGCCTTAGCTTGGCTTGTTTCTTGCCAGCTTTTCTTAAATTATCCCATCTACCTTTTGCTTCTGGCCTTTTTGTTTTGTTTTTTGAGACAGGGTTTCTCTGTGTAGCTTTGCGCCTTTCCTGGGACTCACTTGGTAGCCCAGGCTGGCCTCAAACTCACAGAGATCCGCCTGGCTCTGCCTCCTGAGTGCTGGGATTAAAGGCATGCGCCACCACCGCCCGGTGCTACTTCTGGCCTTTTATCTTTCTCTATTCCATATACCTTTCTTTCCTTCTTACTCCATGGCTGGCTGTGTAGCTGGGTGGCTGGCCCCCAATGTCCTCCTCTCCTCCTTTTCTTGTTCCTCTATCTTTTTCTCCTTTTCTCTCTCCTCCTATTTATTCTCTGTGTCTGCCAGCCCTGCCTATCCTTTTTCCTGCCTTGCTAATGGCCATTCAGCTCTTTATTAGACCAATCAGATATTTTAGACAGGCAAAGTAGCACAGCTTCACAGAGTTGAACAAATGCAACATAAAAGAATGCAACACATCTTTGCATTATTAAACAAATGTTCCACGGCATAAACAAATGTAACACATTTTTAACTGCTATTTTACAACAATGAACTGTTCCACATTGCACTATACCTGTTTTCCTGTTACTGACACAGTACAGAGGAATCCCTGTGCCCTTCTCCAGATAGATGAAGAGGATCCAGTTGGCACCAACCCTGGGTGATTCAAATAAACTTGTCATGGGTGTCACCAGTACAACTGTATTAGTCAGGGTTTCCTAGAGAGACAACTGATAGACTTAATATACATTAGCCACTGGGTGGCGGGGGTGGCACACGCCTTTAATCCCAGCACTCGGGAGGCAGAGCCACGTGGATCTCTGAGTTAGAGGCCAGCCTGGTCTACAGAGCAAGATCCAGAACAGCCAGAGCTACACAGAGAAACCCTGTCTCGGGGGGAAAAAAAAGGAAAGAAAGAAAGAAAAGTATATATTAAAAGGATTTAGGGGCTGGAGGGGTGACTCATCAATTAAGAGCACTGGTTACTCTTTCAGAGGACCTAGGTTTGATTCCCAGCAACACATGGCTCACACCCTTCTAACGTGGTGCACAGACAAAACACCCCCACGCATACACATAAAATAAAATAATTTTCAGCCACCCAACCTGGTGCTAAAGGCCTAGAGAATTCCTGGACAGCCACCGGTCTCCAGTCCACGTTTGAAATCTGAGAAAGCTGGGTTCTGACAGCAGCAAAGGACAGCTGTGTCTGTTCACCAGCAAGACGTGAAGGCATCAGGCAAAATGCAAGAAAGTGTGCACACCTCAAGAAAGTGTGCCCAGGGGCCTGCCTCTCGGTTGATCCCAGGTCCAGCCACATTGCCAACCAAGATAAACTGTCAGAGCCATATCTGCAGAAAGCACCTTGTTCATCGTGTACACAGGCAGATAGCCCAGATAGGAATTTCTGGGTCACAGATAGGCACATTGGCACTTCTGAAAGCAATAGCTAAAATGACCTGCCAGCCACACTCCCACTGGCTAGGAACGAGGCTTTACACATCTACAGTCTACAACATGTACATTCTACATGTACAGTCTGCAACATGTACATTCTGCAATGTGTACAGTCTACAACATGTACAGTCTACAACATGTACAGTCTACAACATGTACAGTCTACATGTATATTCTACAAGTATATTCCAAGCTGGCATGTGAAGAATGTCATCCTACTGTGTTTGTTTTTATTTAGTTAATTGATTGATTGGTTTGAATTAAACTTTTTCTGTTGGTTTTGTGTGCCATGGCATGAGTGTAGAGGCCAGAGGACAACTTTCAGGAGTGCTTTCTCTTCTCCCCATGGGGGTGGAACTCAGGTCCTCAGGCTCGGAGCACAGTACGTTCTCACCCAGCTCACCAGCACTTTTTTTTCTTCTTAGGGAGACAGTCTCATCTAGTCCAGGCTAAGTTCAAAGTCCACATGTAACTGAGGAACTGACCCTCCTGCCTCCACATGCCAAGTGCTAAGACTCCAGGTGCACTCTAGCACAACCAGCAATACTCTGTTTAAACCCCTACGTTCATGCATTCCTGGGCAATTGCTCTTTTCTGGGGCGTGGTTTCATACTTCGCACCTGTTTTCCTTATGGTTGTTGGTTCCGTGCTACTGACTCATCCTCATTCCTCACTCTGTTTCCCCTTTTTCCTCTTCCACGTCAATACGGTGTTTTCCTTCTTCCTTTCTCCTCTTGTGTGCATGTGTGTGTGCGTGCGTGCGTGCGTGCATGTGCGTGTGTGTGCGCGCGTGTGTGCGCGTGTGCGGGCATGCGTGTGTTTGTGTGTCACAGGTAGTTGAGAGCTGCCGTGGACACTGGAAATGGTGCTCGGATCCTCTGCAGGAGCAGCCAGTGCTCTCAACCACCTCTGGGTTTTCCTGCAGCTTTCTTATATTTCTTTCTAGTACTTGTCTGATGTGCGCGCTCACATTTCACTCCCCCTCCATCTGGCTGTGTGTAGGAATGAAGTAGGACTCCAACCTCCCCTCCCTTTCACAGTTCCCTCGTCGCCTCCACACCACACACTGAATATTCATCTCTCTCCACAGCTCTGCAGTTGCATTTTTATCATAGACTGAACTTCCACATATACTTACTTGGACTCTGTCCTGTACCAGGAAACTTCACTACTTCTTGTCTTCTGCCCTTTCCAAAGTGTGCCTGCCGGAGCACGAGTTAACCTCAGCTTTCAGGAGGCAGAAACAGGCAGAGGTCTGTGAGTTCCAGGTCATCCTGGTCTATAGAGTGAGATCCTGCCTCAAACAGAAAAAAACAAACAAAAGCAACAATAAAAAAATAAAAAACACAAAACACATATACACAAAGCAGCATGCTCTATGTCCCACTTGAACTTCAGAACTAACTAGTGTTTGGGGAGAAAAAATACTGTTTTATTCATCAGCTGTTCCTATCGTTTTGTAGACTTGGCATCCTTATAATGATCTCAGTTAGCATCAAGGGCCTGAGTTGAGTGTAGCACACACACACACACACACACACACACACACACACACACACACACACATTTGTTGGTTTAGTTTTTTGCTTTTAGACAGGTTCTCACTGTGTAGACCTGGCTGACCTGGCACTCACAGAGATCCTCCTGCCTCTGCCTCCCGAGTGTTGGGACTAAAGGCATGCACCACCATTGCTCGGCTGCACCATAATTTTTTTAAATTAAAAATAATAAAAATATTTTTTAAAAAGAATCACTTAAAGGATGGTAGCGGGGACATACAACATGCTCCTCTGGCTTCAACACACATATAGGATACTTGTACTAGCATGCATGCGTACATACTCAGTACTCATACAACATACAAATCAGTAAACAAATAAACAAATAAATGTGCTTGGTAAAGGCCAGATCATTGTTGTTGGTTGGTTTTGTTCTTTTGGAGGGTCCGCCACCCACCTCCCAAATAAATCACACACACACAGGCTTATTCTTAATTATAAATGTCCAGCCTTAGCTTGGCTTTTTTTTTTTTTTTGCCAGCTTTTCTTATCTTAAATTATGCTGTCTATCTTTTCCTCCGGGCTTTTATCTGTCCCTATTTCTGTATACCTTTCTTTCCTTCTTACTCAGTGGCTGCCTGGGTGGCTGTGTGGCTGTGTGGCTGGGTGGCTGGCCCTTAGCGTCCTCCTCTCCTTGTTCTCTTGCTCTTTCTTCTTCTCCCAGATTTCTCCTTCTAATTATTCTCTCTCCTGCCAGCCCCACCTGTCCTTTCTCCTGCCTTGCTATTGGCCGTTCAGCTCTTTATTAGACCAATCAGGTGTTTTAGACAGGCACAGTAACAAAGCTTCACAAAGTTAAGTGTGTTTACAACATAAACAAAAGTAACACACCTTAAAATAACATTCTACAACAGATCATGGTGACACACCTGGTTATTCCAGAATTCAGGTGGCAGAATGATTCCACAAGTTCAAGACCAGCCTGGGCTACATAGTTCCAGGCCAGCCAACGTTATATAATGCGGCCCTGTCTCAAAAGGAAAAAAAATGCTTCTTGGATATTCTGGACATGCATTTATTTCCAGCTTCAGGACGCTCAGACAAGAGGATCACGTGTGTGAGGACTACGTGACACTTTGGGCTCAAACAAACCAACAAAATAATAAATAAATAAACTTTGTTTATACATTTCTTTCATGTTGGAGATCAAACAGGAACCTTGCACATGCCAGGCCGGAAATCTACCTGCCTTGATTTTCTTTCTTTCCTGCCTCCCTCCCCGACCCGATCCTCTCTGAGACAAGCTCTCCCAGGGTGCAGCCTGGGCCTGAACTGGAATTCCTCGGCCTCCCCAGTGCTGGGATTAAGGTCTGAGTCACTACTATACTCAGCTTCCTTCTGATTTTTTCTTTCTCCTTCTAGAGCTGTGCTAGACAAGCGCTGTGCCCCAGCCATCCCCAGCCCTGTGGCCCCCAGACTCTTCTCAGGAAACGAGTCACAAGGCTCTGAGAGTGCATGGGGGCAGGGGACAATCTTTGAAATTCTTCTCAGAAAACCAAGTTTATTCTGTCTGGATTGTTTGTGTATTAAATCATTTTTATCAGATAAGTCTGGACTTCCAATCCGTTTTTGTGCTTTTTCTGGTTGTCATATATTTGTGTGTACATGTGTGGGGTCAGCATGCACACATGTGAAGCTCATGATCCATCCTTTTTTTTTTTTTTGAGATGGTCTGTCCAAGTCTAGGGACCCTACTGTGCCCACCTCCCCTGCACCGGGGTTACTGCCTCACCCAGCTTTTATGTGGGTGCAGGGCATCCCCACTTAGGACATCTTCCCAGCTGTTGTTTCTTTGTTCTTGCTGGACGCTCCAGACAGGCCTCAAAAGCCTGTGCCCGATCACAGGCCGCGCTGTGCCCAGCTCATGAGTCCGGCTAACCTGAGCGAGCCTGCCACATCATCCCACTGCTGGGACAGCCCCAGGCACAGGAGCCCTTCCTGTCCTACTCTGTCCCCTTGACACAGCATCCTTGTGCTAATTTATTTGTTTTGGCATTTCCTTCTCTTCCTGGCTGCCCAGGCTGTCCTGGGTTGTTTGTCCTGTCCCAGCCTTACAGCTGGCCATTTCTCAAAGAGCCTGGTTCCTGTCATTGAACACAGAGTACAGGACCTAGACCTGGGTCTCAGTGTGCTTGTTACTATTCAGGGGGTCACTTCGGTCCTCACAGCTGACAGAGCTAGAAACGTGTGCCCGCTTACTATGTAGACACACAGATATTCACACTTACACAGAAAATGGATTGTTTTCTCTGTACGGCTTTCTGTCTCCAATCCCACTGTTTTCCTCTGTACCACCTCATCGTGTCCACAGCAAATCTAGGCGGTCCAGACTATTGACTTCAATCATTTGAACTTATTTAATAACCTCTGTGTTTATTTTGAGACAGGGCCCTGCTATATATACAGCCCCTTATGTTCGGGGTTACATGTGTGTGCTTCCACCACCAGCTGGGTTCCCACCCCTTTTAGAGATGGAAACGGAGGTTCGGAGAGGTTCGGAGAGCTTAAGCAATCTGCACAGCTCTGGGAGGAAGGCCCGCCCACCAAGGCCTCCCGTCAGCACCTGAGCTGGTGACTGGCCACCATGATGACAATGCAGTGCCTGGTGTCTGTGCAATAGGGGACCCCCATTTGGAGCTCCTCAGGGAGGTGAGGAAGTGCTGGGACAACTGGGGTGGTGTTATGATTGTAGGCAGAACCGTGATGTGGCCTGGGGGAGTCCAGGGCAAAGGCCCCCAAAGCTGATGCAGTGCGGAAACCCAGGGAAGGTCTGGAACCAGGCTACCCAGAAAGAAGCCATGTGGTTGCAGTAGGTAGCTCTGAAGATACATCTTAAAACAGACAGAGAGTGACCTTCACATGGCCGCCTGAGAGGCAGGGCAGTAACCTGGGAAAGGCTCTGCAGCCCGGCCTGCTCAGCCGCTTCCAGGTCCTCTCTGGTGCTTCACTTCTCAGGGTTTGCTTGGGTGACATGACAGTGTGTGCCCAGACCCTTCCCGAGTCCCTCAGATTCGGTCCACTAGTGCCTCCCTTCACTCACCGCCACACCTCCCCACCCCCACCCCACCCCTGGGTCTGAAGCAGCCGAGGACTTTCCATCTCTCTGCTTCTCTGTATGTTTATGGAGTACATTATGGACACTCGGGCCAAATCACTGCCTCCCTCAGCACCCGGATGGGCAGAGAGCTGAGCTCAGGGCTCGACTACTCCAGCCTGGAGAAGTGTGAACTGCTGTTGGTAACTGGTGTGCAAAGGATTTGGGGGATCCTGGGGGCCCGTTGCAGGGATAGCATCTTCCAGTTCCAAGAGCGCGTGCAAGCCAGGTAGAGTGCTGCACACGGGTAGTCCCAGCACCCGAAAGACTGGACTGGCGCAGGAGGATTACAGTTTTGAGGGCAGCCAAGCATAACAAGTGAGACTCCTTTCAAAAACAGAGAGACACAGGCTTTGAAGTCTCGCTGGGGTCCGGAGGTGCCCGGCCCACAGCCCTGCTGGAGAGGACGCCGGGCATGGGCGCTCAGCCAAGGAAGGGAACCCGCCGCGTCTAGAGCTGGGCCCTAGGAGAACACAGTCCCAGGGATAGACCAGCCTGCTGTCGCCCTGCTCCCCGCGGGGTGCTAAGAGCAAGGGGCTGAATTCTTCTTCTCCCTTCTTTGTTTGTGGAAGCAAAAAGCAGCTGTAAAACCCAGAAGCCTGGGAACCTGGACACGGAAGTGGAGTCCTTCTAGGGAAACCCAGCAAGAAGGGGAAGAGAAGAGAAACAACCAGACAACCCGCCAGCTGTCCACAGTCTGAAGGGAAAGGCCTAGAGTATCGCAGTACATACAGTCCCTAGCGGATGGAGCCAGAGTAAATCAGAGCAGGCCTAGGTCCGCTCTGGGAGGAGGAAGACACCCCCTGGCCGCTGACACCTGCTTCCCGTGGGAGGGTTTGCCTCCTCCCCTTCACAGGCCAGTTTCTCCCGCCCTTTCTTCCTCTTGGTCCGTGTCAGGTGAATACACTGTCAATGCCTTTAGAACCCTATATCTAAATGGTTCTAGAGCCTTCCCTCCTAAGGGGGAGACATTTTTTTTTCGTTTGTTTGTTTGTTTTGTTTTTTGAGACGGGTTCTTTCTGTGTAGCTTTTCACCACCTTTCCTGGAACTCACTTGGTAGCCCAGGCTGGCCTCGAACTCACAGAGATCCGCCTGCCTCTGCCTCCAAAGTGCTGGGATTAAAGGCGTGCGCCACCACCGCTCGGCGACATTTTTTTTTTAAAAAATTCATTTCACTATTCTGGCGACCGGCTAGACTTGAAATATGGATATATGAGCACCTTGGTTGGTGCAAAGTCACGTGTGTGCATTTCACAGTACCTGGGTGGAGGGCAGAGGCCTAGGAGTTCCTCCCAGTGGGTGAAGATGGCAGAGCCGGATGGGGGCTGGGCAAACCCAGACTTTCCAGACAGTCGAGGAGCTCACCCACGGAGGCGGATCTGGACCCTGCCAATTCAGATGGCATGATGCGCCCCTGTGGGGGGCTCCATGCAGTGACCGGTGGATCTGTTTCTTCACCTCCTCCAACCTGTTGAGGCCGTGGTTTGGGGCTGAGCTGCTGAGCAGAGATTTGTGTGCAGGCTCAACCCCTCCTGTCTCTAACTCCCCTCCAGTCCGGTGCTTTGCGACCCTCTTCTGGCCACCTGCCCTTGTGGGTGTAATGAAGGTGGAAGGAGATGCAGAGGAGATGCAGGTTTGGGCCAGTGCTCCACTGCCCGCCTCACCTTGAGACACACACCTCTCTCCAGCCTCAGTTTCCTCCTCCCTAAACCAAGAACACCAAGCTGAGGCTTCAGGTTCAAAGATGACGCAGGGGAAAGCTCAGAAAAGGATCTGGCGCTCAGGGTCTCAAGAAACAGGAGGAAGCCTTGAAGCCGTCAGCCTTTGGTGCATGCGGGGACACAGACCCAGGCGCAATGCGACGATTGGCCCAAGGTCACTCAGCCCGAGGTCGGGTCTGACCCCAGGTGGCCTGATTCCATCATGGGCCTGGACAACAGCCAGGTTGCAGCCGGCGGTGTTGGAGGAGCGGGCAGGTGGCGCCCCGGGGCTTCTGCTTTGGAACCGCTGAGGGGAGCACGTTGCCACCTGGGGGGCTAGGCACTAATGGGGCAGCCCGCCCGGCAGTCACTGAGCCGTTGACCCTCCCCGGGAGGGGCGGGGCGCTCGGTTACCTCATCGCCGCCTCCGGGAGGCCCTGCTCGCTTGCTCGCCCGCGCGGCCGGCTGGGGCGGCGGCTCCCGGCGCCCGCCGGAGCGGAGAGAGGACAGAGCTGCGGGCGGGGGCGGGTCTGCGCCGCGCCGGGTGCGCTCTCCCTGCCGAGCTGCGGCTTCGTCCGCCGCCGCCGCCCGCCCGCCCGCTCGCTCCTCGGGCCTGGCCTCTTGCTGCCCAGGTGCTGCCGGCGGCGCGACGCGGGTGTCCCGGGCAGAGCGCGCACGGCGCGGTGCCGGCTCATGAAGCTCCCCGGCGCCGGGCGCGGGGGCGCGGGCCAGCCATGGGCGGCAGCCTGCGTGTGGCTGTTCTGGGTGCTCCGGGAGTGGGCAAGACTGCCATCATCCGCCAGTTCCTGTTCGGTGACTATCCCGAGCGCCACCGGCCCACAGACGGTCCCCGCCTCTACCGGCCCGCCGTGCTGCTCGACGGCGCTGTCTACGACCTGAGTATCCGCGATGGTGACGTCGCCAGCCCCGGCTCGAGCCCCAGAAGTCTCGAGGTAGCGGTTTGTAGGTGGCCAGGTGTGTGTGTGTGTATGTGTGTGTGTGTGTGTGTGTGTGTGTGTGTGTCTGTGTGTGTCTGTGTGTCCGTGCGCTTGGTGCCCACGTGCGTGTCCACGTGGACTGACCCAGGGCGCCCGAGCATGTTCCGGGATTAAAGGAAGAGTGTGTCTTGGTGCACTGCATGAGAGCCTCCTGCGCTAGCCTGGAGGCACCCCGCGGCTGTTTCTTGTCCCCGTGAGTGCTGGTGTCTGGATCGGCATCTGGTACAGCACTGCCTGAGCTAAGCCGCTGCCACAGACTGGGCCAGACACAGGAGTATCTTTTCTAGAGGGGGCCACTGCTCCCCCATTCCTGTGCCCTGCATCAAAACCTCAGTGAGTTGTGCAAAGTCCCAGACAGACCTCTAGTCTTGGGCGCTGGATGCCTTGGAGGGCTTCCCAGAGAGCCTGGCCTTTGAGAAGCACCTGGGAGGCTAAATGGGTAAAAGAAGCCGGAAGAACACCGCAAGGGGAGAGAAGAGAGGTGCTTGGCCCAGGCTTCACCTGTCGGGCTGCACCGGCAGTCAGTCACCACCGGCTGGCTGGTGGAAGGCGGGCCGGGGGTCGCACTGACAATGACAGGCAGCAGTAGTAGTATAGGGAGGGTAGTAGTCTGCCGGGAGGCCAGGACGTAGGAGAGTTAGGACCTGACAAGATCCAGGCACAGCTGGGAAATCTGGCCTGAGCGAGGGTGTGTACAGAGTTTTGGGAGGTGATGTGGTCTGAGGACGAACCATGGGGTTTGGGAGTAGGAGGGTCAGCTGTAAACCTCAGCCTTTACCCCCAGGAGTGGCCAGACCCTAAAGACTGGAGCTTGCAGGACACAGACGCCTTTGTGCTGGTCTACGACATCTGCAGCCCGGACAGTTTCGATTATGTGAAAGCCCTGAGGCAGCGCATAGCAGAAAACAGGTGAGGGCCGGGCTGGAGGTGGAGGTCTGCCTAGGGGAGTGGGTAGTTCTGGTCTGGGGGCTTCTGGATCACACGTGGTGCCCATGAGAAGGTCTCCTGCTATATGAGGTCTTTGGTACAACCGAGGGTCTCTGGCAGTAGGCGGGGGCCGCCTGTATTTGTACGCACGGGGAGGGTTCCTCTGGCCATGCAGTCTCCAGCACTGCCTCTCTCATATCCATCGGGCCTCCAGGCCGGCGGGCGCGCCAGAGGCACCCATCCTCGTGGTGGGCAACAAGCGGGACCGTCAGCGGCTGCGCTTCGGACCTCGTCGTGCACTGGCCACTCTAGTCCGCAGGGGCTGGCGCTGCGGCTACCTCGAGTGCTCAGCCAAATACAATTGGCACGTGCTGCGTCTCTTCCGGGAGCTTCTGCGGTGTGCTCTGGTGCGTACACGTCCTGCGCATCCGGCCCTGCGCCTGCAGGGGGCGCTGCATCCAGCGCGCTGCAGCCTCATGTGACCAAAGTGGACAGGGAAATCTCCTAAAAGCAGGCTCCCACCCAGTCTCCAGGCCGACAGGCTTTCCTTTGAACTTGATTGGACCCAGCCAACTCCCAATCATTGGACAAGTTCAGTTTTATCTGAGACCTTATTGGGTCACAATCACAGATGGAAAGGACCTGAATATGAACGGGATTGGAAGCCTTCGTACAGCTTTACTGGAAACACCTTTTGTTTTTGAGACACAGTCTCACTTATGCAGGCTTGGCTGGCCTCGAACTACAAAGATCCACCTGCCTCTGCCTCTCCAGTGCTGGACTGGTTACTGGAGACACTTTTTAAGTCATGCCTTACCAGGTAATAAAAAACAACTTAACCGCACAATTTAACTGTTTCTTGTTCTGGAATAGGCAGGTCAGGGTGTTGAGGCTTGGCCTCCAGGCAGTTAACTCTAGAATCCCAACATATAACGAAGGCTCAGTCCCCAAAAAACAGGAGCTGGAGCAGTACTTGACTGTCAGAGGTTCTGTTTACTGGACCACAGGTCCTCAGGACACCGGGGTGGCCCGGTCTCCTCTAAGGCATTCAATAATATTAGTAATTAAATAGCAACACTCATCCCCGAAACCGGAATGTACAACAGGTGTCCCATTGTGCCATGTGGTCCCGTGGGGTCTGGTCCCATGAGGTCTGGTGCTCAAGAGGTGGAGGGGGGGGGGTCCCTGATGCAGAGGGTAGGTTAAGGCCACAAAGAAAATGGAATGGGGTATGGGTGCAGTTGAGCCGGTCCATCACATTCAAGAATCTGGTTGGGTCCTTGGGGTGACCGACTGTAGGGCATTCCAAGCCCCGAGCTCCATGGGTCCTGATGGGCGGCGGGGTCCCCGAGGTGTGGGAATGCGTGAGGGTTTACGGTCTGGCTGTGTGTCCATCCGCCCCCTTGCCAAGGTCAGCGAGGGTTCTGGGCCAGTCAGAGAGCTCCTGGTTGCATCCAGCGCCCGCCCCACAGCAAGGCAGGGGCTGCCTTCATCAGAAGAACTGGACAGAGCCTGGCTGCGGGGCGTGGGCAGCCCATTGACTGTGCGGCCCGATTCCCCCGGTTGGCCACACTTGCCACCCAGGACGCTGAGGGATGAAGATGAGGAGCTGGACGAACAGTAAGCAGAGTCCGGAGCTGGGGGGTCAGGGGCGGGTCCCATAGGGGTATGGCTGGCAGCAGCCTCCAGGGCTCGGGCATTGGCCAAGAATTCCTCTTCCAGTCGCCGGATCAGCTGCTGCTCCTGCTGCGGGTCAAGCTGCAGTGGCGTGCGGAAAACGCTGGCGGGTGTGGCAGCCAGTTCTGGGCTGGGGCTGGGGCCCCGGGGAGGGCGGGGCGCCGCAGGGCTGCGGGCACGCGGTGTCTGCGGGGTGCTCCTTCCAGAACCCCCCGACCCCCCGCCACCCCTGCCCCGGGCTACCCACGAGTGCTGCCCGTCTTGGTCCCTGCGCACCATCAGGACCGCCTGTTCCTCGCGGCTCTGGCTGCGGGCGCGACGCACGGGGCTGGAGGCGGACGGCTGAGAGCCTCGGCCGCCCGGGGCCACGCGGGGCCGTCCCCGGTCCAGCCGGTCTCGAGACTGGCTGCGAGGGGCGGGCGGCCGTCTCGGGGAGGCCGGGACAGCCGAGGTCAACCGGTGGCTGGGCCGCTCCCTGCGGGAGGCAGTGGCCGTGTCGTCGCTGCGGGCACCCAGGGGGCCACTCTGGGCCGAGGAGGCGGAGGAGTCACTGTCCCCGGAGTAGCGGCGGGAGCGGGGGAGGGGGGGCAGCTGATCTCGGGGCCTGAGGCGGGGAGCGAGAGAGATGTGTATCACTGGCGCGGGTGGAGCGAGCTGGTGGGGCCTGGCCTCTGCCAGGGGACTTCCAGGGACAAGTGAGCGGCCTGGCCGAGGCCGCGACTTCCCGCCCCAGGTTTCCGAAGCCTGGGTTGGACCGGCCACCGCCTGGAGCCCGCCCCAGCTGTGTTGTTGGTTTGTCTGCGTTACCATGGAGACGGAGAGCCAGGCCCGCCCCCACGCGCGGGAACTTTTCCCAGGGTGTGAGTCACCGCGCCCCAGCGGACGCCCCTCCCCCCCAGCCCGGGCCGCTCCTCCGGTCCTCCAGCTTCTCACCTGAGCGGGACCTCGGGCCCCTCCTTCGTGCTCCGCAGGCTGATGGGGGTCACTTCTGGCCGGGAGCCCCGGCGCTCACTCCCAGGGACGGGGCTACCAGGGCGAGGGCTAGGAGTGGGCGATCCCCTCTGCGGGGAGAAAGTCCCGGCCCTCTGCGGGGGCAGCCGGTGCGCTGTGGGGATGGAGGCGCCAGGTGAGGGCGGGGCCTCGGAGACCGGCCCGCTCGGCCGGGGGCCGGACCCCCCCACCAGGCACCTACCCGCCGAGGAGCAGCGGCAAGGGTCATGCTTGTCTAGGTAGTGCTCCAGCGTATCCCAACCGCCACCCACGCGCACCATCACGTGGCTCCGCAGCACCTGCAGGTCAGAGGGCAGGCAGGTCACCGTGGGCCTCCCCGACAGCCCCGAGCAGCGGGACACGCCCTGCCCTCCCCACTTACCCTTACAAAGATAAGCAAGCTCGAGTCTCCCACTCGGTACTTGCCCTCCGAGACTTTGATCATGGGGAACTGGTCGGGGCAGGTGCAACGGCCCAGGATCTCCCTTACCTGAGGGCAGAGAAGAGGCTGAAGGTCAAGGGTCAAGTCCTCCTGGGGTTTAAGTCAGCAGCTGCTGGGCAGGAGGAAGTGCCCACTCCCTCCCACACGGGACCTTTTGCCCGCATACTGCATGGGCTCTGAGAACTCTCGAGAGTTCTGGAAGCAACCGGAATGAGAGGACAGGGCTGTGATCGGGCCAGGGGCTGTGCCCGGGAAGAAACACCCGGAAGAGCCTTAAGCCTGTGACAGCCCTGGAGCCATCCACAGCCAGGACCCGATGAGTGCAGGAGGCCCATGCTCCCATCCGAGCATCCCAACCAGAGGGTACCATGCGGGACACACCCCAACAGGCACAAAGGCCTGGCAAGCACACAGCCGCACACACGTCCACAGAGGCAATGGATGACAGGCTGGCCCTGTGGGAAGGCTACCCTCCTTCTACCCACAGTGACTCCAGAGGGAATGAGCAGGTGGGGCCTTGGCTGACCCAGGCCCAGGCTGGGGTGGGTGTGGACAGGGTATCCATGCTGCCCACAGCCATCCAGCGCCTGGGTCCTAGGCAGGCACATCATAGTCCTAAGCTCCTGATAAGAAAGAAACTCTCAGTCCAGCTGCGGGGGTGGCTGGGACACCTAGGTCTTGGGACAGGAGGAGGGAGCTGGAAGTCTGTACCCTGTACCTCCGATGCTCCCAATAGCATTTCCTGCTCCCAGCAGCAGCAGCCGCCATGGGGCTGGGCTTTCCATCAGGACACCAGAGCGAGGTCTCCCCAGACACTCACTGTATACAGCCTAGGCCAGGGGCCGCAGGCACTCGGCCTGAGGTCTGAGGTTGCCAATGTGTCTGTCTAGCACCCGTGTGCCAAAAGGTGCCTAAGTCACGCTCCTCCAAATGAAGCAATGCACTGAGCTGTGTTGCTGCTCATTCTACACAAAAAAGAGTTCATGCCAGAGGCTGGGGTTTTATCTGCCTCAGACCTAGCTGGGCTGTGTGGCCTCACTTAGCACCTCTGCCTCTCTGGGCTTAGCCATTTCCTTGTGACCAGATATACACCCGACAGTGAACATATGTACCCCCCTTTCTGTGGGGCAGGCTGCAGAGGGTGGGCCCCCAAGGCTCAGGGATCGGTGGGCATTAATTAGCTCTGCCATCTGGTCCCCGGGTGGGGAGACTGGGCAGGGGCCACCCCATGTGTACATCAGAAGGACTCACCAGCTCGTCCAGGTTCCGCAGGTCATTGAGCGTCATTCGGGGCGTGCGGGAGGGAGCCCCCGAGGCAGTGACCATCTCGGTGGCATCCTCTTCAGCAGCAGGGGCGCTGGATACCTGCGGGGTAGCCCGAAGCTCCCGCTCAATTTCCTGCTCGAACTGGACCAGCTTCGGGGCCAGCAGGCCCAGGCGCGCCCCGCGCCGGGCCACCTCCAGCAGGCACAACACGACACTCTTCTCGTTCTTCCGCAGGACCAGGTCCTCCGTCTCGAACATGAGCACTTCGGGCACCCCCAGCTCCGCCCGGCACCAGCCGATGAAAGTGGCCACGTTGTCTCGGGCCATGAAGGAGCCAGGCGCCACACTGTGTGCCTGGAAGGCCACACCTCGGGTTGGGCGGGCAGCGGCCAGAGCCCGGGCGGCCTCGGTGACAGCGTTGGCGTGTTGGCACAGGGTTGTGCCTGTGGCCAGCCCCGTGAGGAAGCCCTCGCCGCTGCCGGGCAGACCTAGACCGTACAAGGCATTGAGCCAATCGGCCAGGTCTTCCTTCATGGCTTCCACGTAGGCCTCGCTGGATCGGAATGGCCGCACACTCTTGGCCGCAGAGCCCGCGATGCCCGCCACCGGGTCCGCCATGCCCAGGGCCAGGGGAGTCACTGTTGGCAGGGAACACAGGTCAGGCCTGCTATTGCTATGGAGACAGACCCGCAAGGGCTCCGAATGGTCTACCTCTGCCGGCCCGCCACTCGGGGGCAAATGCTAAGTTAGGTGCGGGCCACGAGCCAACGCGACACCTCCTCGCCCTCGCTGGGAAGTGGGTACAGTGCCACGACCTGCTTCGAAGGACTCCGTAAAATGGACCCCATCCTAGAGTTTGTGCGCTGCTGCCTGGCTCGTGCGGGGTCGGGGGCCGGGGGCAGGGTGGCACCCGCGGGGCAGAAATGCCACTTACAGACATGTGGGCGGGGAGGGACGGGCGAGGAGGCTCGCCCAGGACCACCGGGGGGCTGTTTCCACGGCTCAGCCCCCAGCCCTCGCCAGTCCCCGCCTTCCCCTCTCCCCTCCGCTACGGGCCGCGCCCCTGGAACGCGCCGACCGCATCTCCATTCTACAGACGAGGAGACTGAGGCGCAGGAGGGGCAGGCGCGGGCAGAAGGTCGCGGAGCAATGGGTGGAGGGATCGGGGCGCCCAGGCAGGCCCCGCCTCCTGGGAGAAGCAACCCCCCCGGCCGGCGCTCGAAAGGCCGGGACGCCGAAGAGCCCCCGCCAGCCTCCGCAGTGCTCGCGGCCTGGTCCAGAGAGGGTGCGTGGCCGGTCAAGGTCACACAGCCCTGGGAAGCGGAGGCCCCGCCCCGCCCGGCCCACCTCCGGGCACCCTGGACGGAGGTCCTGGGGGGTCCCCGCGCTCACCTGGCTCACCCGCCGCCCCGGGGAGCATCGCCCCGGCGGGGCCGGAGCCGGGCCGCGCCGCCGCACACAGGCGCCGCCCGAGCTCGCTGCATCCCGGCGCCGGCTCCGCCCCGCCCCCCTGGAATTCGGATCCGGCCAGGAAGGGGCGGGGCCGCGCTCTTAAAGGGGACGTGTCTTTCTCGTCCCTTAGGCCCCGAGGCGGCCGAGGACGCCCTCCGGACCTTTGACTCGGCGCCTAGACCGCCTCCACCGTCCTGGGTCCTCCGAGGAGGGGTTCGGACTCTTTTAGTTGTCCTCCCTCCGCGACAGTGGCCTTCCCGGAAGCGATAGGGGCCGGGGATTGCAGAGTCACCTCCGTCCCTGGTGGACCTCGGCAGGCCTGATAACCCGATGCCCTTCCTCCAGGATGGCCCAGGGATATTGGGGCCCAGGGATAGGCAGGTGGCTGATGGATAGAATAAAGGAGGGGGCGTGGCAGGGGCGACTCCACGCCTGAGCGCGGAAGGTCTGGGGAATCCTGCCCCCTGCTGTCGCCGATGAGCTGGGCACCGCCAGCCAAGTGAAGGTCCAGAACTTTCGTAAAGCTCCCACTGTGTTCCCTAGACCTAGACCTGAAGACTGGGCAATCACCTCTAGGAAGGGCATCTCCAGGGGAGCAGCTGAAGGAGTAGGGCCTTGATCTGACTTGTTGCACTCTCAAGGATCACAGGCACGTGTTGGACACCTACTGTGAGCCAAGTCTCACCCCCAAAGGCAGCTCTCTGCTTACGGTTGTCAGGAAAGCAGCCCATGGTTTGAGAGAGGAATGAGTTACTGAGGGGAGAGTCTGGAACATGTGGGTGTGTGCAAAGACTGAAATTTTCACTCGGATCAAGGAAGGAGGTAAGGGAGGAAGCTGGGAGATATCTAGAGGGCGAGTTTTTCACACTGAGGGAACCTGTCTCAAAAAAGAAGGGAAGGAAGAAGTGAAGAAAGAACAGTGGACAGGTTTGCAAGGCCGGAGTGGTAGAGACATTAGGGCAGGTCATACAGGGCCTCGTGGACCATGCTTTTCAAAGGACATGGACGCTATAGAGGGGTTTATTTCTTATTATTGAATTATTATTGCTGGACAGTGGTGGCGCACACCTTTAATCCCAGCACTCAGGAGACAGACAGGAGAATCTCTGATTTTGAGGCCAGCCTGGTCTACGTGGGGAATTCCAGGTCAGCCAAGGCTACACAGTGAGACCCGATCTCAAAAACATAACAAAATTCCAAATATGTTTTTTCGAGACAGGGTTTTTCTGTGTAGTTCTGGCTGTCCTGGAACTCGCTCTGTGGCCCAGGCTGGCCTTGAACTCACAGATCTGCCTGCCTCTGCCTCCTGAGTGCTGGGATTAAATACATGCTCCACCACACCTGGCCCTTATTATTACATTTTATTTTGAGGCAGAGTATTACTCTGTAGCCTGGGCCCCTCTAAGGAGGAATTTGGAACAGGGGAGTCATACCGGCCCTGTAGCTGCTGTGGTGGGCAGGGGGTGGGGGGGAGGGTCAGAGAGCCTCAGAGGAAGTCAGGTGGTTTAGGTGGGAGTGGTGAGGGGGTGCTGGATTTTGGCTGCCTGTTGAGAACTGATGATATATCTTGGTGAGTTGAGTGTGTCAGGACAGATGAGGGAGAAATCCCAGGTGTGGGGCTGAGCACTGTAGGGGGAAGAACTGCTAAAAACCACCCAGCAGGCAGTGAGGGACTGGAGGTGGGGGAATTGGATACGGATATTGAGAAATGACCTGGCCTGGAACAAGCTGTAATGAGCCATCCTACCCAGCAATAATAGGATACACAGATACTTTTTATTACATCGGTGTGAGTGTGTGTGTGTGTCTGTGTGTACATACATGCCAAGGTATGCATGCAAGGCAGACTTTTGGGAGCTTGTTCTGCCTTTCCCCATGTGGGATCCTGGGGATTGTAGCTTGGTGGCAAGTACCATTATCTCTTGAGTCATTTTGCCAGCCCCATATGACAGTTTTGTGGACTAGAGAAACTGAGGACTGGGGAGGTTGAGGCACATGTGCAGCTAGCAGCTGTGCAGGCATTTGACTCCTGCTTGGACACAGGACCAGGTTTCCTATTGCTTTGTGTTGAAGTTTTGAGGACCTCGTGGTACTGTCTAGCTGGCTAGCCTTGAACTTAACAGTGTAGCCAGTTTTATTGCCCTACTGTTGTGCTAGTGAGCAGCCTAGCTAGCCTGGGTTGTGGTCAGAGGTCTAGTGATGTCAGTGGAGTCCCCTAGCAAAGCCTTCACGGGCAGGCTCCAGCCCAGTGCCTGGCAGCTCCAGGAGTCGGGTACACTGGTCAGTTCATACAAAGCTCTCTCCCGTCTATCTGGAGCGGAGCGGAGCCCAGTCCAGGGCCAGGCAAACATTTACAAGGTTCAGACTGGGCCTGCCAGATGAGCATCCAGACGTCAGGATTCCTGCTGTTAGCTGTGGACATGACTCTGACCAGCTTCCTGGGTCCTCCAAGAAAACAAAACAACGCAGCAGGCTCAAAGCTGTCCACTTGAGTGTTGTCCCTGTACCTCAGGAGTGAGGCAGACTGGGATGGCCCGGAAGCTGCCCTGGGCCCTGATTATACTGAGGGGCACCTCCCACGTGACCCTTTTGTCAAGATCTGTGCTGTGTGGCCTACAGAGGGACCACAAATCTCTTGTGGAAATTTTACTTGCTCTTCTGCCTTTCCTCCCTCCTGAGGCATCCTCTGGTATGATGGATTCAGGAGTTACACCGCCTGAGTGCTCAGGCCCATCTCCACCCATAGGCAAGTGCTTCACCACCCAGCCCTACCCTATCTCCAGTCCTCAGTATTTGGGAGTCTCACTGTGACCTCAATTCAGGATCCTCTTGCAGCCTCCTGAGTTCCGGCAGTCCAGTGTGTAGCACCACTTGACTGAAGGCTAAATTCTCTGACCTGTCCTATCAGGTGTTTGGGGTTAACATGTTAGGACACTTCACTTGTCTGGAAGAAGCCTGATGGTAATCCTTTAGGCCTCACAGCTGTGTAGAAGGCACTGGTCTGTGGCGCTTGATTGCAGTGATCAAGAAAGAGCAGGTGGCTGGGTGGTGGCGCGTGCCTTTAATCCCAGCGCTCGGGAGGCAGAGGCAGGCGGATCTCTGTGAGTTCAAGGCCAGCCAGGGCTACAGAGCGAGTTCCAGGAAAGGCACCAAAACTACACAGAGAAACCCTGTCTCGGGGGTGGGGTGGGGGAAGAGCAGGTGTATAGTGAGGCAACAGCCAAGCATGGTGGGAAACCACTCAAATTTTAAGTTTGGGTGACCTGTGTGTGACCTTAAACTGCTCTGGCCTCATTTATTTGTGGGTGGCCATAGTTTGTCATGTCTAGGAATGGACAGACGAAGCTGGAGGCTGGTGTGGGTATTAATGGTTGTTGGTGTGACAGAAGCAAGCCCTACTTCCACCAGTTAGACTGAAACAGGGGCAGCTCTTGGAAGAAGGGTGCCAGCCGAGTTTAGGGCACAGGGCGGAGGCCTGGCAGTGGTGGCACACGCCTTTAATCCCAGCACTAGGGAGACAGAGTTGAGTTCCAGGACAGCCAGAACTACACAGAGAAACCCTGTCTCAAAAAAAACCCAAGACAACATGAGAGGAGGTCGGCTGGGTGGGGGAGCCCGAGTCAAGTCTGGAAGAAGGCAGCTGAAGAGCTAATGGCCTGTTTGCACTGCAGAGGACATGGCGGTTGGAATGACTTAAGGCCCCATGGCTGGCTCAGTCTTCCAGAATTCGGGGAGCAAATGACACAAGTCAAGCCTAACAATTCCAGCTCCCTCTGGAGGAGCCAGGGGATGAGAACAGGTCTCCAGTGGCTCACCTTTTCAAAGAGCACCCCTAATCCTTGCTCCCATCCAGTAAGGGCTGGAAAGAACTGAACATGAGACTGCAAAACAGAGGCTGAGAAGGATGACAGTTTATAAACATTTGGAATTTTATTTAAAAAAAAAATCACAACCATGAACATTGTTACAATTAGAGGCCCTCTTGGTTCTCCACAATGATACTGAGCATGCTCACAAGGGGTTCCCATTGTTAAGTCTTAAAATAACCATCTTTAAAAGGAAAAAAAAAAAAACAAACAAAAAACTCAGCACACTACCATTTAACTTGTTTTAATGTTTCTTCACAAATGGTGAAAATACTAAAGTACAGACAAGGAATAATCATAATGTTGTGGCCAACATTATAAATATGGAATTATAAATTTAAAACATTTTCTGGTTTAAAAAATAAATCTGGTCGTCAATGCAGCTCTGCGGGTCTCTCTAGTAGGGCCGGTCTCTACGTTCCTGACGGTGCTCGCCTCTGCAAGGCAAAGGGACCCATTAGACAGAATAAGGAGGGACACAGAGCCCTGTCCGAGCCCCCAGGTGCTCCAGGACTCACTGCAGCAGAGGCTGGGAAGGGGCAGTGCTCTCCCCACCACATACTTATCCATTTTCCCAGGTCCTCCACGTCCGCCTCTTCTTCCTCCCATCTGTTCCATCAATGGTCCAGGAGGCCCCCCAGGACCACCTCGTCTTCCTCCACCAAAGCCACCACGGTCCATGCCACGGCCGCCTCGGAAGCCACCTCTGTCTCCACCTCGGCCACCTCTGAACATTCCTCCAGGACCGCCACGGTCCATAAGTCCACCTCTTCCTCCCCGCATGCCACCAGGACCACCTCGGCCACGATCACCACCTAAGGCAGAAGAATGGCAGGTGAGTCAGAGGAGTAGAGGCTGAGGCTCTGAGGACACACTGGTGAATCTGCTAATCCTTCTCCTAGAGCAGACACTACTCAATCACCAGGAAGCTGAGGTGCTCCAGGAAACCTGTACCTACCCGGAGGTGGGAAGGGTGGCGGGAGGAAGCCCTCGGGCTTAGGGGCCTTACACTGGTTGCATTCTGTTCTCCAGGCGAAGTTCTGGTTTCCACAGCCCCTGCACCAAGAAAATCACCAACAGAACTGAGGGAGGTGGAGAGAGTCACACGACATACTATGTACCATCATGGAATTCCAGGTACGACACTAGGGTCTGAATGAGGTCTCAGGCAGCAATGTACCCCGGAAGCACCAGAGTGCTCAATCCGACCCTCCCCAAACAGTCCTGCCCCAGAGTGGCAATGGGCGACATCACTAGCAGGCTACTAATTTGCAGGGAGAGGTACATACGGATTGGGACACTGCCAGTCTCCAGCTCGGTGCTGGACATTTCCTCCTCCAGAGGGGTTCCCTCGGGAGCCCCGGGGCCCCCTTGGGGGGAAGCCTCCTCTGTCTCCTCCACGGCCTCCCATTCGACCCATGGGTCCTCCAGGACCTCCTGGGCCACCAGGACCTGCAACAATAAAAGAGTCAATCACCTCTTCATGACAACTTTGCTACAGGAAACTCTTCTACAGGCCCAGAGTGCTGCCCATGAATGTTGTTCTTTCTGTGTAATTTCATGTAGCCTCCAACTATGGCATTTCATATAATGAAACTGACATCCAGGCAGAGGTTCCCTGGAGCTTCCACGCCCGCTAACCACTTAGCCCACATTGTACAAACACGCAATGTTGGCTCATGGTCTAGTATCAATTTTACACACCCTTTTCTTATTTTACCGCTCTACTAAGTTTCTCAAGGGCAGCAATTACTGGAAAAAACCAAACCAACACTGTTGAAAGCAACACAAAAGTAGCTAAAACAAAGTGCCCAAAGAATACCTCCACGAAGTGGTGGTGGCATTCCTCTGCCCTCACGAGGTGGCATGCCACCCCGCATGCTGTTCATTGGAGGCTTCTTTCGGGCAAGAGAAACTTTAAGTTTGCTTCCTTGAAAATCTTTTCCTGGAAAAGATAACAGAACACCAGTTATCCTCACATTCCAACTCTTCCCTCTCCAAGCAGCTACTTTCCAACAGATTCCACCTTACGGAACTTGCCCACCCCCCAAAGCATAAACCTGCCCTCTCATAATCTCTAGGGTCTTTCCTGGCATGACTGGAGATGTATTATGGTTGGCGGGGCTTGCTTAACACATACAAAGGCTTGGGTTCCATCCCCAGCCTTACCGAAGACTGGGCATGGTAGCCAATGCCTATAATCTCAACATTTGGAAGTAGAGGGAGGACTGCAGGATCAGGAAGCTCAAAGTCATCAATAGCTACATATGGAGTTCGAGGCCAGCCTAGACTACATGAGGTCAGAACAAAGGTTGTTAAAGATATTTATTTAAGCAAGGTATGCAGCACACTCCTGTAATTCTAGCATACAGCAGCAGAGGCAGAGGAACTGCCAGGTCTGAAACCAGCTTGCCCACGTAATGAAAACTTGAAAGACCCAAGGCCTAGGGATAAAACCCAGTGCTAGAGCACTTGCCTGGTATGCAACCGCCCTAGTCTGTCAGTACTTGGGGTAGCTGTGGGCCTTGAAACACTCAAAGGTGTTTTCCCTTCTCTATGTCTCTCTCTCATGGAGCTAGAAACTGAACCCAGGGTCTGTACATATTGGTGAGTACTTGCAGCTTGAGCATGGTAGCTTTGCAGTAAGAGACACAATAAAGGGACAGCCTGACCCAGGGCCAAGGGCCGTGTCCTTTAACAGCAGAAGAGCAACAGGGCGAACCCCTGTTTTCTGGAGTGGATCATATTGTTTCAGCTCTCAAACTCCTTTTTCCTCCCATACTGTGGTCCAGAAAAGGTTACGTACATGCCTTCTGTTTCTAGACTCGAGAATGGTGTTTTAATGGTATCCAGTATAGCACATACTCTCTCAGAAGGTGACACACGCAACTGTTCTAAGCAGAATTCAGTGACAGGGAGCACATCCTACCATCAAACCACTCCACGGCAGCCTTGGCAGTTGGCGGGTCTTCATAGGACACTGTGGCGTCACCTTTAGGCTTTCCTGTCTCCTTATCCAGGTAGATGTGGATCATGGGTTGTCCAGTTCTCTTGTTCATCTATTGATAAAACAGTAATTAGGATGTGACTGTAACATTTGAGCTTAAACAAGTTCACAGTAGTTCCTAAGTGCCCCCACCGTCAAAAGGCAGTCCCGCAGAGTGTGGTGCTCCACACTTTTAATCCCAGTGCTCAGGAGGCAGAGGCAGATGTATTTCTAGGCCAGCCAAAACCGATACAGCGAGACCCAAAAAAAAATAAGACTCATTCAACTTCTATTAAATATTAATACTACATATCAACTCTACACCTCAGGGTATCAGAATCACGAGTGACTTAATTCTTCAGCTCTACATCTCAGTTGTGTTCAGTACAGAACCAAGAGCAAGCAGCATTGAGTCCTACTCCTGGCCCAACCATCCTGATCTTGCTTCCTGTGTAGTAATCCCACATTATGTGCCCAAAGAGACACCTAAGCCAATCCAGGATTTGGCTTCACAGGACATGTAACTATTACAAAGAAAATCACTGCCAGGGCCAGGGATGCAGCTCACTGAAGAGCCCTTTTCTCGCATGAACAGGATCCCTAGCTCTCTAAAAACAGAAAGAAAAAACTCTTCCTTAATGACAACCATGAGACTGTGAATATACTACATGAACTCTTTACTTCCTCTAGGGTTGGAAAGATGACTTATTCTTCAGCTAAGTACTACATGTGATCGGTCTGAATTCAGAAATCATATTGTACAACAAACAGGCACATGAATAATACCCAATCTATATAGGCTTAGACATACAGGGAGGCAGAGGCAGGAGGATCTGAGTTCAAGACCAGCCTGGTCTATAAAGTGAGTTCCTGGACAGCCAGAGCTACACAGTGAACTTCTGTCTCAAAAGAAAAAAACAAAACAAAACAAAACACCCAACATAAATAAATGGGGAGGGAAGGAAAAAAAAAAAGCTTGGTGGCAAGCATTTTCATCTTACTGAGCCATCTTTGATGCTTAGTCTTAAGACTTAAAGTGTGTGTGTGTGTGTGTGTGTGTGTGTGTGTGTGTGTATGAGCCTTCAGAGGCCAGCAGAGGGTATCAGATCCCCAAACAGAGTCACGACTGTGGCTCACCTGAAAGAGCATTAAGTGCTCTTCTTTACTTAGCCATCTTTCCAGCCCTGTTATACTAGTACAACCCGGGTATAGGTGCTAGTGCCTGTTCTGGAACTTGCTTCATAGACTAGGTTGGTCTCAGAGATCCACCTCCTTCTGCCTCCAGACTGCTGGG
Source organism: Peromyscus maniculatus bairdii (assembly GCF_049852395.1). Lineage (NCBI taxonomy): Eukaryota > Metazoa > Chordata > Mammalia > Rodentia > Cricetidae > Peromyscus > Peromyscus maniculatus. The sequence goes on from NC_134861.1 coordinate 8,418,681, forward strand.
ATTAGAAGCGTATGCCACCACACCTGGCTAATAGTCAATACCTCAAACATAAAATGTAGGCGCAGAAATTTGGGTTTTCACTTTTGCCCAGAGTGGGTAGGACAATGGAAAATCCTTACAGCATATGGTGAATGTGTGTGCATGCAAGATAGGTAGAGAAGAATCTTATAGATCATTTGGTCTTCTTTCTTGCAAAGGACCTATGTTCAGTTTAGAGCATCGAGGTCAGACTTTGCAACTGCCTGTGGCTCCAGTTCCACAACAGATCTGACAACCTCTTCTGGCCTCTTTGGAGGCACCTACATGCATGCAATGCAGTGACATACATTCAGAGATACATACATATAGCTTAGTTACAGATGGAGTTCAAACTTACACTGCAGAGTGGACAACTGTGCAGAGGTCTGGCCAGACACCTGCCACATGGACCAATCCCCAGATCCCATATAGGGGAAGGAGAGACCTGACTCTCACCTCTGACCTCCTGAGACATTCTTTGGTTCGTGTATGTATCCTCCCACAATTACACAAACATGGATCTTAAAGTAAGTGTAAAGAAAGAAAAAGCAGAAGAACCTGACTTCCTGGCTATAGAGAGTCAGAACAGAGTTGTAGGACAAATCCACCAAGTTTACCAATCAGCTTGTACCAAGTAACCAAATAGTTGCACATGGGTAAACCTTTCAGTAAGATATCACAACAGGCTTGTAAACAGGAACAAGGAAAAGAAGCCAACAAGAACAGATCTGATAGCTAACAACATTCGAACCAAGGACTTCTAGTTCAGCTAGGTGTGGTAGCAATGTGCCTTTAATCCTAGCTCTGGGGAGACAGAGGCAAGATAATCAGCCCGGTCTACATGGCCATCTCTAGGTCATCTCCATTGACCCTGTCTTAAAAACAAAACAAACAAAAAACCAAAATCAACCAAAAAACCCCTCACAACAAACAAAACAAACAACCACTACCACCACATTACCAAACCAACAACAACAAAAATCACACCAAACTAGAAAGAACTTCTAGCCCCCAAAGGAATACAAATACATGAACAAGATACAGGCTGGAAGAAGGTACTTCCAACAAACAAGGATTAGCACTCAATCTAGAGCACTGGCTGCTCTTCTAGAGTGGTGGGTTCAATTCTCAGCACCCACGGCAGCTCACAACTGTCTGTAACTACAGTCCCAGGGATATAACAACTCCCTCTTACCTCTGAGAGTACCAGACACACACACACACAGACAAAACACTCATACACATAAGATAATAAGTCAATCTTTTTACTGTTGCTGTTTTGAGACAGGGTCTATGTAGATCAGGCTAGCATGGTCTACAGAGTGAATTCCAGGACGGCCAGAGATGTTTCATTGGGAGACCCTGTTTTTTGTGTGTGTATGTGTCTGTCCCCGACCATACTTGCCCCATTCACTAGTTTATTATTCTCAGAATTTGGTCACTTAGTAAGGTTTGAAATAAAATATTACTAAAAATAAATCATTTAAGATGAAAATAAAATTCAGTCTAAGGATGATTTCAATTGTTATGTGCCAAGTAATTAGAGAATACTAAATCGGGTGTGGTGGTGCACACCTTTAATCTAAGCACTAGGAAGGCAGAAGCATGTGGATTTCTTTGAGTTCCGGCCAGCTGGAGCTTCAGCAGTGAGACTCTACCTTAAACAAAACCAAAAAACAAAACTCATGAAGATCTCTCTCTCTCTCTCTCTCTCTCTCTCTCTCTCTCTCTCTCTCTCTCTCTCTCTCTCTCTCTCTCTCTCTCTCTCTAAAAATTCAAGACTGGGTTTGTCTGTGTATAGCAGGCTGGCCTCAAACTCAGACATCCTGGTAAACCTTCAATCTTACCTTGGGAAATAAATCTATAAATGTTTAAATGCCTCTACACATCACACAATTTATTTGTGTTTGTGTATGCATTTGAACCATTAACTGATCATTTGAAAATATGTCTCCAAATTATTAACTATTCAGGGAATACTAAATACTTTTCTTTTTTTCAACAGAAAAAGACAAGTTTAAGTTACTTAAAAACCCAGCAGACCTAGTAATAGAACCACTAGATGTTTAGCATTTTTCCTCTACAAAAACTGGCTAAGGTTGGTGTGGCAGTGCCAGACTATAAACCTGGCACTTGGGAAGGTGGAGGCAGAAGGATTAGACCATCTTGGAAATCTTGTCTCAAAATCCACAGAAATCCAGCTAACAGGAGGGGAAGCTACTTATCTTGGTAGCCCTAAGGCCCTTGTGTACAATGCAAGCCAGGCAAGTGCTCCATCCAGTGATGGCTATAGCCCCCAGCCCTGACAGAGAGTCTTTGCATCACACAGTGTTTTAAGGAGACAACCACAAGATAGCGACAAGAGTCAGAGAACTTCATAAACAATCCTTAGCATGGTTTTAGTACTTCAAATGTGTCTTGTGGGCTCAATTTCTGCTGGATCATCGGATCACTATCCACTCACCTTGACAACCCCACACTGCTTAAAGAAGTCTGCCAGATCATCCAGAGTCACATTGTCATTTAAACCTTGCACATAAATTGCACTGTTGTCAGAGTCTTCATCGGGATCTATAGGAAGGCCTTCCAGAGAAAATAAGATAAAACAGAATTACCGCTCTGTATTAATAGTGGCTTCCTTTTTTTGGAGATAGGCTGCCCTCAAACTCCTAATCCTCTTTTTTCAACCTCCCAGGCATGTCCCATCAGGATCTAATAATAGGGGCTTCTTAACCAATTGGACATTATTATCAAACAAAGGCAAGAGAACTAACTACCAATTACAAGGACATCAAGTTGGAAATTTTTGGTTACTTTAAGACAACTATAAAGGAAGTCTCAAGCTGTCTTTGCCAAGACAAGTCTGCTAGGCTGTTGAACTCTTGCTTTTATGGCATTTACTCAAAACAGCACAAGGTAAAGTTCAAAAATTTAAAGTTACCTAGATCAAGATCTGGTCCTTCATCCATGGGTCCTGCCAACCAGGAAAGATCATACAAGATATTATCAGTGCAAGCCTTGCAAGCTACAAATCTTACAAACACACACAGCTATCTACTACACCACCATTTGATGGGGGACTCATTAATTCAAAATGACCCGCACTGTTAAAATGGAGCAGTGCCCCTTTAGCGTTTGTGAAGTTTGCTAGGGTTTTCTTTTTCCTTTGCTCGTTTGTTTCTAGACCATTAACCAAATACACTCTTAATGCTTTATGTGCCAAATTAGTGTTAAATTAAATTCAAAACCTTTCCTCCACATAAACCAAATTAAAACTGTACTCTCCCCCATATTATAGAAGCAGTTGCTCAATATTTCAAGTTACCCTTTGTTTTGTAACCATAGGTTAACCTTATTACCCCTAAGACAATGCCGGCAGTACCCATTAGTCTCTTGTATAGATCATTTTTAAACCACTTATGAAACTAGTAAAAATTATAGTTTTCTAAAAACTGACTGTATTTTTTTTAAACACTATCCATGGTAATACTCAAAAACTTACCACCAGGCTTATTGAAGCCACCTCGCTCTCCAGCGCTGCTGGGGGGATAAACGAAGAAATGAAGGCCTTTCCCTTTAAAAGCCAGTACCGCTCTGAGCCTTGCGGGGGCTCGTGGGGAAGAAGGGCACTGGCTAAACACATCTCCAAACAATGCATCTCTCTCATCTTGTCACTATGCCTTTCTTCTGGGCAGCTTGCTCAAATTTCCTTAATATACAACCTTGCTTGTCTGATTGGATACACCAGTGTGGCTGGTTTCTTTCATGTCAGGGGCTGGTATTAATAGTGCAATACTTGGCAAATTAAGGAAGGAAAAAAAAAAAACCCTAGACCCAAACACCCACCCCATCAGCTGAAACACCAGGGAGCTTGGTGTAGAAATTTGAAGGCAGAGACAGTTGCTGTGATAAACCTTTCCAAGTTCATAAAGGTGCACCCTCAACCTCTCCCAAGAGAGCTCCAAATGAGGCACTAGGCTTCCTAACAAGTAACAGTATATTAATAGAGCAGGAGACAACCACATTAAATGTCTACAACACACATCAGAGGACGCATCCAGCCAATCTTCAGCATAAAGCCATACAGTCCAGGGCCCTAATGGATTTAACAGTTACTGTGAAAGGAGAATTTACAACAAAAGCAAGGCTCAGCGGACTGGGGGTGCAACTTTATAGACATACCAGTTAAGAAGACTATGGCAATACACACACTATAATACAGAGGGGAGAGGGAATATAAGTTGCAGCTTTTTTTGGGGGGAGGGGCAGTATTTCTAGGATTAAATAAAGGTAGCTCCCCAGGGGGGAAGACCTGACATTTTCTTAACCAGTATTGCACCTTTAATACCTAAATATACAATTTCAAGCTGTTGCATGCAGCTTTGCTTCTTTTTTAAAAGTACACACCATAAAATGTTCTCTCTCTTTTAACACAAAGTTTACACTTTAATGTTACACAATTCTAGAGTATTATACCTCCTCTGGTTCATTACCAAACAACAAGTATGCAGTTACCAAAGTTACAGAAGGATTCCATTTATACAATGAATACATTTTGTTTTAAATATTCTATGTATATTTTTCCTCTCCATATGGACACCGTGTCTAGTCCCACTTTTCATTATGCTGCCGGCTGAGTACTGAGTACGGGTACTTTTTAAGTATTGAAGTGTATACAAGGCTCTCACTTTGTAACCTGTAGCATATAAATGCGACAAAGCATGTTAAAAAGTTTCCACGTTTAACAGCCAATGAAAATATCAAAATACTGAGGCAATGAAAAAGGGCATGTTAACAACATTGAGCGCCTTACCTGGAGCAGACACTGAAAACCATCACCACACCACAATAAAAAAGGGAAAGGGAACTGCCCCGTGTCCTGTCCCCACAGGATCCAACAGACTGCTTCACAGTCTGTTAAAAACCTATGGGGTAGGCCATGGTCTCTTCTATGGCTCCAGGAGAGACTTCTCATCCAGAAAGATGGGCCCCTCTAATAGCAGTCTAACAAAGTCGTAGAATCATTACTTCTGGAGTACTGAGATGAATAAACTTCAAACTGCTTTTGCAATTGAAAAATACTAAGAATTCTAAGTGATTTGAGACGTGATGATAGTAATTTCAAGTGTCGATGTCTATTTTAAAAAAATCCATAAAGACGTGAAACCTTTATAATGGAATAATATTCTCCAAATCAGAAAACCAATTTTTACTTTTCAAATTATTCATAAAAATTTGCATGTTATCAAATGACTTTTTTCCAATAAAGATTTCACTGAAGAGTTTATTAAAGTTATGCAGAATAAACAAAACATTAACTATCTTTCAGCACTATAGAAATTTGCTAGTATGTGAATAGGTCACCCTAATCGTTTAATTTTGTATCTATAAAAAAAGAATTGCTAGCTTTTCTTTGAACAATTGCCCCAATCAAATTTATACTCACTACAACATTCTGCATAACTTTTTTACTAGTTTATATAGGGACAGAACACACACATAACTAAATCTGGATTATGTTAACCACCAACATTATATCTCACCTTCATCAAAGTATAGACACCAGAAAGGGATGAGGGATAGAGGGAGGGAGGGAGGGAGGGAAGGGGAGGCAGAGGCAGTAGGGTCACGTTACTGATCTAAACAGTTTTCTAAACCAGATCGTGCCATCAATCACAATGGTCAAACCAATTTAGACTTTTACAATCTCCAATAGGGAGTGATGCTATACTCATACACATTACTCTGTAAAAAAGTTATTAGATTGTTCTGTGCTCCAACTCAGGCCATGGTTTAAGGGTTACAGGGCCAGTCTTCATCATGTTCAACAATTCTGGGTACAAACACTGGAAAACAGCTGCATCCTTTTTCTGCAGTACATACACCAGGTATTTTAAGACAACCGTTCAGAGTTCATTAGTTAAGACCTAGGGTTGTTAGAAGGTTGTGTGTGTTCCATCCCAAATCTATTACCCAAAGAGGCTCTCACCTCTGAACACCATGAAGGGGACTGAAAGCTCTAGTTTCAAAGCCATTCTTTGCTCACCCCAACCCAACAAAGGTTATTGGCAGGGAAAAAAAGCAAACTGCCACTTAAATGACATTTCCATGTTTTAGAAGATAGCTTGACCTCAACAGATTGTCCATGGAAATGTAGAATAAATTTCTTATGTCTTTCAGTCCCTTCTTCCCATTGAAAATCCTATGGATGAAGCAAAATTAGGTAAAAGGAGAAAAGGTTTGCTCTTACCCCATTCCACCGCGTCCTCCTCCCCGCCCACCTCTGCTCATGCCTCCACGATCAAATCCCCCTCTTCCCCTGCCCCGGTTATCAGGGCCACTCATGCTCCGGTTCTCTCCTGGTCCGGAAAATCCTCCAGACTCCTGCCCATAAACACCCATGCTACTGGGGTGCTCCTGTCGGAATGAACCTGAGGAAAGAGTCACATCGGTAAGCCACGGACCACATTTACACCACTGCCTGACATCCTTTCTCTTGGAATCATGAACCTCTCAACTAGAAGCAACTGCATATATATACTATGCTGAAAGTATTGCTACCAGAAGGTTCCCTTAAAGAACTATTAGTTCAACAAGGCTAACTAACACAGGCTGTAATAAACTACTTCCAAAGGGAAAAGGTGCCCTGAAAAGAATACATCCATGGTTCCCGTGTCCAGGATGTCTCCAAAAGCAGTTTCTCTGCACTACCTTCCAGAAACAAAAGCAGAGCCAGGTTTTCTAGGGCTAAGGGCTGAGTTACAACAAGGAGCTTTAATCATTCTAGTCAAAAAAGCACACAGATGAAATAATAAAAAGGACAGCTAGGGTTACACAGAGAAACCCTGTCCCACAAAACAAAACCCAAAAAAGAGCAATAATTGAGGCAGAACTTAAACAGTAAATGAAGATACTTTTGGAGTTTTAGTTACTTCTCCAAATGTCAGTATAAGCACTGGGGCTCCATGGTAGAACTTATGTTAAGACCCTAGGCTCAACCCCCAGCAGAAAGTAAAAATCAGTTCCACCCCTAATCATCTCCCAAAGTCTTAACAATCCCTCCAAACTACAGTATTCTGAAAGGACTCAGCGTCTTTGCTTTCTGGATTCACACAAAATCAAAAGCACACAGTTTTGATTTGACTATCAGAAACCATAGTAGCCATCTACAGCTACCCTCCCACTTTTAATGATTTAGGGCAGGTCCTAAAGAATGCTAGCCCTACTTAATGCAGAGTGCCCGCCCTCTTGACTGAATCCCTACTGGGATTGTGACTCTAGAAGCAAACAGTGGTAACAAGCACTCCCCATTTTCAGAAATTCCAAGCACAAACACTCATACTTGGTTTTCTCTTAGCAACTCACTCTGCTGCCCGTAGCTGCTGCTCTGTTGGCTATATTGACTTGGAGCCTGGCTGTAGGATCCAGTCTGAGGGGGGTAACTAGTGGGAGGCTGCTGCCCATAGCTGCTTTGTTGACCATAGCTACTCTGCTGTCCATAGCTGCTCGGCTGTCCATAGGTGTTCTGCTGAGAGTAACTGCTCTGATCGTAACTAGTAGGCTGTGAGGAGGAGTAGCTGAAAGAAAAAAAAAACACACAAATTTTCAGTAAGGGGGGAGTGGGGGAAGCACCTTATTTCTCCCACGACCCTGAATACAAAACATTCATGGGTATCCTAACAGTTCCTTTCTTTTGTCTTTCATTGAGATGGGCCAGACTGTTCTTCCACCTGCACACAACTGAGTGCTGGATTATAGGGATGTCTCACCGTATCTGGCCAAGGCAACATTTTTGTATTTATAATAACAAAGCTTTAAGTGGAAGAGAGAAAATGAAAACAACCCATGTGTACACTGAGCTGCAGTTTAGAGCTCCCATTTAAAACAATGTTTTCAACCATATTTAAGGCAAATCCAGGAGTTCAGAATATGTACCTGTGCACTTAAGAGATGACTAATGCAGTGAAAAATGACATTGAGCATAAGGACAGAGTCAAGTGAGGTGTTCAGTTCCAGTGCCTCCCTTTCTTTTTGCAGCACCAAGGCTCCAAACTAGAGCCTCACACACTAGGCAAGTGTCCTACTTCAGTCGTCTAATAAGGTGAGTGATGACTTGAATTTTCTGAGGCATGGCTGCTTGGTAATACAGTGTGAACACGTGTTGTCTCTGTATGCCACACCCAAAATGCCAGTTTTTCCTTCAGATTCAAAATTGCTTTGCTATAGTTTTAACCTTTCAAACATCCTTAGAAATCTAAGAATAAAGACAAGACTAGTAAGAAACCTTAGGTTGTTGAATAAAAGGTACTAGGTCTATGAAACTACCCAGGAGGTAATCTATCTACATACACTACTAAAAATAAAACTTAGCTGGACGGTGGTGGCGCACACCTTTAATTCCAGCACTCAGGAGGTGGAGGCAGAGGCAGGCAGATCTCTGAGTTTGAGGCCAGCCTGGACTACAAAGTGAGTTCTAGGAAAAGGTGCAAAACTACACAGAGAAACCCTGTCTCAAAAAATCAAAAAAATAAAATAAAATAAAAAAAGAAAGACTCTCAATGAACCATAAATATGTGCAACTAAACTAAGTATGTGCTGCCCCTTCTACAACTGTTCAAGCCAACAGTCTTGTGCACCAGCACAACTTGCCAGAGCAACTGTTCAACCTCCCAGGGATGGGTCTGCTCTCCAAGAGCTATAAACCCTCCTCTCTTCTGTCCCTAGTTGTATGCAATGTGCTAACCTATGAAACAGATAAATCAGGAACTAGTTTAGTTATTTACAACTAAACTAAAATTAAACTAACATTTAAAGACACAACTCTGTCAATTCATCTGATGCTTACTTCAAATGAGACATAGGTCAGAGAACTTGCAGGTTTCCTTAATTTTAAAGAAACCAAACTGGGACACTGTAGCTATGATGGTTAACTGAGACAGAATATGAAGGACCACAGAGCTTGAGCTGGTCCAGCAATGAACAACCCTGGATTCCCTCCCCAGCACTGCAATGGGTGGTAGGAAGGGAAGTCTTGTACCCACTTTACCCATGGTGACTATTTGAGAAGACAGTTTCTAATGGTTCTGTGAAGATAGTTTCAGACATTTCTGTTTCTCATACTTATAATTACAAAAGCAAAAATTAAGTTTTTGGTCAGTATTTAGAGAATAGTTTAATAACTATAATAGATCCCAGACACTACTATGGGAACCCAAGACTGAGGTCTGACTATTAACTGTATATGTGGTCAAGAGTTACTAACAAACAAATCTTACCCAAGGAAGCCAATGCTAGCTGGTCAACAACCTGAAAAGAAATCTCTTATAGTACTCACTGGCCACAAAGGAGAGACTGACCTGGTAGGAGGATAGGATGGAGGTGCAGTGACTGGCTGCATGGGGTAGCTCCCAGGTACCTGGGGATAACTGTAGTTACTCTGTCCATATCCTAGGCTGGGCTGGTTATAACCCCCTGTGCTAGATTGAGGTTGACTAGTCTCAGCGGGCTTGTTACCATCCTGTGGTCTAAAAGGAGAAATAAAATAGTAAGACTTAGTTTCAACAACCCCAAGCCCCTAGTTAAGAACCCCCAGTTCTGTGAAACGTTAACATCAAGCTTGAAAATAAAGAAAATAAGCCCAGTATCAGTCCATCGGCATTTGCTGGAAGAGAACACCAAGGGAAGTTAACAGTATACTTCGTTTGTTCTGTATCAGCAGCTACTAAGGGGCTCTCGTTGTTATATCGCCAACATAAGTAAGTGACGGGGGGGGGGGGGGGGGGACGGACGGACGGGGGGTACGGGGACACTTTCCTTTTTTAAAGTGAACTTCTGAAGACAAGAAATCTGAACAACAATGTAAACTGAAGTTTAATTTGTAAGGTCACAGCATCATACATTTTCACTATCTATGGGTTTATGCTACTCATTTACTAGAAACAGACTAGAAAAGACACTTAGCCTGCTGTAAATTAACTAAACCTTGCCACACCCGTCTCCACAAGACAGGGGTGTGGATGTACCTCCCAACCCATGCTCAGACCGACTAACTCAGGAACTCCCCAATTCCTCAGGGCCCCAACAGTTTACACCAAGGCTACAGTAGCATAGTTGAGTTAGGACTATCTCAAACAAAGCACCAATCAGCAGGTGACCCAGAGAAGATGCAGAAGTACTGGTTTCTTCACTGAGATGAAATGGGTTATAAAGTTATAAACTTCCTCTTTCCAGTGAGAAAGGAATAACCACTGTTGATCAAGAGACAGCTAGCTATTTTTAAGGGTGATCAGCTCAGAAAACTAAGCTTGGGAGCGGGGCACAAAACAATGACTTATCAAAACCTAATTGATACACAAAATACCCTCCTGCCGTGGCTTGGATATATCACTGCCTTGAGAGCTTCACGTGACTTTGCACATGCGATAAAATTTTGTAATACCTAAGTCAACTGCAACGGGGCCTTCTAGGAACCAGCCAGTTAAATATAACTACTATACAGGCTGTCTATGGGATATTAACTACAAGTGGCTCTGATTACTCACTGTGCATTTTAGAAGTAATTTTCACGAGTGTTTGCCAGAGCTAATTTCTTACCTCTACAGCAGATAAAAAGTCTAGGTTACAAGTTGATCTCTTGTTTATTCCCTAAAAAGTCTTCATTGAAATCAGAATTCAGTGTTCCTTCAAGACTGTATGCAGAAGCCACCTAAGTGCATTGTCTAAAGCAAAGACCTGAAATCTTCTGTTAAGTAATAATATATACCACTTATCTACCAACCGGCCATGGAGTATGAACTTTATTGGACTCTTTTACTATATACCACATAGCTGGGTACCCAGTTATGAATTTATTTGTCTATGACTTGTAGTTACCAAACCACTACATCACATAGAGGAAATCACATCACTGCTTCACTGAGGTAGTAATTCTTTCAGGTTGTGGAAATATCCTCTACCGGTAACTGGGTCATATACCACTACTTCTTCACTGACGTGTAACCCACCCACCGTGTACTATCAACTACTGCATTTTTTCCTAAAGGAAAGCAGTTACCAATTTACAGGGTCAACAAACCAAAAGTTAAGTACCAAAAGTAGAATTCTACTGGTAGTTAAACAATGTGGGAAAACACACACAATTTTCTTGTGTTTAGAAAAGCAGAACAGTCTCCTCCTTCCCCCAAAGTAGGTTCTGAAACCAGGCAACTGATATTCCTCGTTTTTGGCCCTCTCAGATGGCACCATTTCTTCACCAGAATACCTGTATGCTGTGCTCCTGCACCCTGGCTGCTGTAAAGACTGTGAGAACAGTCAAAACCTAGTGTATAAAGGGCCATCAAAGGGAACTAAGTCATGGACAGTCTAAGTGTACAGAGTTACTCTTTCCTTCATATCCAAAGCTGGCGCAACAGAGGACTAGGCAACTGTGGCCTTACCTTGTAGGTGCGGTGGCTGCTGGCTGCTGGCCATAGGCTGGGTAGGCAGGCTGGGTGCCATATGCAGACTGAGCTGCGTAAGAAGCCTGGGTTGTGGTGACTGTAGCGGTGGTGGTGTCATAAGCACCAGTGCCATATCCTTGGACAGGCTGGCTGTATGCCTGGGGGGCAGTTGGAGTGGTATAACCTACAACAAAGGAGAATTGGATTAGACTCCAGGTCCTCTTCGTCAGAGCACTGCCTTGGTATTTATTACCAAAACAACTTGGAAACTGCCCACTTTAAAGCATCACAAAATTGAATCCCTATAAATCTCCTTGCAGAAGAGTAGCAACAAAGAGTGTTTCAATCATTGTTGACTACATTTTTAAAAAATAAAGTGTGTGCACATGGGAGCTCACCATGGCACATGTGGAAGCACGGGACTAGTTTTGGGAGTTGGTTCTCTCCCATGGATTCTGGTCATTAGGTTTGGTGGCAAGTGACCGCATCTGCTGAGCCATCTCACTGACTCCAAAGTTTTAAAGTCTTAAGTACTGTCTGAAGTAACTCATTCATGCATGCATGTGTGGGGGTGTCAGATCCTCTGGAACTGGAGCTACATACAGTTGTGAGCTGCCACGTGGGTGCTGAGAATTGGACCCTGGTCTTCTCAAAGCACAGCCAGTGCTCTTAACTGCTGAGCCATCTCTCCAGTTCGTTATTAATGATGTATTATTACCTTATCTGTTTTCAAACTTATCTACAAGAGAGGTGAAGTGTGCATTTTGTTGTTCTGACAGGAAGTCTCATGCAGCCTAGGCTTGTCTTCTGCTACTTAGGTAGCAAAAGATATCTTTCTTCTGATCCCCTCATCTCAAGTCTCCAGCCTTGGGATCACAGGCACATCATACCTGGTTGATTGGTACTGGGGAACCCAGGGCTCCATGAATGCTAGGCGAGCACTCTACCAACTAAGCTACATTTCCTACCTCAAGACAGAATATTCTATATATATATATATATATATATATATATATATATATAAAAAAAAAACTGTTGCCATGGAGAACAGGCTTCTTTCTGCCCCCACATAAATGAATGGACAGGAGTGAGTGCTATTTTTTTTCCTGATTATAGACCCATCTTGCTAGCAGATTTCCTGAGCAAGTTTCTCAATTAATTAGAAATAGACAACCCCCATCAAAACAGGAAATAAAATGTCCCACGACGGGAGGTAAAGGGCAAATGACATAGCACTTAAAAATAGCCACGAAATCGTCCTCAGGTACTGGATTAAGCACTAAAATCTGCCGTTAAATGAGCTCAAAGTACACAACCTTTCCTGGTACTGAATCTTTGCCTGCCTTCCTCATAATCAACAGACTCAAGTCAATGATGCACATCTAAATTCTTACTAAAGTTAAAAATGATTTCTGACTGTGGGTGCATGCCTGTGATTCCAACATTCCAGGATCACAAATACCAAACCAGCCCGGGCTACATAGCAGAACCTTGCTTAAAAAAAAAAAAAAAAAAAAAAAAAAAAAAAAAAAAAAAAAAAAAAAAAGAAACCAAAATAGCCAAGTGAGTATTCAAAATCTAAAAACAAACAAAACACCAAAAACTGAGACAGTCTCATTAAACTGTCCAGGCTTGCTTACTGTAATACCTTGTTTTATAACTTAACTGCCAGATTTCTGATGTATACAGTGTTCTGCCTGCATGTGTCCCTGCACCAGAAGAGGGCACCAGATATCACTATGGGTGGTTGTGAGCCTCTATGTGGGTGCTAGGAATTGAACCCAGGTCCTCTAGAAGAGCAGTCAGTGCTCTTTACAGCTGAGCCATTTCTCCAACCCTGTTTTTGAAGCAGGGTCTCACAATGTAGCCCAGGCTGGCCTTGAACTCAGACAGGAGCCAGCCTCTGCCTCCCAAGTACTGGGATTAAAAGCCTGTGGTACCAATCCTGGCTCAACTTCTTTTTGAATATAAAGTATCACTTTTTACAGCACATAATCCTTTCTTCTCAAACATTCAAAAGAAACTCTAAAATTATATACAAAGACATTAGTTCCCTGTCTAAACTGGTGAAAAACCAATAAAAATATATTTCACAAAAGAGCCCTAAACACTTCTGAGTTGGCATGTTGTTCATCTGAGATGGGAATTTGTTGTTTTATAGTAATAGAACCAGAGCTTCCCATACATGCTAGGGAAGTGTTCTACCACTGAGCCCTATGCTGTGGGGTAATCTTTTTGTACACTGTGAATATGTGTCACTGTTTTACCTTGCCTGTTTAGGCACCTTCTGATTGGTTTAATTTTAATAAAGAGCCAAATGGCCAATAGCTGGCGAGAGGATAGGTAGAACTTGTGGGAAGAAATAGGAACTCTGGGAAGAACGGTACCAAGCAGAGCTAACGAGTTGTGTGGCAGAATGTAGACTAATATAAACGGGTTAATTTAAGGTTTTTTTTTTTTTTTTTTGGGGGGGGGGTTGAGACAGGGTTTCTCTGTAGCTTTGGAGCCTGTCCTGGACTACCTCTGTAGACCAGGCTGGCCTCGAACTCACAGAGATCCACCTGCCTCTGCCTCCCGAGTGCTGGGATTACAGGCGTGCACCACCACCACCACCCAGCATAATTTAAGTTTTAAGAGCTGGTTGGGAACAAACCTACGCTAAGGCCAAGCTTTTATAATTAATAAGTCTTTGTGTCATTGGGGAAGCTGGCGGTTCAAAGAAAATCCAACTACGGCTCTATGTATTTAAAAGTTCTTTGCAAAGTTCTAAAGTTAACCATATACATCATTCATCTAAACACAGAAGTCCATCTATCCAATTACTCTTTATGAAACTTTTCCCGACATGGCAAGACTTATAAGATTCACAAAAGTTCAACAGAAACAGTAACTTATATGTCTCAAAACTGCAGTAAGAGCCCGTATAATAGCAATATAATAAGGTACTGGGTTAATAAGTAATTTTTTAATTAATCCATAGTACCCACATAAGCACCCAAGCAAAATGAACAAAAATCAACAAAACAACAAGAGACTAACAGCACATCTATATGATTTCTTCAAGGAAAAAGGTGGTACCATTGTACAAAGAAAATTTGTTTACAGTCAACAGTAAAAATCACAGCTTAAGAATCGTTTGAATCATGTGAGATGCAGCTGTTATCTGTACCTTTCTTCTGGAGCTTCATTTAGGACCCTAGAAGAGAACACTGTATTTCTATGCATTCTCTGTGATAATTATCCACTGACTTTTATGTGTAAAGACAGCATGGGATTCAGAATAATGTGTCTGGATCCAGCTTCCTACTCATTGTCTCTTACTTAAGTAGTAAGGGTTAATTTTGATTCGTACAGCCTAAAAGCAGTGAGCAGGAGTAAGTGAGGTATGACAAGTAACTTAGAATTACTTAGTATACACAAACTCCTCATTACCATGCAACATAGTCTGGCTCACCAAAGTCATCGTTTTCTGCTTAAGAGTGTTCTATACTTTCTGGGCTCACAATCAGGACTAGACTTTCTATTCTGCTTAAAAATCACTTTGTCATGACTTTGTTAAATGGCTTAAGGATAGAAAAGGCTAAATTGAAATTAGATGTTCTCAAATCTATAGTTTTAGTTTCAGTTTTCCCCACACCTGCACGAGGTTAAACACTTCCATCCAAAGACAGTAGTTAAGATAGGTTAGCAAATTCTTCCCACGAAATCCATGTCAATGAAATAAATGCCATGTATTTTTTCTATAATATAATTTGGAGTTCAGATAGTTGGAAGGTAGTCTTTACATCTCCAACTTATATCACACAACATCCTACAGCAAAAAATGGTCACATTTTTCACATATTCCATATTATGTATTCTTAGACCGGCTTTCCTTTTTAGTATCCTAGAATGCTATCTTATGTTTAAAACACACTATGTCTTAAAAAAATTTTGTAACACTTAAAACAGAAAATGGATTAAAATAATTTATAACACTTAAACAGAAAATAAAATGTGCCTGTGCTATGCAACAGACAAACATGTACATGCAGGGTGGCAATCTGTTCCCTTAAATAAATCTAATCATGCAATCTAGCTTTCAGGGAGCAAGGAAAATCAGTTGGAGTAATACCTTTGGGAAGGCAAATAACAAAGGCTTGACAAAAGTCAAATTTAATGGTAAAAACTTCCCCCAATTATACAATGACATGGATCTGCAAATGGCACCTGAAGCAGCTTTTTTCATTAGCACCTTGTGTGTGATGTTAGAAAGTCTGGGGTTTAAACAAATGAAAACACCTAAGGGTTAACATTACAGGGTTAGACAAGATGGAAAGCATTTCCCATGCAAGAATGAGCAGGATAGTCAAACCTGTACTGGTCCCTTCTACTGTGGAAAGCACAAAACAAAAAGTAGAGGGTACACTATCAGATGAGGCAAACAGATGTGAAAACCAAAAAAAAAATTTTTTTGAGACAGGGTTTCTCTGTGTATTAATCCTGGAATTTCCTCTGTAGACCAAGCTGGCCTTGAACTCACAGAGATCCTCCTGCCTCTGCCTCCCAAGTGCTGGGATTAAAGGCGTGCGCCACCACCGCCCGGCTTAAGCTCATTCTTAGCATGAGCACAATCTTTTACATTAGTCCCATTTTGTTGTATATCATACACAATGTATAAAAGTTTAATTTCTTTTGGACCTTATTCCACCCACACTCTATTGGATAGCCCTCAAGGAGAATTTAAGAGGAAGGGAAAAAAATACTTCCTAGAATAAAAGATCCCCAGATGTCAACAGACAAACCAGAATATATACCTAAGAGAACAGGCCTTTCAGCAAATCCCCTCAATACTATCACCAAGTCTCTTCTCTTGAAGGCCGGCCTTACCAGTGGGAGGCTGTCCATAAGAAGTCGCATATGCAGTCTGCCCGTAGGTGGCAGTGGTCTGAGCCTGGGTATAGCTGACATCAGTAGGCTGTCCATAGGTTCCATAGCTTTGTTGCCCATATGCCTGCTCCAAAGAAATGCATGCAGTAGCTTCATAAGAATCTTGTATTTTAGCAAAATAACAAACTGATTTATTAGTTCATAAGCTGGAGAATCAAGTAGAAAATACTGCTTTCTGGTTTAAAAAAGAAATTATAAAAATAAGATGAATCATCTTAAAAATTATGACTGTTCAGAGGCAGGCAAGTTTGAGGCCAGTTAGGTCTACAAACCAAGTTCTAGGATAGCCAGGGCTGTTACATAGAAACCCTGCCTTGAAAAAAAAGAAACATACATACATACATACATACATACATACATACATACATACATACATACATAAATGATAAATGCTTTATACAAGCTCATTCATGTTTTGGTAAACCTAAAAACAAAAAAGTTCTTAAAAAATAAGCAAAGTCTCAGTTAACCTAGCTTAGCAAAACGCTCTCAAGAGCAATATGAGCACTGGCATGTAACTGACAGCACAAACTGAACATCGAGAAAGACAATGAAGATTCAGACAGCCTCTTGTCAGATTTAAGAACCAGATTTTCAACACGATACAAAAACACTATTAACTCCTATTTCAAGAAAGTGAACCAGAACAGTTTCATGTTCTTATGATTATTAGTATATCAAGATTACTGTTTTTAACTTGGACATCAATAATACCTAAAATTGGATAAGGAATGAGTTGTTCTTTCAGATATCAACATGTTTGTATAGACTTATTTGCAAGACCAATTAAATGTGAAACATGGTTTCCAAATATTCCCATGGCAGTCAATATCAGCATCTTGGCATGATCATTCCAGAATTAGAGGTCTTTTTTTTTTTTTTTTTTTTTTTTTTTGAGACAGTCTTACTGTGTAGTTCTGGCCTGGAACTTGCTATATAAGCCAAGCTGGCCTCAAATTCAGAGAGCCACCTGCTCCTGCTTCCTCATGTTGGGATTAAAGGTTTGTGCTATCATGCCCAGCTGAGGTAATTCTTGACTAATATACACAATGTATACATTCTAGAATCTGTTACCTTTGGCTTTTTGAAATAGTGGCTGGAGCCAGTATATCAAACATTCTACCAATGAAACAGACTCCCAACTCCTGGTTGAACCCCCCACCCCATATTTCTGCAGTGCTGGCTGGCACACACAATCTACCATTGAACCCCAGCTCCAGTTTTTTAAGTATTTAATTACTTTATTTGACTGGTGGAAGGGCGCATATGCACGTACCATCATGGTGTATATGTGGTGGTCAGAGAACAACTTAGGAGTTGGTTCTCTCCCTAGTATGTGGGACTTGTAGGATGAAACTCAGGTTATTGGGCTGGGTGGCAAACACTTTTTCCCCAAGGAGCTACCTCTTGCCCGTGGCCTATGTTTTTACACAGACTTACAAACTGGCAAAAGCTGAGGAACAGTAATTTTTAAATTACTCCACTAGTCAATGTGCAACCACTAGCAAGTAACGTAATAGCTATACAGTATTATTTTCTTATCGGCAAAGGTCCTAGTATGATCTTCCTTGGAAGAATTGCAATGATGACTAAATTAATTTATGCATAATAAAATATGTAGAAAGATCAAGACTACAGTGAGATATTTACTTTGAGCCAGGAAATTTTTTCTTTTTTTAGTGTTTTTTTTTGTTTGTTTTTTTGAGACAGGGTTTCTATGTGTAGCCTTGCCCCTTTCCTGGAACTCGCTTTGGAGACCAGGCTGGCCTTGAACTCACAGAGATCTGCCTGCCTCTGCCTCCCGAGTGCTGGGATTAAATGTGTGCGCCACCACTGCCCGGTGAGCCAGGAAATTTTTTCAAAAAGAGCCCATTTCCAGTTTTAAAATGGTTTCGTTTACAACAAACCCTCATTGTAAAAATTAAAATTATCAAGTTTTTAAAGATTAGACAATACTACTACTAGTTACTTATATATAATTTTTAAAAAGATCTGCTAGCTATTGTTTTAGTGGCGAACTGAAACATCTTTATTTGTTGTCTTTTTTGTAACAGGATTTCTCTGTGTAGCCCTGGCTGTCCCAGAACTCATTCTGCAGACCAGGTTAGCCTCAAACTCATGAGATCCACCTGCCTCTGCCTCCCAAGTGCTGGGATTAAAGGTGTGCGCCACCACAGCCTGGCTAAACTGAAACACCTTTACTGAAAATATAACCACACATCCTTGTCTTTGGGATTACCTGGGTGGTCTGTGCATATCCTTGAGTTGGCTGGGCGGTGTATGCACTGTAGCTGCAAAAAGAATTAAACATGAGAATTGAATACAGAATATTCCAACTGTGCATTATCCTTTACAATTACAAAAGGCCTCATACTCTAAAACATTAACTGTGGACAAAGTATTGTTGCAGAAAACTGACTTACCCCTGCTGGGCTGCAGCTTGGCTGTAGGTACTGTAATCTAGAAGAAACAAGAAAACAAAATTATTAGCACAGACAGGGAAGGGGAAAGAGGCAGAATTGAGGCAACAAGAATAATTCTTTTAAACTGATTCGAGTGGACCTATATGCAGACACAAGTCACAGTTAGCACATCTCATCTCTCAACATCAAACCAATTAAAAGCCAGTTAAATGCAAGAAGTCTGAATATGGTGCTAGCTAATGAGGTCAAGATCAATTGAGTTGGCAGGGAACCTCGCATATCCTGCATATTCCCATGATCATAAACCCATCTCAACCACCAGCTGTCAATTCAAACACATGATCATTATCTTAAGGCTAATAGAAACCAAGACCACAAAACAGCACCAAGTCTACAATCATATAAAAAAGGAACAATGCAAAAGTATTAGAATGTTTCCTCCCACTTTCTGTTTTTTGAGACAGGGTTTCTCTGTGTAGTCCTAGCTGTCCTGGAACTCTGTAGATTATGGTGGCCTCAAGCTCAGGGATTCATCTGTCTCTGCTGCCTAGCATTTTTGTGTTTTTGAGATAGGGTCTCTCTACATAACCTCAAACTCAGAGATCCACCTGCCTCTGCCTCTGCAGTGCTGGGATTACAGGAGTGAGCTACTATCATGTCCAGCTTCTATCAGGCTTTATCATTTTAGTAAGACCAACCACAATTCCCTGTAACAGTAACAGTGAAATAGAATGACCAAAAAAAAAAAAAAAAAACCCCAACAGTTATTAAATCTAAGAAGAGCCTACTGTTAGAGCTATCTTCAGAGTAACACAAAAGCTAGAAACCCCAGGGAAGCCAAGGCAAAGGATGGGAGGGAGTACATCAGTGGTCAGAACACATGCACATTCCCAAGTCTATAACCTGGCATATATGGATGCCCTGGGTTCCAACTCCAGCAGCATGCACAAACTGAAGCCAGGTTAACAGAACCCTAACAACTGGCAAAGATGACAAAGCATTTAATAGGCCTAGGGAAAAAATTACTCTAGGTTCATTATTGCCATTTCCTAAAACTTAAAATGATTTCAACTTAAAAAAAAAAAAAGCCACAAATTTTCTTCTCTGTAAGTCCAGCTATCATTTTCTTTCTCATATGAAATTTATACTATATCAAAGGCAAAGGTTAGTTGGCACATATCTTTCATCCCAGCGGCATTCAAGAAGCAGGGGCAGGTGGGTTTATGAGTTTTAGGCCAGCCTAGTCTACACAGTACATTCCAGGACAGCTAGGGCTGTGAAAGACCTTGTCTCAAAAACAAACAAAAAGGGACTAAAGCGAGTCTACACAGGTATCAAGTAATGAAAATAAATGCCTAAATTTTCAAAGCACCACTGAATTAAAGTTAGATAATTTGGGGGCTTTTTTTTTTTTTTTTTTTAAAGGCAAAGCAATTTTTTTTTTCAATACAGGGTTTCTCTGTGTAACAGTTCTGGCTGTCCTAGAACCTGCTTTGTAGACCAGGTTGGTCTCGAACTCAGATCTGCCTGAATCTGCTTCTGAGTGCTGGGATTAAAGGCTTGTGCCACTACTGCCCAGTGAGCAATTATTTTTTAAAATAATTCTAGTTATTTCTCCTCTACAAGAACACATCTTCTTTGGTGTTCAAAGACAGTACTGCCATTAAGACAGAACAAAAGGGTCCTTTCTTTTCCAATCAGAAAGCAGTCAGTCCCTAATCCCAAAGCAACAGTTGACATCTTTCTTCACAAAGGGGATCTTCCCCACTCCATGCAATCCAAAGCTTGCTTCACAATATCCTGAACTCATCTCTTAAAAAGTGGACTTACTACCTTTTTACACCTCATGTGACTACTTTTCTTCCTCTAGACCCTTAATTTCAGAGCCCCATTATCAATATTATCAGTAAACTGTCCCCAAAGATACCTACAACAAAAAAATAAATGTTCAACTAAAATCCTGAAGCATTTTCAATGTTACCTTTTTTTTTTGAGACAGGGTCTCACTATGTAGCTCCAGCTGTGCTGGAACACACTATGTAGACCAGGCTGGCCTCAAACTCTGCCTGCCTCTCCTCTCCAAGTTCTAGGATTAAACTATGACTAGCTACTTGTCACATTCTTTCTATGAAATAAAAAATTGTGAATCACTTCCATGTAGCATTTGTAATATACACCAACAAAGCATCGAAATCCTTATATTGCAACCTTCATTTTGTTGACGTTTCTGTGTAAAAAATGGTTTTCAACTCACTGGCAATCAGCTCAATGTTTACAAAAAGACTTACACAAGAGCAGTTATGTAAAATTGGCAAAGCTGATACAGAACAGCTAAGGACCTCAGATCAGCATGAAACTGGAGGATTTGGTGGGTTAAGGGGAGCAACCACCCCCCAACTCATGTTTATCTACCTAATACAGCACACAAGCCTCCTACTGTCTCAAACATGACACTGAAACAATGGCCAGATAATTTAACAACTGAAAAACTATGCCCAAATGGACATAAAGAAGCAGGCAAAGGGGCTATGATGGGTAGGGAGGGCTCAAGAATGTTGGTAAGGTTTTACTTCTTGTTCTGTTATTTGGGCACTGTAATTCTGCTTTACTGGACATACTCTGTAGGCACTATTCTACAAGATACAGATGGGGTGGGGGTGGGGGGGACCACTATTCCCTAAGACAGAGGCTTACTCAGGGCAGCCACTAGCCAAGCTGTAGAGATTTGGAGGTTTAGACTACATAATGTAATAAAGCCAGGAGGGTAAATTTCTAAGGCCCAAAAAGCTTTAAGGACTGAAGAGCTCAAGATAACTGGCCCCCACCCCTTACCCCGACAGGTTTTCTCTGTGTAGCCCTGGCTATCCCAGAACTCACTGACCAGGGTGGCCTTGAACAAGAGATACGGCTGCCTCTGCTGGGACTAAAGGCGTGAGCCGCCACCACCACCTGGCGTCAAGAACAACTTTGAAAAAGTCTAGCTAAACTGTATTTTTCAGGAAAGGACACTAAGTCCTACATAAGGTTCCCTCAGCAGGGACAGGACTGTGGGTATAGCAGAGCATGCTTATAACTCGAATATGGTTCATGGTGGTTACCAGCAAATAGGATTTGAAGAAAGATTACTAAAAAGTGGCAATGATCTACCAAGCAAAAATCTGCAATTGCCTTCTTGGGTTTTACCGGGTAAGAGAGTGTAGAAGACCCACGGAAGAAACCATTTCCCACCAGGATGTACTGGGCTGTAGTTTCTCAATCTTTCTCAAAGCCTGGTATCAAAAGCCAGCATTTACCTGTTTACTGCCTACATCATCTTTGGCGTCGCCAACCTGTGATGCTCGAAGCTTTTCCAAGCACAAGACCCAGAGCTCTTTCTGTCTTCCCCCTCGATTTCTCCTACTGCCTCCAAGGCCACATCAGACCCCAAATTCCTCCCGAGGGAAAAAAAAAGCGCCACCGTGCCAGTTAACTGTGCACCAAAGCGTTGGTGAAGGCTAGGCTACACTCACTGGCTCATTGAGGGACAACACCACCCATCACATTGTCGAGTTCCCACCACCGACTTTCAAAGTTGGCTACCGGTCTCCTTTCCCTGGCCTCCAGAGCGCCAAGAAATGCAGGTCTACAGAAACGTGCGGGGGGGGAGGCTTTCTGTTTCTCCCGGATCAAAAGTGCCAAGCGTTTCTGGTTAGGAGTCTGCTCTCCGGATCCAGACGGGGCCTTGTTACACAACCGATCCCCGCGCCGTGTGCTGAGAAAAGGACCCCGGGAAGCCACTGCTTTTTTTGGGGCAGGGAAGGCGGCGGAGTTACCACACGATAAAACCGAAGCCTCCCGAGTGGGGAGAATGCGGATTTGGGGGGGACCCGCTCTGGGCTCGCGGCTGGGGGGGGGGGCCCTGCAGGGTGCCGCTTGGGCGCGCCGAGCCAGGCCCCGGAGGATAATGGGGCCCCCGCTCCTCGGCCGGCGCCCCTCGGCTCGCACGCTCGCGACGCCTTTTTGTGCGTTTGTTTTGGACGTTGAGTTTCGGCGCGGGGAACACTCGCCCTCCGGCTAGCAGCGGGAGCCGAGGTGACGAGGGCCACCGGCCGCGGCTCCTCGAGCCGCCCGCCGACACCCCGCCTCCCGCGCCCTCGGGGTGGACTCGAGGCCGCGGTCCCCTCGGGGCCTCCGAGGCCGCAGGCCCCGCCCACGTGGCGGGAGGCCCGGGGGCCCCCGCACCCACAACCGCCACACAAAGGAGGCCCAAGGCGGGCCCCCGCACGCTCCGGCCACCGCGAGGCCCCGGCGCGCAACGCGGGCGCCGGAAGGTTCCAGAACCAGCCCGCCCTGGTGGGGGAGGGGGAGGGGGAAGGGAACGCGGACCCCCGAGGTCGTCGGGTCGCGGCGGGGGACTCCAACCCCTCTCGGCAACTCCACTCAGTTACCCCTGCCACCCCGAGGGACGAGCGCCCCCCAGTCGGGGTGTCCCAGCCGTCGCCAGCGCGACCGCGATCCCACTCCACTCACCCGTGGACGCCATTTTCTCTCCTTCCTCCTCGTTCTCTCAACGTCCGTCTCCCTCTCGCGTTCCCCCTAGGCGCCGCACTGCGCAGGCGCGAAGCCCGCAACCTCGGACGCTACCATCGGGCCGGGCCACGGGGGGGGGCAAGGAGGTTTGAGCCAGGGATAGCTGGTTCTTCGGTCCAGAAACCGGGGACCCAGCCCTCTCTGAAGAGCCAGACGGGACGCGCGGGTTAAAAAGGCACCCTCGGGGGCCAGCGCGCTAGGAAGCGAGCGTCACCCACCAACCCGAGGCGTCCCCTGCACGAGGCCCGGTGGCTTGGAATGGTTGCGCCCGCTGGCTCCAGGGACCGTCTCGGAAGAGTCTGTCCTGGAGGGAGACGGAGGCTGGCGGGAGGCCTGGGGGAAGGGATCCCGGCCTGGAACAACTGCTGACTAATCGGCGGGCGGGATCACGCGCCCGCGTGTGCGCGCAGTGGGTTTGAGGCACCTAGGTCCCGGCCTGGAGCTGGCGGCCCGACTCCCAGGCGGGCCCCCCCACCCGCTCCTCCAGGGTAGGGGGGGGACGACGCGCTTCTCGGGACCTTGGACGCGTGGCCCGAGAGGGCGGGGGAGGGGACCGAGGTCGGTCGGTCCGTCGGTCCGTCCGCTGGCTGGGGAGGGAGGTCGGGGAAAGCCGCGTCCGGCCCCGATAACGGTCGGAGTTGAGAAGCCCTGTCATCATCCGTCACCCAATACCCTTGTTTTAACAGAAAGGAGACCCCAGGCTCAAGAAATTGAGTACTTTCCCCAAAGTTAGAGAGCTGAATTGGGCCCGGACCCCGGGACGCCCCCTCTGTGCACCACCCGGAAGCATCTTCCCTGTCCTTGACTTCCCATTCTGTCCTCCTGGCTTCCCAGTAAGGTAGGCAGGGTGTGATGGTGCCTAAGCCTGAGAGGTCCCTGGCGAGGGTTCCAGAGGGACACTGAGGCGGATCGCTCGCGAGTGGGGAGCTTTTTTTAAGAGTTCCTAACACCACGGACAGACAGACTAGTCTCAGACCCACGGTAGCATGGCGGGCGACGACTCGGAAGAAGCGAGAGCCCATGTGGGAGAAGGAGGCGTGTCGCACCTTTCTGGGATGGGAGTGGTTTCACCGCCGGAGCTTAAAGCCAGGCTCGCCAGCTCCCCGGCGGCGAGGGGCCGGGAGGGGAGTGGAGAGCGGGGTGTGTGGCCCTCAGTTTCCCATTTGATGTAAACTCCCTTCTCAGGTGAGAGATCCAGGCACCCGGGGGTCTGTTAGAGGGACGCACAGTGTCTCAGTGGGGTGCCCGTCGGAATCTGAAAGGGAAAAGCTGCCATACATGTGGTGTTCTAGGGCCAGCAGCTGGACTCACGACTTAATGCTTACAAGTCCCATTTTATTAGTTGAAGATGCGGTTGGAGACAGAGACTCAATGATACTGCTTGCTTAGGATGTGTGAGGGGCCCTGGTTTCCATTTTCAACTCCAAGAAAGAGAAGAGACTGATTGAGAGGACTCGAGGCCCAGTTCTGTATGTCCGTGGACCAGTCCCTTAGTGCTCAGGGATGGAACGGTTGTGAGAAGGTGCAAGAGGAAGCTTCAGTGTAGGTGACCCTGCCTCCAGGTAAGGGTGAAATCTACCTGCTCTTCTAAACCCAGTACCACAGGTGAAGGGCAGGGTTCACCCTAGCAGGACCTGGGGCCAGGCTAATCTTTGAATGAATGCATATAATGCCTTGAATATGTGCAAAGAGTAGTATCCTGAGATGAGAGGGCGCCTCCTTCCTCCATTAGTTCAATCCACTTGGGCGAAAGGTCAAACTTGACTCCTTAGGCGAAGACTCGCGGTGTGGGAAGGGGACATTGGAGCTGGGCTTCAGAGCGTAGGAGACCCCTGTTGAGAGGCCGGAGGAGAGGAAGCCGCAGGCAGAGGAGGTTTGCACAGTTTCCCTTTAGGAAACTGGCAGGTGCGAGGGAGGGCCTTGGCAAGGAAGCTAACTGAGTCATCCCAGTGGGAGACTGGAGAGGACTGCTCAGGAGTGATTGCGCGGCCTGGAGGAAAGCCCAGGTGTGAGGAAGGTGAATGAGAGAGAGAAAAAGGAAACTCTGGGAGCAGTCATGACCCTGAGCTGGGCCATGTGGGGAGACAGGGAGGAGAAGGGAGAGGCGCTGGAAGGCCCAACATACAAAGAGAGTGGGTAACCAAAATGGCTGGACTAGAGAGGGAATAGCAGCCCAGCCCCCTGGGCTGGAGAAGTTCAGGGGAGGGGGAGGGGTATGCCAGCCAGGAGGGCCCTGTAACAGGTAAGGACCCGGAGACTGCTGAGAGAACCTGACACCAGTGTCCGCTTTGATATGTTAAATAGGCTCAGTCATTTGTCGGGGTTGAAATCTAACTGGAGAAAAGCTTTGCTCTGTGAGCAGGGAACGACCTATTTGAGGACCCCCCCCCCCAGCTTGGACCAGCTAGCTGGCCCTTCATTTGTAATCTCTGTGCCTCCCATAAGTAATGAGGTGGTGCTTTGGGTTTATTGAGAAGGAGCTGGGGGCCGAACCAGGTGCAGTGGTGCAGATTTGTGACCCAGTACTCAAAGCCTGGGCAGACTCAAGAGAATCTCACATTGCAGGCTAGCTTGGGTTCCAGGTTGAGACTTTGTTTAAAATAAACAAAACTTGAAAGATAAGAAAGCTGTGGGCCTCCAATCTTTTCCTTTCTTATATGATCCTGTAAGCAAAACGTGTCTTAATCACCATTTCCCAGGTTGGGAAACTTGCCCACGGACACACAGCAGAAGGCTGGAGCAGACACTAGGGCCAGGGCCAAGGCTGGGGAGGAAATAGTGCCACAGTTCTGAATCACTCTGGACGGCTTGGACTGAGGGGCTCCCCACAGCTGCCTGTCCCATTGGTGGGCCTCGTGATGCCCCTTGTTCAAGGGCACCTGAGCCATCTGGGTTCCCTGAGGCTTGGACACTAGAACAGAGGGAGGCAAGCGGGAGACTGGAGCTGGCCTTGACCTTGCCACTCCCAGGGGGAATGTACACATCCTTTTGGCAGTGAAGGGCCACAGTTCAACTTTTTTGGCCCTGTATCTCCCACTGAGACTCCTTTTCAGGGTCCACCCGACTCTTTGAAACTGGGTCTCGTCATCCAGGCTGGTTTTTTCACTCAGTATATAGCCAAGACCTAAATGTTTATTTTATTCTTTTTACAGCACTGGGGAGCAAATCCAGGTGCCCATGTATGCCAGGTAAGCACTCTCTCACTGGTCTGCATCTCTAATGACCTGTATTCCTGATCCTCTCGCCTCCACCTCCTGAGTGCTAAGATCACAGCTGTGCTCTACCACACTGGCCTCATCAGGACTTTATGCATGGCCCCTGCCCATCCCAGACACATGGGCAGGTGGGATAGGAACGTGGCTAATAAGCACACCTCTTGGGGCTTGAGCCCACTTTGGCCAAGCTACTGGACCTGCCTCTGCTGGTTCAGTTCCTGCCTCTGTAAAGTGGGGCCATTGGTAAAGTAGTTGAGAGGGAGTCACCTAAAAGCAGCAAGAATAATTTGTTGCTCTTTTTGTTTATTCCCAGCGCACAGCCTCAGGACCACCTTTGACTACCATCAACCAAACTATGCATGCCCGGGATTCTCCTGGCTCACTGCCCCGGGCACTGCCCCTGGCCTCCTCAGTCCTGATGCTCCTGATGAGCTGCCTGTGGTTACTGGGGGCTGGCCCCAGCCTCACATTGGCTCCAGAGCTGCTGCTGGACCCCTGGCAGGGTGAGGACCAGCCGCATGATCCTTGAGGGAAGCTAGAGACTTTCTCTAGGGCCTGAGGCCAGTCAGTGGAGTCAGCGTGCACCTTGTGGTGGTCACGAGGCTAGGACAGTGTCCCAGGGCACGTTCTCCTGCAGACATGCCCAGCTCATCTACAGTGAAGGGGGGCAGAGGATCCTGAAGGAGGCACAGAGGTGGGAAGCTGTGAGTAGGAGTTCTCATAGCATCTCTTGCTGACAGCTTTCCCTGGAAATAAGAACTAAAATTTTCTGCCAAACATGTACTTCCCACAAAACCTCCAGTTTACATCTGAGGAACCCAAATGACGTTCAGAGAGGTGAAGCGATTTTTCTAAGGTCAGGTAGCTCTGTGGGAGTGCAAGGTTCTAGCAGGCGGATTCATTAGAATGTGTGCTACTAACCAGATGCAGCCAAGATTTGGGAACTGACAGACAGCTTCCCTGGGCCTGGGACACAGCAGCCCTCGGCAGCTGGTTGCCAGCGAGAAGACTGCATGTGGGTAGAGTAGCTGTGGTGTTGAGAAGCCTCTGGTCCCCTCTACCAGTGATGAGTGGTGATAGTTCACATACTGGCTTTTGGTTGGGGAGGCTGGCCCACCAGGTGGCCCTCGTAAAGGCTAACCCATCCCTCTAACCCGGCCCCCTTCTCGTTCCCAGTGCACCGGCTAGTGACCCATGCTCTGGGCCACACCGCACTGCCGGGCCTGCTCCTGAGCCTGCTGCTCCTGCCCACTCTGGGCTGGTGGCAGGAGTGCCATTTGGGCACCCTGCGCTTCCTGCACAACTCGGCCCTGCTTGCCCTGGCTGCTGGGCTGCTGGCTGTGCTGCTGACAGGCCTCGGGGTGTCCAGTGCAGCTGGAGGTTGTGGATATATGCCTGTCCATCTGGCCATGCTGGCAAGGCAGAGTTACTACCCTGGGTGGCCTCAGGGGACACTGCCACCGTGGCTGCTCCCATGGCTGCTGCTGGCCCTGACCCTGCTACTCAGCTCTGAGCCGCCCTTCCTGCAGCTCCTTTGTGGCCTTCTTGCTGGCCTGGCCTGTATCCTTTGCCTGGGCCAGGGACCATGTGGACCTGTGGCTGGGCCTCTGGGGTGCCTTGGAAGGAAATGGCATAGGGAATCCATGCCCAAGCAGTGTCTGGTGACACATCTTCCTCTGAGCCATGCTCTGGGCTGGGGACAGAGCTCATGGCCAAGGGGAGGTGTCAGTTACAATCAAAGGACCCCATAGGATGTTGGAGAGAGCTGAAGGGACCCTAGAAGTCACTAACCAGGATCATGTGTGAAGGAGCCATCAAAGCTAAGATTAGCAAAGAGGCAGGCTCAGGGTGGAGCGAGTCTGGGGCTCTCTGGGAACAGAGGACCGAGTTAGGGCCCATGGGACAGGTATCTTCAACGTAAGCTTTGCTCCCAAGCTATGGGAAAATAGGCTGACCATACAACCCTTCAGGCAGTCACAGGGGACCGGTTCAGAATGCAGACACCAGCTACTCAAGTCTGGCTGACCCAGGGGGACCTGTCTTCAGGCACACAGGGTTATGCACTGGCCAGCAGAGTGGAAAGCGGAGTGTGGGGAAGGCCCATGCCGGCTTCTGTGCTGGCTGAGTAGTTCCAGGTAGGCAGTTCCCTTTTGTCCTCGGCTTCAGCTGCTCAGGGGGTCCTGGGGAGTGCAGCAAGGAGACGCATGGTCCCTTCCCCTCCCCCCAGTTCATTTGGTTTCCTTGACCTGCGCCCTGCCCTGGGCAGGCAGATGCTGCTGGGGCCTTCCGGTGGCTGGAGCTCTCGGAGCGGAGACTGCAGGTGTTACAGGGCAGTGTCCTTTGCAGGACTCTGGCCCGGGGCTGGCCACTGCGGCTCCTTCCCACCCCAGGCAGTCTGGCTGAACTGCCTGTCACTTTTCCTGCTGGAGTGAGGTGAGGGTGACACCAGGGGCCTGGCATTGGATGGTGGAAGTTGTGACAGTGGCTGGCAGCCCAGGCCATCCACCTCTGTCCCTGCAGGCCTGTCACCCCTGGATCTCCTTACCTTGCTTCCCCAAGCTCCTGGTCTCACAGTGACGGCTCTGCCCAGCTTCCCCCAGGCCTGGGGCCTGTGCAGCTGACACGGGGAGACTCGGAGAGGGGCTCGGACTGGGCTGCGTCCAGCTTTGCTCCAGGAAGCCCGATGTGGGCAGCCCTGGATGAGCAGATGCTTCAGGAAGGGATCCAGGCTTCGCTCCTTGATGCATCAGTGCAGAGTCCCCAGAGCTCGGGGTGGTTGCCCAAGGCCTCCGTGTCTTCTCTCCGGTAAGGCAGGGTGGCCAGGGGTGCGGCTTCCCGATGTGGGAGCCACGCATGCCCTGACACGTCTCGCTTGTCCCACCTCACAGGCTGCAGCAGCTGGAGCACATGGGATTTCCCACCGAGCAGGCCGCAGTAGCCTTGGCAGCCACAGGGCGTGTGGAGGGTGCAGTGTCTCTGCTGGTTGAGGGGCTGGTGGACACTGAGGCCCTGGTGACCGAGGGGAGGGGTGGTCCTGCCCACTGCAAGGGCGCCGGGCCCTCATAGTCCAAGAAGAGAGGAGGGTCTTGGGCCTGGCCTGAGTCCTAGCCTAGTCTGCTGAGGGCTTGGGGGCTTGAAGGCACCCCCGGGGGCAGGAGTGGGCCCCAGCGTGTTCTGACACTTTCTAAGAATAAAAGCTGATGTTTTCAACCTGGCCTCCGAGTGGCCCTTGTCATGTCTGGCTCTTCTGTGTTGGCGTCGGGGAGGATGAAGGAGTGGACAAGCAGTGAATAAGTGGCTGATGGCAGGAGGGTGACCCGTGGTGTCTAGGACCACAGGGCTCCTGTCCCAGTATCCTCAGCCTAGGTGGACCCTCTGGCTGAGCACATAGAGACCAAACTGGGTGGGTCAGGCAGGGACATTTATTGTCCAGTACATAGCAATCCATGCATCTGCAGCAGATACTTGGAGTGGGGGTCCCTTCTGCACATCCCGTCCCCACCTGGGACACGGGAGGTGGGGACTTGGGTAGAACTGAAGTAAGAAGCACCAACCATTCAGTCGGGGACTAAGCAGCCTGGACTCAGGTGGGAATCAGCACCAGGAAACGGGACTCCCCAAGGTTTTAAGGAGCGGGGGGACCTGGGACTTGTGCCCCCATCCTGACATGTCTGCAGGGCCAGGCAGAGTCCCCGGCCCTAGGTCGGAACACTGGAAGCCTTGAGCCTCCACTGTTCCCCTTGAAGGCCGTTTCACCCCACGTCACAGGGAAATAGACCAGGTGCAGTGAGGCCTGACTTCTGAGGAGGCTTCCCCTCAGGACCAGTCCCTGCCTATCTGTCAAGTACAGACTGACATCACTGAGACCTGCCTGCCTACCCCTAAGGCCAAGATGGCACAGGGGTCCCTGAGGATATTAATAAATAGGAACTGGCAGTCTCTGGAGGCAGCTGGCCAAGTCCAGGCTGGGGGAGGAAGAGCCACCACCATCCTCAGCTCCTCTCGTTGCGTCTTCTGGGGGTCACGATCTGGTAGTTGGTTGGGTGTCCTCCCCTCTTGCCTCGAAGGAGGCTGGGGGTACCCGTGCCATCAGGGCCTACCCCGGATCCCAGCTCTGGTTCTGCCGGAGGGAAGAGGAGAGAGGCTATGTTAGGGGGGGCGTTCACATGGGAAACCCACTCTTTGCCCTGGGAGGTAGCAGTGTGCCCTGGCATCCTAGAGATGGAGCTGTGGGAATAAGGGTACTGAAGGCTGGTTAGTGCCTCCCCATGACCTCTGAGCCCCCAGCCCCAAGAGAGCACTGGGCCGTCTGATGCCTGATTTCTCGAATGGGGATGGCCAGACTCACCACATTTACATGTTTGACATATGATAACGCTCCCCAAATAATGGATAATTTTGAGACTTCTTTGGAGTGAAGGTGAATTCTGCGTCATCCAAACTTCAGAGGAAGTTAACTGAAGCTAGAGAAGAAACTTCCTCTTTCCGTGGGGAATAGCACCATTTGGAGAGTCAGGCTTTGCCCCTGAACAGCCTCAGCGAAACTGGACCCCATCAGGGCCCCAGTTGCCTCATTTCTAAAATCTGGGACATTTTCAGATAAACTCTGAGGCCCTAGGCGGCACCAACAAAGACCGAAGTCAGTCACCAAGGAGTTGTGGTGAGATATGCCCTGATCTGCATGTAAGCTGAACCCCAAGCCTAAAACATAGTATGCTTGCCCCCTGAGAAAACTAACATCCTTCAAAACCCAAGAAGGAGCTCTCTGGTCTGGGAAGCCCATGAGTATCCTTTGGTAGCCCCTAAAGCTGGGGAGAAGGTCAGGGTAGGCTGTTTTTCTAGTGGGGGAGAGCCTGAGGATTGGTACTTGGCCAAGCCTTTCCCTGTTCCTTGGAAAGACAGTTGGAAGCTTGGAGAGGACCACTTCCCATGGAAGGCGCTGCTTAGGGGTGGGCTACTAAAGGGGCCTGGCTTTTCCCAGGTGCCTGTGTCCATCATCTGGGGGCTATCAGAAGCACGGCCAGCTAAGGACAGGTCACAGTGGCCCTAATCAGCTCTTCTATCTAGCTGTCCATCTACTGTTGCACTATACAGGGGGTGGGGGTGGGGGGGGTCTGACAAAGTGTTGAGACTCTGGAGTTTGGCTCTTGATTCCCAATGGTCCCTCAGGTCATTTGGAAGCAATGGGGATGATGGACAGGTGCCAAGAGGCTTCAGGGTAGGGGCTTGATAGGTCTCCATCAAGACTTCGGTCTCCCCTCCTAAGACAAGGACAAGGCTGGTGAGGTCTGCTGAAACATAGTCCCTGATGTTTCTAGAGTTTAGAGAAGCCATATGGCTAATGGTGGGGAATTAGAAACAGACTGTGTGCACTTTTTTGTTGTTGTTGTTTTGTTTGTTTTGTTGACAAACTTTTGCTCAGCAGCCCAGGCTGACCTCAAATTTGCTATCCTCCGGTCTCAGCCTTCCAGTGCTGGGATCTTAGGCATGTAGCCACCATTCTTGGCTTGGACAACACACACTCTAACCTCCAGATCTTATCTCACATTAGATTTCCTGTCAAGGTTGTCCCTCTCACAGCCAGGCACAACCATGCATCTTCTCTGACCCCACACGCGGTCTCCTCTTCCAAGAAGTCCAGCAAGGAGGGCCCAATCCCTGGGTACTCCCTTTGAGTCTGTAAAGTGACTGACAGACCGCTCCCCAGAGCCCCGCTACTTTGCAGGGCCCAGTGCCATCTAAGCCTAGCATTCAGCAGCTGCTTCCTGGTTTTGTAGAACAAAGGACTGGTTTTAACCCTGAACCTCCTCTTCACTTAGGCTCTCAGTTCTTAGCTTTATGAGAGGAGAGGTTGGACACAATGTGGAGACCTCTGGGCATGGATGTGCATATGGGCTGTGAGACTGGGCAGAGGCTGGAGTGGGCAGAGGACAGCCAGTGCGGGGGGAGGGGGGGACACTCTCGGTGGGCAAATGAGAAGCGGCCCATACCTGTGACTGGCCAGCCCCATCTCCCCACACCAGCTATGGCCTCATTAGCTTCACCTCAGGAGTCAGGTGTGGGGGAAGGGACGGCCCCCACCCCCAGCCCGAAGCCTAACTGCCTTTCATGCTGCCTGAACCAGCCTTCTAGAACCTTCCCAGTCCAGTTCTGCTCAGTGTTAGTCTCCACCTTCAGGAAACCTTGAGGAAACCCTGTAGACATCTTAACCTCTGATCTTCCTCTGCTTGTTCAGTCACCTATGATCCTTGCCCTTCTATGTTAGGGGGGCGTTCACATGGGAAACCCACTCTTTGCCCTGGGAGGTAGCAGTATACCCTGGCATCCTAGAGATGGAGCTATGGGGAATAAGGGTACTGAAGGCTAGTTAGTGCCTCCTCATGACCTCTGAGGCCCCAGCCCAGAGAGAGCACTTGGTTCTCTATGGGGATGGCCAGACTCACCACATTTACTTCTGGTCTTCACTGAGACACCACCTCCAGGAAGCCCTCCTGGACTGCCCCCCCTCACGAACTGTCTCCCTCCCTCATGGTGACAACTGAACCCAGGGACTTGTACATGCGAGGTAAGTGCTCTACCATGGAGCCATGTCCCCAGCAGGCCAGAGGCATATCTACCCTGTCACTGAGCTCTTCTTGGCTTTTGCTACCAGTGCCAGCCCCTACCCCAACCCTAAGACATACAAGGGCAGGGCTCCATCTATTGGCCGTGTTGGAGCCTGTGCTGATAGGTGACTGCCCGGAACAGCAAAGCTAGTTCCTTGTGCCAGGCTCTATTTCCTTGATGAATGGAAGGATCCAGTGTCTTCTGGCCCAGACCGAGCACTGGGAGGCATCTTCTTCATGACCAAGCCTGCCCCAGGCCCTTCCTGGGAGGGTTTGCCCCTGCCTGCCCACCCTGCCATTACCTGGCCAGATGATGGCTTCCAGCAGGGTGACCCGTCTGGCCAGGAGCTCCAGCTGGGCCTGCTGCTGCAGGAAGCTCTGTAAGCTAGGAGCCTGATGGGAGATTGAGAAGAGCAGACGTGCGAGTCTGGCCTCTAAGGGCTGGGCCGGGAGCCAAGGGGACGGAGGCAGAGAGATGCTGGTGGGCGTCGGGGCAGGGGTCTGGACCAGTGTCCACCAGACCTCAGTGAGGTGGGGAGAGGGTGTGCCTAGCTCCTCAGGTAACCAGGCGGATGGGAACTTGGAGGGTGAATGCCAGGCTACGGATCTGGCTCCCTTGAGCCCTGACAGGGAGCTTCAGGACACATTAGGACTACAATGCTCGCTGTGGGATGGATACCTGGGCTCAGGAAGGCCGGTCCTGGGAGAGTCTCCAGAAGTTTATGGGGAAGCTGGTCAGAACTGGCAAGTGGCCTGTTACCCAGAGTTCTCTGGGTCCTGAGTCTGCCTCTGTCACCCACAGTTCCCTGCACTTTGGGGATCTAGTTGCATTGCTCATGACTTGAAAGACCAAGTAGTCTACATCCTTTATCCATAATCCTGTGGGCTTGGGCTCTGACTGTATGACCCATGACCCCAGTATGGCTAGAGTCTGGCTGTTATCCACAAGCCCTCACTGATCAGGAGTCTGGTCTCTCTTTCTTTCTTTCTTTCTTTCTTTCTTTCTTTCTTTCTTTCTTTCTTCCTTCCTTCCTTCCTTCCTTCCTTCCTTCCTTCCTTCCTTCCTTCCTTTCTTTCTTGTTTTGTTTTTCGAGACAAGGTTTCTCTGTGTAACGAATGGCCTTGGCTGTCCTAGAACTCACTTTGTAGACCAGGCTAGCCTTGAATCACAGAGATTCTTCTGCCTCTGATTCTCAAGTGCTGGAATCAAAAGCATAAGCCACCCACCACATGTGGCTTAGGAGTCTGGTTTCATTGCCCATGACTTCTTGCAAATCTCATACTCTGTTGTCTCCAAGCTCCTGAAGTCCTATAAACTACATCACCCACACTACCTAGAGAGAGGCACAAGGATGATTCCAGGAGCAGGACCTTCCCCTGTGGAGAGGGGAAGGCCTCTATAGCCTATGCTTCTTCAGCCTCAGAACTGGACTCAGGCTAGTTACACCCCAGGAGGGTTTGGGGGAGGCTGGTAAGCAGGGGCTGGGCTGGCTGGCCGTCTGTCTGTCTCTACTCACCATAGAGCCCAATCATTGTTTCCAAGATTAAAACCCTCTCAGCTAAAATCTTCAAAGCCTCGCGTAGTTGGTGCAACCCCTCCCCCTGTGGAGAAAGAGACAGATGCAGCCGTGACGGGGGGTCAGGAGGGGACCCCGCAAAGCTTGCCAGTGGCCCCTGCCCCACCCAGGACAAGCACCTGTAGCCCTGAACCACCTACCACAGCCCAGGACCCACGGACAGCCAAACAAGACGGAGAGGGATCGGAGGGAGGCAAGGCAGGAGGAAGCGACCCCTGGAGACCCCCTCAGAAAGTTCCATTTGATCCCAACTGGCTGCAAGTTGCGCCACTCCGGAGAGCATTCCTCTGCTTGCCCCAGAGCCTGCCACCCATTTTGTTCCCAAGGCCTTGTGGAGCCAGCTTGACCTCTCACCTCCATTCCCCATCCTCTGCACAGGGTCCTGTGACATCCCTGGGCCACCAATACTATGGGAGCCCCCACCTCTCTCCCTCTCCCTCCCTCTCTCTTCCTCTATCTCTCCTCATTTTAAATTCTTATCTTTGAAATCTCTCTCTTCACTCACATTCTTCAGATTGACTTTTTCTTTAAGTCCTCACGTTCACCTCACCCTAACTAACTATCGGGGCGATCAAGCTAGTGACCGTTCACACCAGGGTGAGTAGTAAGTGAAAATCAAACCGCTTGAATGGCATTGTTGAAGATGGGGCCGGCCGAGCTGAGGCTCCAGCTTGGTCCCCTCCAGGTGGGGGGACTGTTCCCCTCTCGGCCAGCGCCAGCCCCACGTTCTGATACACCTTGGGGAGAGCCCTCAGCCCAGCCCCTCCCAGTGTGTTCCCAGGGGTGTGGCAGTGGATCCACCACGCTCCTTCTCTAAGGCCCCCCAGCCGCCGGGGTCCCGACTCCCCAAGAGCACTCACTGAGAGAGCACTCTTGGGTGCCCGCCCCCCAGTCTGTTCTCTCCCTCCCGAGCACAGGGTGCATGGTCTTACCCAGCACTTCATGTCCCCTCTCTAAACAACTTCCAGAATGTGAGTGTTTCCCGGCAGAGCACCAGGATGGCCAAACTATCCCAGGCCGGCCAGCATCTAGAAGAGTCTCTCGGCATTTAGTATAGGGTGACTGAAGGGATGCACAGTATGCACACATCTCCTTGTGTGTATGTATGCACATGTGTGTGCATATATATGTCCATGAGGACTCATACATAGGCCAGAGAATGTCTTCCTCTTTGCTCTCCATTGTATTTAAGATTTTGATTACATTTGTGTGTGTGTGTGTGTGTGTGTGTGTGTGTGTGTGTGTGTGTGTGTGTGATCATGCCATAGTGTACGTGCTGAGGTCATAGGTCAACTTGTGGTCCCAGCATGTGTGTGGACATCAGAGAACAAATTAAATGAAGCAGTTCTTTCCTCACATCACGTGAGCCCCAGAGATGAAGCTCAGGCCTCCTTCAGTCTTGTGGCAGGCACCTTCACCCCAGAGCCCCCGCAGGCCCTCCGTCTTATTTTGGTTTCTACCTTTATTTTTGAGGCAGGGTCTCACGGTGAACCCAGTGTGTGCCGTTTCAGCTAGTCTGGCTGGCCATGGGGCTCCACCTGTTTCCAGTTCCCAACGCTGGGGTTACAGGCATTCGTGCCATGCCCGACTTCTGTGTGGGTGCCAGGGATCGGGGTTCAGGTCCTCTTGTTTGTGCAGCAAGTGCTCTTACCCACTGAGCCATCCTCCCCACCCCCTTTTCATGTGACGTGTGTGTGGTGTGTGTATGCATGTATGGACACCGTGTTCACATTTGTGTGCACGCTCGTGTGTGCACGTGTCTGGAGGCCAGAAGCTGACATCAGAGGTTTTTCCCCACCTGTTTATTGAGGCAGGGACTCTCCACTGAACCCAGAGTTTGCTCTGGTAATTCTGTCCCTGCCTTCCAAGCTCTGGAATTACAGGTGGGCTTTGAAGCCCACCCAGCATTTATGTGGATCCTGGGAATCCAAACTGGTCCTCACGCTTGCTGTCTCTCCAGATCCTGCTCCTGCCTTCCCTCCTTGCCTTCTGTTTTCTTTGAGATATGTCACTCTGTAGCCCAGGTTAGCCTCAAACTCACAACAGTTCTCTCTCTCTCTCTTTAATTTTAAGACAGGGTTTCTCCATGTAGCTTTGGAGCCTGTCCTAGAACTCGCTCTGTAGATCAGGCTGGCCCCAAACTCAAGAGATCTGCCTGCCTCTGCCTCCCAAATGCTGGGATGCAGTTCTGTTTTCTTTGAGATATAATGTCAACTCTATAGCCCAGGTTAGCCCCAAACTCACACCACTTCTGTTTCAAACTCCCATGACCTGGAATTCCAGACATGAGCCCCTAGACCTGGCTTACCATCCAACCCTTTGAAGCGGTTCCCCATAAGAATATCTAAGCAACTAAGAGGACTTCAACGCGTCCATTATGAGTTTGTTCATTCCCTGGGGATATTCCTTATGTTCCAGCTGTCCTGTCAATATCATAAAGATTGAGCTCTTCATGGGTCACTGAACTGCCATTTCAGCCTGGGGTACTGGGGTACTAGGTCACATGCCAAAGTAATCCCTCTTTGAGTATCATGGAGCAGGATGTGAAAATGGATGATCCTGGGGCTGGGAAGATAGTTCAATGGTAAGAGCACTTACCAAGAACGAGGACCTGAATTTAGAGCCCCAGATTCACATAAAAAAACCACCCAAATGCCCACAACCTCAGCGCTGGGCAGGTACAGAGAAAGGGGGTTGCTGGATGCTAGCCTAGCTGAAAAATAGTGAGCTCACAAGGGAATAGGGCAGAGAATGATACATGGGCACACACAACCACACATTTGTATACACGTGCACATGCACACACACACACACAACCACACACTTGTATACACATGCATGCGCGCGCACATGTTTGCCTTGCTGCCTGTCCATGCTCCCACTTACAGCATGTCTCTGATCAGGATGCCCACGGCCTTCTCGACTCCTTTTCTGTTTCCAATTCATCCTCCATATTGGCATTCAGAGACATACTTTGCAAACAAAAACCTGACCACACCATTCCCTCTCACTCTTTAATTTAAAAAAAAAATAATAAACTTATTTGTTTCTGAGATCCTTGAGTATCCCACTCTGTAATCCAGGTTTGCCTTGAACTTGTGGCCATCCTCCTGCCTCAGCCATCTGAATGCTGGGATTACAAAGTGAACCACCATGCCTGGCTTTCAGTTTAGAAATACTTAAACAAATGCCCCAGGGTCCACCAAAGTTCGAATTCTTTAACAGGACCTCCTAACGCCTCTAGCCTCTGTCTCGCTTCCTGCCTGTCAAACTGCTGTTCCAAGTACCGGCAACTGCGTGAACATCCCAGGCTCACTCAGACTCCAGGCCCTTTGCATACCCTGGCCCTGCGTCTCTGTCTGAATACCCCGTGACTGGTTATGTTCCTGTCATCACCAATACACTACAGCCCCAACACAGCCAAATTCCTTTTGCCCTGTGGCTGCTGACACAGTGTTTTGCCCCAGCTCATGGTGACTTCTGGGGACTGACTCTGCAAAGCATCTCTCTGCACTGCCCAGCCCTCAGCAGTAGTGGGCTCCCTAGCCCCTCTGGGGATTTAGATGTCTTCGCCCGTTTCACTTCTGGCCCCACTTTGCCACCAGCTCGCTCTGAAGAGCTGGGCCTCAGTTTCCCTATCTGAATAAGGGCTTCCCTCTTAACTAGGTGGAGTCACTCAGACCAGTCACTCAGCTCCTGCAGTACATGACTGTGGCCACCTGGTGACACTACTGAGCCGCAGCTAAACTTGGTAAGCAGCTCTGAAAGCTGCACGACCCCTAGGGGGCGCTGGTAGGTGAGGTGCGTCTGTAGGTGTCCACAGGATGTTTCCACTGTACCAGGATCCCTACCTACCTCCAACCGAGCTGGTCCCTCAGCCCAGAAGCCTCATGCATCTCCAGCCCAGCGAAGTCTCTCCCAGGTAGCAAGCAGGGGCAGAAATGCAGGTGGTAAAAAGAGGAAGGTGGGCAGGTGGGGGGTCCTGCTACCTCTTGGGGGCCCCTCCCCTGGGTGGTCCTGGGTTCAAGGTCTCTCCTGGGGTGGCCCAAGGCTCCCCATGCAGGGATAGGGACTGCACAGCCTGGCTCTGTTGTGACCTGGTTTTTCCTATACCTTCTGGGATGGGTGAAAAAACCCAGGGTCTCTGGGAGAGTGAGGGGAGGCTGAGGGTTGCTCCCAGGGGTCTCCCTGCTGGGTCCACATCCACACTGTCAAAGGTCAGGGACCACAGGGAGTGGAAGAGTGAGTTGGAGAGCGGGGAAGCAAGCGTCTTGGGGAGGTAGCAGGGCCCCTGGAAGTCATGGGATACACGGAGGTGCACTCATGCGGGCTGAGGACTACCACGGCTGTATCCATCACTGACTCCATGACAAACAGTGAAGACATGGATCGTGGCCGGTGCTGGCCACACCCTCACCAACGGCTCTCAGGACCGACAGGAAGGCAGGATGCCACTTTCTAAAGAGTACTCAGGCTCTTTCTTGTGGGGATGTTTACTGGAACCCTACCTATTTTCCAATCACGCCAGCAACGGTTGCCAGGTGTGGGATCATGACACTTCGGAGCATGGCTCGTTCTAGGCCCTTGCGTCTTTGGGCAGAGTAGATTCTCAGGCCCCAAATCTGTTCATTAGTTATCTCCAATGACCTCACGTGAAGGTTCCCAGGACCTCACATGCATTTCTGAGTGTGTCAGTTCCTAGGTTTCTCTTCCCATTTACTCAAGGTCTGCTGTGCATGTGACAGTTTCTAGACCTTCCTTTCTATTGTTCACAGTTGGCTTTGTAGCTGGTAGTATCTAGCTCACCTCATCTCATTTTCCGTGGTTCTCTGTGCATATGACAGTTTCTAGGCTTCCCTTGTGGACTGCTTGAAGTGTGTGATAGTACCTAGTACAGATCTTTTGGGGACAACAGAGTTGGCTCTCCTGCCCTCATTAACCATGTCCATATACATAAGGGTTTCAAGGTTCCGCTTCCCAAGCTTCCTGGGGTCTCTATGTGTATGTCGGTTTCTAGGTCCCCAGCCCTTTATTCCATGGACCCCCTGTGCTTCCCTTCTTCGTTTCCTGACTTTCCTAAGGTCCCTTTTCTGCTTGGGGTGGATACTGTCTTCACAGGCCCTTTCCTTCTGTAGACAATAGGACAAAGCCAAAACCTTTGCAGGAGGGACCCTGGAAGCGGGGAGCTGTGTCTGGGTCACCTAAACGGCCCAGCAGGAACAGGCAGAGTCGTCTTGGCTTGGAAAGGCTACGGAGGGTAAGTGGGTGAGGACAGAGGCAGAGACAGAGACAGAGCGTGTGTGGGGGTCTGCTGGGAGGGCTGGCCCTGCCTAGCGGGGAGTGCCAGGAGAGGAATGGAGCAGGGCTCCAGTACGTATGTGACTAGGACACCCTCAACCCAGCATCTACTGGTGAGAGGATTCTTTCCTGAGCACCCAGGGGACGGGAGGCAGGGGGGGGGAGGGGGAGGGGAGGGAGAGATAAGGAAGGGAAGGGGGATGGGGAGACAGAGAGAGGCAGGGGAGGACAGGGGAGGCAGGGGAAGTAGGAGGAGGTGGGGAGAGGCAGGGGAGGGCAGGGGGAGGCAGGTGGGGGCAGGAGAGGGTAGAGGAGGCAGATGGAGGCAGGGGAAATAGGAGGAGGTGGGGAGAGGCAGGGGGAGGCAGGGCAGGGCAGGGGGAGGACAGGGAAAGCAGGGGAGGCAGGTGCAGGGCTGTAGCTCACCCAGTGGCTCTTCTCTCCAGGGTCTCCTTTGGGGCCAGGTTCTCCCTGAAAGGAGAGTCAGAAGTAAGGGTGGGGGTGGGGGCGTGAGGGAGAAAAACTCACCACTCCGAGTGAAGGCAGTGGTGGAGCAGCTGTCCAGCGTAAGTGAGACACTGGGTTTGATCCTGGGGGAGGGAGATTTCTCCCAGGGAAGAAACAACAGGTTGGTAGAACTGAGCACAGATTTCCATAACTTCCATCACATAGGAGACAGAGTTTGGAAACACCCAATGCTTTGTCGTGAAATCACAGAAAATCCAGGCCTTAAGCTAAAGAACACACGCCAGGGCTAGGACCAAGAACCAACCCAAAATGGATTTTCTGTGATGAAGCTCAATTCCTGAAAGAGTGAAGTGAGGTCTGTAATCTAGCTGTCTTGGGGCACTCAGCACTTCTCAAGCAAATAACAGAACAGAGTTCCTCAGACATTACCTCTCTCGTCCAATTAAGCATATGGAAGTCGACAGCTATATGAAAAAACAGGAATGTGATGCACATTTAAGAGAAAAACCAGTCAACAGAAGCAGATCCCTAGCTAACTAGGTGCTGTAAGTAGGAGACAAGGCATTTAAAACGCCCATGACAAGGGCTCGAGAGGTGGCTCGGAGGTAAAGAGCACTCCTTGCTCTTGCAGAGGACCTGGGTTCAATTCCCAGCATCCACATTACAGCTCACAACTGTCTGTAACTCCAGTCCCAGGGGATCTAACACCCTCTTCTGACCTCTGCAGGCATCAGGCATGCATGTGGTGCACAAACACATTCATACACATAAAATGAAATCTAAAAAATTAATAAAATGTCTATGAGATATTTTGGACCATCAAGATGATTCGATGAAACTGAGCAAGCCAGAGAGCCTTGGTGGTTCAATTCCTGGAACCCACAGTGGAAGGAGAGAGATGACTTCTAAAATCTGTCCTGTTCCACACATGTCCCCCACCCCATCAAACACACACATAATAGTAAATAAAATAAAAAATTTAAATTTAAAAAAATTTAAAGATTAAGAAATTTTTTTTAAAGAGTATGGTGGCATGCACCACCACTGCCTGGCAGGAAAATTTATTTTTATTTTTATTTATTTATTTATTGGTTTTTCGAGACAGGGTTTCTCTGTGTAGCTTTGCGCCTTTCCTGGAACTCACTTGGTAGCCCAGGCTGGCCTCGAACTCACAGAGATCCGCCTGGCTCTGCCTCCCGAGTGCTGGGATTAAAGGCGTGCGCCACCACCGCCCGGCCAGGAAAATTTATTTTTAAATAAATAATTAAATGCTTGAGCATGTCCCAGGGAAACCAAGCCAGTAGGTTGTCCTCCTCCATGTCTCTGCTTTACTTCCAGCCATGAGCTCACACCCTGGCTTCCCTCAGTGCCAGATTGTAACCTGTAAGCCAAATGAACCTTCTCTTCCCCAGGCTGCTTTTGGTGATGATGTGTATCTCAGCCACAGAAAGCTAACTAGGACAGACAGAAATCTGGACCTACAGAAAAGTATAGTATTAGAAATGATACATGATCAGCAAATTTAGAACTACAGTCATCCCTCTGTATTCATGTGGAATTCATTCTCCTGTGGGTACCAAAATCCACAGGTGTTCAAATCCCCCAATAAAAGGCTTAGTCTTTGTATGTAAGCTGTAGGTGTACAGAGAAGAGTTCATCTGCCTCCAGCTTCTTTATGATGCCAATGTAACTGCTCTGTAACAGTTGCTACTGTACCGCTTAAGAACGAATAAGAACCGAGCCTGATGGCACGGGTGTGGAGTCCTTGCTACTCAAGGGCCGAAGCAGGAAGGTTACAAGCTCTTGAACCTGGGCCTGTATAAGCAATTTAGTCAGACCCTGTCTCAAAATGGGGGTAGAGTGGGGGGGGGTGCAGAGATGGCTCAGTGGTTAAGAGCACTTGCTACACTTCCAGAGGTCCGGAGTTCAGGTCTCAGTACCCATGTTGGGTGGCTCACAACTACCCCCATCTCCAGGACACATGACACCCTCTTCTGACCTCCAAGGATCCTCCCACCACCAATGGGATACACTTACACACAGATACACAAAAATAAAAATAAATCTTAATAAAAAAAGATGGTTAGGGATGTAATACAGTGATAAGAGTGCTTCCGTAGCATGGGCAAGGCTCTGGATTTGATCCCCAGTAACCAGAAAAAAAAAAAAAAACGAATAATGATTTTAAAAATCCATACATGGTCAATATGGGCTCAGGGATTATTTTTTGTTGTTTTATTTTTGGTAATATTTTCAAACCATAATTTTTCAAACTATGGCTGCAGAGTGTGCAGCGTTTAAATTTTTTTTTTTCTTTTCTTTTCAAGACAGGGTTTCTCTGTGTAGCCTTGGCTGTCCTGGAACTCACTCTGTCGACCAGGCTGGCCTCAAACTCACAGAGATGTGCCTGCTCTGCCTCCTGAGTGCTGGGATTAAATGCATGCACCACCACTGCCTGGCTATCTTTTATTTTTTTAACGCCAGCTGACTTTAAAGTGATGATGATGATGATGATGATGATGATGATGATGATGAAGACGACGTTATGGGTCTGAGGATCTAGCTTCCTGATAGATTACTTGCTAACAAAGCTGCTCAGTGCCCTGGGTCAGTTCTCAGCTCTCTCCAAACAAGTGTTGTGGGGTGTTTTAGCAAATGCAGAAGTAGAATACAGAGCAGCGACAGCACAGGAGAGGATGGAATGGAACACACATTCAATGCACCTACACGAGTCTGTGACACACACACACTCACAACTGCTTTAACACCGACGCATGTGTTAATCATGTAACGTGAGGAAGGAAGGACAATGTTGTTCTCAGCAACTGTGAAAAAAAAAAACCCAACAGAAATAGGAATTGCAAAAAAGGGGGGATTGCTAAAAAGCTATCAGTGGGCGCAATGGACCCCAAAGTGCTCTATCGTGAGGAAGGCGAGGGAGGACGTGGCTCAGAAGCAGAGCGATAACTACAGAAGAAGGCAAGAAAAGGAACAGGGAAAAGAGCAGATAAACAGACACCAACTGCAGATGGTTGACTTAAACAGAACCCCGTTGATAATTATGCAGATGATGAAAATATCAATGAACTAAACGGCAGACTCTGAAAAATGCAAGACTCGTGTTATTTACAAGAGATGTGCTTTAAATACACTGGCACCAACAGACACAGACAGCAAGCATTACAGCATTGGTGTGGTTCCTCTAACAGCCAACAAAGCACAATCCAAGATGAGTGTTCTAGAGATATGAATATTCATTCCACAAAGGCAAAGGCAGCGTTGAAATCCTGAACATGTATCTGCTTAATAACAAAGATTCAAAACACATAAAGCAAAAATTGGCTACATTAAAGGGAGAAAAGGACGAATCTACATTAAGAGATGGAGAATGAAAAAGAGAAATATAAGCCGGGCAGTGGTGGCACACATCTTTAATCCCAGCACTCAGGGGCCAGAGGCAGGAGGATCTCTATGAGTTTGAGGCCAGCCTGGTCTACAGAGATCCAGGACAGTCAGAGCTACACAGAGAAACCCTGTCTCAAAAAACTAAAAAAGAAAACACCACCACCACCACCAAAGAGAAAGATAGAGTCAAAGAGACGAGGCATGTAGAGAAAGAAATGGATACAGAGCCACAGCCAGACAGGTTGAAAGGATGGATGATGGGTCCTAGCAATGAAGGGGAGCTTTTCTGAGTCACACAGGGGGTCGGGTGCTCCAGGTTCAGGAACCTAGAATGATGGGATCCTGGAGGGGTGGGTAGGGGGGAGATTGCATCACTTACCTGCAACCCCATTAGCCCTTGGGGGCCAGGTTCCCCAGGCAGTCCCTATGTAAGAGGAGGGGACAGAATTAAGTTAGCTGGTGAGAGCTACCGTCTCGGACCCCTGGGACTCCCCAGAACCCCCCACGTAAGGTCATCGGTATACTTACCCTCTCACCCTTCTCTCCCGGGTGGCCAGAGCTTCCTTTGGGTCCAGAAGGGCCTGGGGTTCCCTGAACAACAAGACAGGGCCTCAGCCTTGTGCTGGGGGTAGGTAGGACTGGAGTTGGGGATAAAGGAAATGGGGAGGGAGCCCC
The DNA here is from genome assembly GCF_049852395.1 of Peromyscus maniculatus bairdii. Classification (NCBI taxonomy): domain Eukaryota; kingdom Metazoa; phylum Chordata; class Mammalia; order Rodentia; family Cricetidae; genus Peromyscus; species Peromyscus maniculatus. The sequence continues at coordinate 8,463,301 of NC_134861.1, forward strand.
AGCTTGGCCCAGGTCTCATCGTATGCCCAGCACACAGCAGCAGGCAGGTCAGACGTCCCCACCTCATGTGCCGGCTGCAGCCTGAAGAATCCCCCCTTTTCACCGCCTCAAGGGATAATGATGCTTCTTGTTGGGTGAATTGAGTTAAGAAGATTTATGGAAAGCACTTTGCATATCAAAGTACTTACTGAATGGACGGATGAACAGATGGGTGAATGGAGTTACGCATGGGTGGTAGAACTTGGATAATGACTTACCATGTGTCCAGGACTCCCAGGGGCACCCGCGGGGCCAGGAAGTCCAGGAGGACCTGAGCAAGACAGAGTGTCTTCAGGAACGGAATGGACCTCGAGGCTGAGCAGTGCCCCACCCGCTGTCTCCTTCCTAATGGCCACAGCTCAGTGCTGCTGCTTCCTATCAACCCCTACCCTTACCCCAGGCTGGACTCAACTTACCCATGGGCCCTGGGGGGCCCGGAGGGCCTGGGGGCCCCGTGGGTCCCTGGGGCCAGTGGCTGCCAGTCTCGGTGAAGGTATTAGACAGAAATGGATCTCCTGGCAAGGGAAAGAGAGTGAGTGAGTGGGGCGGGGGGGAGAGGAACAGTCACCGCCTGCCACCTCTGCCGCCTTGGCTCTGGCTGCCCTATGGGACAGCCTGCGGCACAGACAGGGTCACCGGTCCCTGCTGCCAGGTACAGAGGAAGGGAGCCTTGGCTCTCACCCTGCCACAGTCTAGCTGGTGACCCGGGACTGTCCCTTGCCGATGAGCACCAGAGTGAAAGCAGCCTTTCACCAACTGTCTACCGCGTCTCAGGCGGCTATGCACTGAGGATCATGGGGGCTCCCCTGGCGGGGGGGGGGGGCACTGTGGTCATCGGCACAGTACAAACAAGGACACTGAGGCTAGGAGCAAAACCAAGAAGGATGAGACGGAATAAACGATGAGGTGAGAGAATGAATAAGGAATGGTACCCAGTCACTCACCAAGGATGGGAGCCGGGCGGTGGGAGCGCACACCTTTAATCCCAGCACTCGGGAGGCAGAGGCAGGCGGATCTCTGGGAGTTGGAGGCCAGCCTGGGCTACACAGAGAAACCCTGTCTTAAAAAAATATAAATAAGAACAATGCGGTTGAGGCTGAAATTGCCACTGAGCTGTCCGACCGCTCCAACCTCTGGCAGCGTGTGGGTAGGTCAGGCCCGGCTACCTGCAGGAAATGCCTGGGATCCATGCTGGTGCTCAGCTGGGGGAGGGGGCCGGAGCCACCCTGAGCAACAGGACTAGGGCTGTGGCCTTGGGAGCTCAGAGCTCACGTCTTGAGTTAGACGTTGAGCTCCCCGGCACTCTGAGCACTGGACTGCAGCCAGCTCTGAGGCACGGGGCGGGCCTAATGCCAGGTGTTTCTGAGCATGTGGCGTGAAACCCCTCTCCCTCTCCCCAGGGTGTGGACGTGGCACGTGACCTTCCTTTGTGATTGGCAGCACCTGCTGAACAACAGGGTGACAGGTGAGCAAGCCCGGCCCACGATGTCACATGATAGATGTCACATGATAGATGGTAACAGGTACCAGGGTTATGGCTACTTCGGTTACCCCGCCTCAACCCACTGGGACCCCAGGGAGGACTTACCATGCAGGGAGATATGGGCATGGGGTGGCCCAGCAGGGGCTGGAGGTCCTGGGGGCCCAGGAGGGCCTGGAGGGCCGGGAGGGCCCATCTCTCCAGGAATGCCTGCAGCTCCGGTCTGGCCAGGGCGTCCTGGGGGTCCCTGTGGACCTGCGGTTAAGAACAGGGATTGGTGGGCATAGGGTGGGCAGGGACAAGGAAGTCTGGGGCAGTGGGTTCCAAAGGCTCCGAAGTGCATAGGCCTGTCCTCCTTGGCCATCTGTGTCAGGGAAGAACACAGCATCGTGCCCTCTATCTCAGCCAAGCAGTTCTGGGCTTCCTTCTATAGGGCTCCCAGACCTCCCAGTGTCCTCCACAGAACCTGGTCAGAGGGGTCAGGCACTGTTATTTCTCATCGGCCTAGCTATCCCCCATCCCGGAGGCAAAGACTGGGCTGGTCCCAGCCAGTGCCCAGCTCAGGGTCTGCTGAAGGGAGTGCCTGAGCCAAGTGGACCAAGACAGTTTCACAGCCCAGGCATGAACGGGCACCACTGCAGGGCTGGCGAGCCAAGGCCCGGTAAGTGGACTGGGCCTGTCCACCTCGACTATGCCAATGAAAGCATCCTCTGAGTCCCCTGGCAGGAGGCATGCCTAAAGAAGCTGAAGAGAGCCAGCTGGGGGGCGCACGCCTTTAATCCTACCACTTGGGAAGCCGAGAAAGGTGGACCTCCATGAGTTCAAGTCCAGCCTGGTCTACCTAACAAGCACCAGGCCAGCCAAAGCTGCATAGGGAGACCCCATCTCAAACAATGAAAGCAACAGCAACAACAACAACAACAAACAAACAAACAAAGAAAATCCAACCAACCAATACAATACAATACAATACAAAAAAGAAGCTTGGGAGGCAGCCCCGTGGGCACGTACCTGGTGGGCCTCTCATCCTCACTGAGCCCTGGCTATCAGTGTCTCCCTTGGGGCCAGTGGGCCCAGGCAGCTCCCAAGGATCAACTCTGTCTGCAGAGTAAAGAACATGAACTTGGCAACTCTGGGGTTGCATTTGACCCTCACCCGAGCTGGTCCCTCAGACAGCCCTGACTATCCTGAGGTAGTTGTGCGCCCCTCCCATTCCCACTGGCTCCTAGTAAACCCTGGAGCAGTTAAGCAGGCATCAGCACCCCTGCTGGGCCTGGGAGGGAAGATCCCAGACCCGCCTCCTGAATTGGAACTGTCTGCTGCCCAGACTCCAGTGCTCAGGAGTCCCCAGGTACTTCCAGTCAGGTCCACTGGAGAGCTGGGAGGACAAAGGCCGGCCCTGAGGGGTCAGACGGGGCATTTCTTCCACTTGAACTATCACATGGGGGGATGTACCCTGCTTTGCCTCTTACCCTGCAGGTCTCCATCTCCAGGGCTGCCCTGGGTAGCTGGGGATCCCCAAAGCAGGGCAGAGTCCTCAGGAGGAGCTGGGATCGAGGACACTGATCCTGTGTCACTCAGAACAGCCACCTGTGGAGGAAGACAGAGATGGGCAGGCGCCAGGAACTCACTAGGGATAGTCCAGCCTTGGCCTTGGGGGTCAGGAGGCCCAAGAAGCCAGCAGAGTGGAGACCTTGGGCTCAAAGGGGCCCAGAATGTCATTACAAGTGTCACCATTGATCATATGCACCATGAAACAGTCATTCCCAATGCCCCTGCCACCCAAGTTGAGCTCCGTGATCATGGGATCTGTTGGCCATAAGAGTATGCTGCTTCTGTTAAAGTTCCACAGCGGGTTGGGAGGAGGTGTGTGTGTGTGTGTGTGTGTGTGTGTGTGTGTGTGTGTGTGTGTGTATGTGTGTGTGTGTGTGTGTGTGTGAGAGAGAGAGGCGGGGGAGCATGGGTGCATGCATGCAGAAGACTAGCCTACTGCCTCCCAACATGCCAAGTAAGTGCTGCAGCACTGAGATTTTGCAGGGGAAACTGGGAGGGCCTGATACCCCACACCCACATTAGGGCAAAGAAGAAGGTTCTGCAGGTATGCCAAGCTCCCCGACCCAGGGTCAGGAAAAGACGGTGGTCTGTCCTCACAGCGGAGGGTCTGTAATTATGTAACTGCTCCTTCTCCTTCAGGAATCTGGCTTCCAGATTTCCCTATGACAGTTAACACTTTATTAAACTTCCTCACATCTGATCAGGACAAGTTCCCAGAGGAGGGTTATAGCAGAGCAAGAAGACAGTGTGTGTCTACGCATGTCCGGAAACCCTGGAAGAAAAAGATGACTAAAAAGTGGTAGTTGCTGGGTGGTGGTGGTGCACACCTTTAATACCAGCACTGGGAGGCAGAGGCAGGCGGATCTCTGTGAGTTTGAGGCCAGCCTAGTCTACAGAGCGAGCTCCAGTATAGGCACCAAAGCTACACAGAGAACCCTGTCCCGAAAAACAAAACAAAACCAAAAAAGTGGTAGCTTAGAGCCAGTGAGATGGCCCAGCGGGTAAAAGTTCCTACAGCCAATCCTACTAACCTAAGTTCAATTCCAGGGACCCACAGAGTAGAAGAAAAGAACACCCCAAAGTGTCCTCTGACACACACACACACACACACACACACACACACACACACACTGCAGCACTCTCACATGCCCACCATACACAAAGAAATACATTTTTTTTAAAAGGTGGCAGCTTATGGCTGCAATCCCAATTACTAAGAGGGTAGAGACAGGAAGATCTAGAGTTCAAGACCAGCCTACACTACATAGCAATACACCTGTGGTGGTTTGAAGGAAAATGGGCCCACAAACGGAGTGGCACTATTAGGAGGTGTGGCTTTGTTGGAGTGGGTGTGGTCTTGTTGGAGGAAGTGTGTCTCCGTGGAGGGGGCTTCGAGGTCTCATATATGCTCAAGATAGTGCCTGGTGTTTTTAGAGCACTTCCTGTTGCCCGTGAGTCAAGATGTAAGAACTCTCAGCTCCTGCTCCAGCACCATGTCTGCCTGCACGCAGCCATGCTCCCTGCCGTGATGATAATGGACTGAACCTCTGAACCTGTAGGCCGCTACCTCAATGAAATGTTCTCTTTATAAGAGTTGCTGTGGCCGTGGTGTCTCTTCACAGCAATAGAACCCTAATTAAGACACTACCAGTTAAAAAGGAAAGAAAAGGGAAAGAGAACAGGTGGTCTTTTAGTGCACTGGTGAAGGGCGTGACTAGCTTGCACAAAGCCCTGGGCTTGATCCTAGTACCACATAAACCACATAAATAGTGCACCACATAAATAGTGCACACCTGCAATCCTAGCACGCAGCAGGTGCGGCAGGAGGTCATCCTCAGCTCTGCAGCCAGCCTGAAGCCAGCCTGGGATAGGTGAGACCCTCTCTCAAAAGAAGAGAGGGGCTGGTGAGGGGATTCTGAGTAAAGGTCCTGCCACTGAACTTGGTGACCTGAGGAGTTTGGTTCCTAGCACCCACGTGCTGGATGTAGAGAACCCCGCATACATACAATAAACAAATGAACGAACAAACACATGATTTAAAAAGATAGGTAGACCTCTGAGTAGGAGGCCAGTGTCGTCTATACAGTGAGTTCCCGGCCAGTCAGGGCTACATGGTGAGATCCTGTCTCAAAAGTTCTCCGTTTTCTCTCTGGAACACAGGGAGTCTCTGCAAACAGTTTTCTGGATTTCTGATTTTTCCTGACCCTACGTTCAGGATTGTGTTTAACTGTCTTATTTTGTAACCTTCGAACGCTTTTTATCTTGAGATAGCATGAGATGTGTAACGGGCATTTTCATTTATATATAACGGTATGAAGGGGCAGGATAAGGGCAAAGATGAGGGGCAGGCAGGGTCTGTCATTGTGCTGGGGGATGTGTTATCTGCCTGAAGCTGGGCCTCATGGGAGGGGGTTTTACAGCCTCCTGGAGGGAGGGCGCACCAGGCTGTAGGGAGGGCACCGGGCTGCAGGGAGGGCACCGGGCTGTAGGGACAGGCGCACCGGGCTGTAGGGATGGGCACTGGGCTGTAGGGAGGGCACTGGGCTGTAGGGAGGGCGCACCGGGCTGTAGGGAGGGCGCACCGGGCTGTAGGGACGGCGCACCGGGCTGTAGGGATGGGCACTGGGCTGTAGGGACGGGCACCGGGCTGTAGGGCTGTGCGGCAGCCTCATAGGGACAGCAACTGAGGAGCAGGGGACAAAGAGCTGGATGGACATCAGGCAGGGGCTGGGCCATGCCTGTGGAAAGCAGTCTACCCGAGCACGGAAGCTCAGAGGATGGGCACGGGGGTGCAGGAAGGAGAGGGCGAGGCCAAGGTCTCCAAGGCCCAGGGCAAGAGGGGAGCTGCTCACCCACCTTGGCCTCCAGCGCCTTCAGCCTCTCAGTCAGCTCAGACACTCTGCTGCAGTTGAGACAACCTGTGGGAAGGGGGAAGGCTGAGGCTAAGGCCAGAACTCCTAGGTCCCCTTAGAGTCCTCACCCTTGGGGGAGACAGGTACTAATGACCCTAATCTGTGGGGAGCAGTGACTCTGCAGCCCAGGTGGGCATCACCCCTCGGGGTTCCTTCCATTCCAGAGCCTCCAGAGAGGACCCTTCCTCCCAATGCAGGCTCCGGGGCCCTGGTTCTGACGGTCTCAGCATCCAAACGCCAACTCCAGAAGCCACAGGCAGGAAACTCTGTTGTTTCCTACCCGGCAGGGGTGGAGCCTGGGCCCACCCGCTCTGGGGACCAACAGACCACAGTTGGGATGCTACTGGCCTCACAGGTACCACCACTGTCTGGCTGTATTACAGAACCACACTCCAGCTTTTCTGACTTTTTTTTTTTTTTTTTTTTTTTTTTTTTTTTTTAATGAGGCGTGTGCAAACTGCCAGCCCTGGTCCTCCTCACTGTAGCCCTGTGTGACACAAATGCCACACCGGAGGCAACTGAGTTTGTGACAAGGTGCAGTGAGTGCCCAGCACAGTAACCCACACAACTCAGAGGAGTCAGGGCTGCCCACTCCTGGCTATGGCACCCTGGGCAGGGTAAGGCTTCAGTTGACTCTCGGTTTCCTTCTCCTAAGAGTAGTGTTGTGGGCAGCTGTGAGGTTTGAAAGCATCTGGCTGAAGCCTCTGGGTCCCAGTACAGAGAGGAAACTGGGGTGTTGGCCTGGGGTTACAGGTCTCAGTGTGACTCCCCTCCGGGTTCGTCCTCTGCCTTGAGGCTCTCTGTCCAGGGGCTGAGGTAAAGACGTGTTACCCTTCATCCTCTACTTCGGGACCCAGATGACTTCCAGGGACAATTGCCGCACACTGCCCTGGGTCCACCCTCGATCTCCTCCAGTCCGGAGATTCCCCAGGCTGCCTCAGGACCCACCTGAGAATGCTGTGGGCCGTACTGCCATCCGCCGCATGGTGCTTCCTGGCCATGTGGGCTCCGGGAAGCCAGGGGAGCCTGCGATGGAGGGAAGTGGGCTAAGGGTCTGCTGACCTGAGCCAGCCCTGCCCCACCAGACAGCCGTGCGTGCTGGCGCCCCAACGGGGATCTCTGCTCCCCTTAATGCACAGAGAAGCACAGAGAGGTGGGATAACTTCCCTGGGTCACACAGCAATAAGGAGGCAGGACTAAAGGAGGCTGACTCCTCGATGGGCTGGTGGGAGAGGCCGGCCACCTGTGGGGGCCACACAAAAGCTGAAGGCTCCCCCAGTGAGCCCAGCCAGTGGCAGAGCCAAGGGACAAGCTCAGCTCCTCTACTTACTGATCTGTGGGATCTGTCCTCTCTGACCTGCAACACTAAGGCCTCTGTTCTTGTCTGGCAAGGCCAGGAGAGGGTGACGTGTGCACAGGTCTTCTGTACATAGACAGGGCTCAGGTACACAGTAGATGCTCAATAAATGATTGAGCTTGCTCTCCATACCCCACTTAGTGAGAAAAGACCAAAGTGATATGTTCAAATGAAAGCCAGGGAGAGGCTGGCTGCCTGTTCCAGGAGTCTGCCCCCTCTGCACCCAGAAGGATTATCCAGCCTGGCTGCTCTGGTTTCATGGGCCTGGTTTTCCACACAGCTGGAGGGACCGGCTGGCCAAGCCAAGGACGGAAGGCGCAGCTGGAGGGCCTCTCCAGCCAACAGTGGTAACTGCCCTCCTCAGCCCCCTGCGCCTGCCTTTTAAGGCCATGAAGTGTCATCCTGGGGGGGAGACAAGACCCAAATAAGGCACCAGCCTGGCTGCTTGGACATGGGCTGTGGGTTGAGGCAGGGAGTGAGAGGCGCCGCTGGCAATCCAAACCAGACGGGTCTCTCTGGCCAGCCCCCGGCAGGGAGGCTGCCTGGCCCTGCTCCGGGTCCCAGGGTGCACATGGGATTTTTGCTCAGGCTGGGCAATTTCTTAAGAGTCCCAGGGACCTGTAACTTGCTCAGGTACGGGGGTAAGAGCCTCGTACAGGATGCAGGAGTGGGGGCTTGCAGCCCAGGACAGTGGCCAAGATGGGGGTGCCGGAGGGCCGGAGAAGAGTAGATTCCACCGTGAAGCAGGCCAGTGCATTGCATGGCTCAGCACAGTTCTAGAAGAGACAGCCACAGCAGCTACGCACGCACGCACGCACACACACACACACACACACACACACACACACACACACACACACACACAGCCCTGCACATCCCAGGCACCCCCACATGTCTTGTTTTGGTTTTACCACTGCAAAATGGGACCATATGGTTCTAACAGATGGGGAAGCAGGCATCCTCCTCAGGTCCCCTCCCTGCTTTCCTCTTGGGGAACCCAAGGCAGAGGGATGACGGGACTTACTCATGGTCCTCCCTCAGGTCTTCAGGGAAGCCAAGCAGAGCTGAGGACAGGGTGGGACTCTGCAGCTCTACCCGGCAGGAAAGGCCCGTGTCCAGCAGGAGACAAACTCCGTTGCAGTCCTTTAGCTTTTTTGTCCCAGGTGAGAGTGTAAAATGCCACCTTTTTATTCTTTGCAAAAAACTGATCCAAAGCAGCACCAGTCTGTCTTTTAATCTGCCCCCCTCCCTTTTTTTTTTTAGGGCGGGGAGTTTTGTCTCATAGAGCCCAGGCTGACCTAGCACTCATTGTGTGGTCAAGGATGAGTTTGAATTTGTGATCCTCCTGCCTCCGCCTCACACGTATCATAATTACAGGTGTGTGTCACCATGCCTAGCTCCCAGGTGTCGTGATCACAGGTGTGTGCCACCATGCCTAGCTCCCAGGTGTCGTGATCACAGGTGTGTGCCACCATGCCTAGCTCCCAGGTGTCATGATCACAGGTATCACCATGCCTAGCATCAGTTCTTGATTTTAGAGAAGGGTCTCCTATGTAGCCCAGGCTGGCTTCAAACTTACAATCCCCCTGCCTCAGCCTCCCTAGCATTAGTATTAGAGGTGTGCACCACCATAGCTAGCCTCTTCTCCCCTTTTTGCCCACAGCACTCTGTGTGTGCGTACCCTCAAAGATGTCCTGACTGGAGCAGTTCCCCAGATGACCACCGCTTGTCTGTCCCTTGACTCCAGCTCCCGTCCACCAGGACAAGGACCTTGTCTGTCTTGTACCTGCCAAGGAACGTCCTGGGAGCCCTGCAGGACTGCAAGCACCGTGATAAGACCTTTGTCTGTGAGCACACTCCTATCTCGGGCTAGCAAAGAGTAAACTCCAGCAAGCACAAACCAACACTGCAGGTGATGGACGCAGCTGCGCCGAGGACCAGCACCCGGGGGGTCCCTGAGTGACTGACCAGCGGACCTGCGGCTGGAAATCATTTTCCAAACAGTTTGGTTTGGGACATTTGGCCAAGAGCCATAAAGAACCAGAACCATGAACAGAGGGGCTGGGGAGACGGCTCCATTGATAAAGTGCCGTGTGCAAGCGTGAGGACCTGATTCAGTCCTTAGCACCCGTGTGAAAGCCATGTGTGGTAGTACACGCCTGATCTCATCGCTGGGGGGGTGGAGATAGGAAGGAGGAGGATCCCTAAGGCTTACACGCCAGCCAGGCTAGCTGAATCGGTGAGCTAGCAGGGCCAGAGGCAGACCCTGTCTCAGAAGAAAAGGAGAGAGAGAGAGCGCGAGGAAGACACCCAACATCAAGCTCCAGCCTCCATATTTATACATATGTGCTTGCCCACACACGTGTACACAATGCACACACACATGCACATGTACACACATGCTCACACACTTATACACACACACACAATTTATATACATATCCACATATATGTACACACATCTATACATGCATACATATATATGCATACACATACATACATGTATATACATATATACATGTGTATATATGCATGTATACACACATATGTACATGCACACACATACCTGGAGCAGCAGTACAGACAGAGTAGCTTAAAGTGATTGTGAGTTTCAATTAGCAAAGGACATTTAGTTGGACATGGTGGCACACACCCGAAACCCCAACACTTGGGAGGCAGAGGCAGGTGGGTCTCTGTGAGTTCAAGGCCAGCCTGGTCTAGAGAGAGACTTGGTCTCAGAAATGTTTAAGTGAGGCTGGAGAGACTGGCTCGGTAGTTAAGAGCACTCACTATTCTTTCAGAGGACTCCAGTTCGGTTCCCAGCACCCACATTGTTTGGCTTACAACCTCCTGTAACTCCAGCTCCAGGTATCTAACACCATTTTCTGGTCTCTTTGGATACCTGCATTCACATGTGCAAATGTGCACACAGGTGCACACACACAGAGAGAGATTATAAAATTTGTTTTTAAAAAGGTGTTTTGGAGCTGGAGAGATGCTCAGTGGCTAAGAGCATTTGTTCTTGAAAAGGACCCAGGTTCAGTTCCCAGCACCCACATGATGGCTCACAACCATCTGTGACTCCAGCTCCAGGAAATCTGGTGCACATGCACACATGTGTGTGGGGGGACCCATAAAAATAAATAAATCTAAAAAAAAAAGTTTGAGTATAAGCTAGGGGTGTGGTTAGTTCAGTGACAGGCTGCTGGCCTAGCTCAGGCCCTGGGACCCATCCCTAGTGTGGCAGTTTGAATGTAATGGGCCCCCATAATCTCATAGGGAGTGGCACTATTAGGAGGTGTGGCCTCGTTAGAGGAGGTGTGTCACTGTGGGGACAGGCTTTGAGGTTTCCTATGCTCAGGATAGTCCCAGTGTCTCAGTCGACTTCCTGTTGCCTGCAAGATGTAGAACTCTCAGCTACTACCCCAGCACCATGTCTGCCTGCACACCGCCATGCTCCCTGCCGTGATGATAATGGACTGAACCTCTGAATCTGTAAGTGAGCCACTCCAGTGAAATGGTCTCATTTATAAGAGTTGCTGTGGTCCTGGTGTCTCTTCACAGCAATGAAAACCCTATCTAAGCCAGGCAGTGGTGGCACACGCCTTTAATCCCAGCACTCGGGAGGCAGAGGCAGGCGGATCTCTGTGAGTTCGAGGACAGCCTGGTCTCCAAAGCGAGTTCCAGGAAAGGCGCAAAGCTACACAGAGAAACCCTGTCTTGAAAAAACAAAAAACAAAAAACAAACAAACAAAAAAAAAAAAAAAAAAAAAAAAAAAAAAAAAAAAAGGAAAAGAAACCCTAACTAAGACACCCAGCTACAAAGCAGAGAAAAAAAGTTTAAGGAAACCATAAAACTCAAAAAGGACTAGAAAATATTGAGTTTTCATTCAGGATTCACAGAAATCAGGCAAACCTCCCAAAGCTCTGATAAACAGATAAAAATACTTTTGGAGACATGCCCCACTGTAAGAGGGCCTTTAATGTTCATAGCTTAGTAAAGACGCTGTGGACTGGGGCATGGCCTGCTGTGGTTAAGACATTCCATCCCTCCCATTGATGTTTGCCCAGAGACCCTAAAGCAGGCTCATGGTTGAGGTCCGTTTTTATTGTGTCTTACAAAGGCCCTGAAGGCTGGCCCTCACAGGTTCCACTGACTCTGGGCCACTTCCCACTATCTAGGAGGTCCCCAGCTGTCTACATGGAGACCTCCCCTGCCCCAATTCCTACACCTATGGTTTCTATGTCACCTCCTCCAGGAAGTCCCCCTAAACAGACCAGGTCACCCACCAATGCCAAAGCCCTGTTGGCATGCTCATCGCTCAGTGAGCAGACTCCTACAAGGCTGGTGTGCTCCGCAGGTTCTAGCCCTGTGTCCCCCAAAGCTGCCTCCCTTCCTGTGCCAAGTGTCCTTCCATTGACCAGGGCACAGAGGAGCACCAAGGCCCAGGGCAGCAGGGCCAAGGTGGGCTGGGTTCCGAGCCTTCCCCAAACTGGAAATGAGGATGGAAGCAGTTTGAGGGGGGTGTCTCTGGGCTCCCTCAACTCTGTGAGTTTTCCTTCTAAAGAGCAGAGCGGGGAGGGGGGGCTTGTTCACATCCAACCCCCCAGGCCCATGTGGCGTCGTGACCACACCGACCACATGGCTCCAGCCTTCCTAGCTAGGTCATGTCTCCTGTGTGCATTTACTTTGTAAATGTAAATATTTGCGGATGACCAGCCAGTGGCCTAAGCCAGGGCTTAGGATCAGAGCTGGGGCTCTCAGCTCTAAGAACCCTCCAGCCCAACGAGGGGGCCTCTGGGAAAGCTTGCTGTGTTCCTGGCCTGTTCAGGGTGGGCAGGCTTCGTTCAATTTTTACGTGCTCACTTTACACCGGGCGCATCCCAGGCACTGGAGCTGAAGGAGCCATGTTGGCAGGGCGCCAACTTAGTTAGCCCTCCCTAGGAGCACCAAGGTGGCCACAGGCAGACAAGCTGGCCACTGCCAAGGCCACAGGGCAGGGAGGCCAGTGGAGCCCAGGGTAAAGGGTGTGTGCGCGTGAAGGTGGGTGTTACGGGAATGTGGGAGGACAGTGCCCTGGTGGACTAGCGTGGAGCTGGGATTGGCTGAGCCTTCTGGACAGGAATGGGAGAGGATGGGTGGTAGCCATGTGCGGGATGACACAATAGTCAGCCTCCAGAACTCGGAGCCCATAAAGCAGAGGCTTGGCTCTGTACCTGGCACCTGGCTGGCACAGACAGACAGACGTGGGATGTACCCAGCCCTCCCTAGAGAGTGGAGAAGCTGAGGGGCCCTGGAAGGGTGTGGCTCAACCTGTCTCACATCTGCTCTGAGGCTTTGGGGCTGTGCATTCCTTTTTTTTTTTTTTTTTTTTTTTTAGAGCCTGTCCTGGATCTCGCACTGTAGACCAGGCTGGCCTCAAACTCACAGAGATCCGCCTGCCTCTGCCTCCCGAGTGCTGGGATTAAAGGTGTGCGCCGCCACCGCCCGACTCCGGGCTGTGCGTTCTCAAGCAATGTCCATCTCTGGTACCCACCATGGAGGATGGGGGCTGTGGGGGTTCCAGGTAGGGCAGAGAAATACATATCGGAAGGCAGTGAACCAAGGAAGAGAAGCCACGTGTCTCTAGGGAACCCATGGACAGAGGAGGGTGAGCCCCGGTTTCTCCATCTGGGGGTGCTAAGACCAGCCTCACAGAACTCTGCCCTTACTCCAGAGCTAACCCGACCTGGCTTGAATGGGCCCACAGCTTTCCCCTCTCTGAGCCTCACCGTGATGACGGAGGAAATTGGCGGCTTCCCTTCCCCTTGTCATGGTCCCGGCAGGAGGGGCTGAGACAGGATGCCGCTGGAGAGAACCTGGTCACAATACTTACATACTCTGTGACCTTGTGCGACCCTCACACCCTCTGGGAGCCTTATTTTTATCATCTGGACTATGGGACTGGTGGGCAGTAAGTCTGTGGGGAGCCCTGCAGCAGAGTCTCGGGGTGAAGGGGCAGGGAGGGGGTGACAGCCACTCCGCCCTCTGCACAGGTTCAGACACTGGCCCAGAGGTGACCGCTACACTCTGCTCCACTTCCAGCCAGGCACTGCGCCAGCTCCCTGCCTGCCCGGCCTGCGTAGTATACTTTGGCCTTGGATCTTTCTCATCCATTGTTTCCACAAGTAGGTGGCCAGGCAGAGCCTGAGCCGGGTCATTTTTACCCATATTGCCTCCTCCCAAAGCCTGGAAAGGACCAAAAGGTGGGTGGATCTCAACCCTAGCTCTTACATGCTGTGTGACCCCAGGCTGGTCCCTTCTCCTCTCTGAGCCTCATAATCCCCATCTGTAACATGGGACCCCACTGGTGACTGAGACTGTCCTCACTCACTGTCACAGCACGAACGTCCCCAGCCCACCATCCCACTCACTTCTGAGCCGCTGCTGAGGCAATGGGTCCCCGTACCTGCTGGGTCACCATGGTGCCCCCGGCACAGAGGGGAGAGGAAGATTTATCTGGAGTGTGTGAAAGATGCCAGGCACAATTGTCCCCTCCCCCCCCCTTAGAAAAAAATCTGGAACGGCAACGGTCTCTTCCTCTGCGGCTGCTCCAGTCCCTGTCGCTGCTGGTGGCGAAGCTGTGGGTCGTGTCACAGCTATGGGGTGGCCACAGGAGCAGCCGTCATCAGGGGAAGCAGCTGGGTGAGCATGGCCTAAATCCAGCCGTGAGAGGAAGGGCAGGGCCCAGGGTGGGCCAGCAGTGTCCCCACGCCTCCCACCCCCACTCCCAGAACAGTTTTCCAGAACATTTGGATCGGGCTTCTGTTCTCCTCAGCCTTGTGGGTGGGAACAGCCCTCTTGTCCCATCACGAAGCCCGACACACCCTCTCACCCCAGTAACAACACCTGGAAAAGCAGACTCCAATCTCAAACTCAACTGTCTCATGGGTGCGGACCCTGAGGTTCAGACGGGGAGCCTGGATTGCCGTAAGTGGACCCGACAGTCTGGGGCCCTTTACTGAAGACCCCTTCAAACTCTGTTTTTGTTTTGTTTTGAGATAGGCTCTCACTATGCAGTCCTGGCTGGTCTGGAACTCAGAGATCCGAATGCCTCTGCCTCCCAAGTGCTGGGGTTAAAGGTGTGCGCCACCACCTCACCCCACCCGACTCTGAACAGGCACACTGCATGGACTCAGTCCTCCAGGCCAGGGCTCTTGTATGATGCCTGGGGAGTTCCGAGCTCAGCATTCCCACAGCGAGTGGATGGTGAAGCCGGCCTGGCCAGGAAGCCCTGGGTACCCTGGGCCCAGGTTGGGACTTGAAGGCCCCACAGAGAGAGCGGGAGAGATTGGGAGTGGTCTGGCACACAGCCTCAGCAGCTGCCTCGACATGTCCTCTACCCTCCCCTGCTCATCAAGGTCCCAAGGACACAGTAGCCATTGTCTGATAAGGCCTCACCTGAGCTCCCACACCTTGGGACTTGCCCACAGCACCCCTGTGGTCTCCTCGGCACCCTGGCAGCTGGATTTTCTTTATCCTTGGAACCTTCCTCTCTCTCCACTGGTGAGGAAGGCACTGGTCCAGGCTTCTAGCCTCCCACTGACGGCACGGTTCCCACAGCAGGGGGCCTGATGTAGGGCATGCACCCCATTTCTCTGCAGCTCCACGCGAGACCCCTGCCTCAGAACTGGTAAATCTTCTCTTATAGACAGCTCCATGCTAGGGCTGAAACCCAGAGCTTTGTATATGCGAGGCAAGCACTCGATCCCCATTCACAATGGACTCTGGGCCCTCAACTCCACCTCTCTGCCCTCAGTTTCTCCAGCATGAGTTGGCGGGATGGGGGGGGGTGAAGTTTGCTTCACTCAGCTCCCCTGATGCAGAGTTCCACTTTCATATCCCTGTTTCGGGACCCAGGACACAATCTTGTGCTGTAGGGGTCTTCTCTAAGGCCAGGGTCTCAGGTTGGTTCTGGGCCACTGAATGTGCCCTCCCACCCCCCGCCAGGGCCATGCCTGGGAATGAAGTTCTTTCACATCTGCTGCTGTAGGCTCAGCCGGGCAGTAAAGCAGGTTGGAGCGCAAGAGGCAGGAAGGCCCAGGGCGAGCTGCAGGCTCCAGGACTGAGCCACCCCACGCTGAACAGGCAGATGGGCAGTGTGTGAAAGGGTCCCCCTGGATGGGACACATTCTGCACATGAGTGCACCCCAAAGACCCAAGACAACAGAACCAGGCAGAGTGTTTGAGTTCTAGCGCTGCCATGTAGCTCTGAGCACCCATGACCTTGTGGGGTCTTAGTCTCTCCTGCCACAGGGTGGGGGGCACTGTCCCTCTTTCTTAGCTGGCTCAAAGGAACGGCTCAGGCTTTGATATCCTGTGGGAACATCTGGATGGGGTCACCCAGTGCAGAGCTTGGATGGTGGAGGTCCCCGGAGGCTGAGATGTTGAGACTGTGGTCCTCAGAGTAGCACTCAGTGTACCCTTGGAAAGGTGGGGTCTATGGGCTGGGGATGTCGCTCGGTTGGTAGAATGTTTACCCCACATGCATGAAGCACCTGGGTATGGTGGGACACGCCTGTAAACCAGCACTCGAGAGGCAGAGGCAGGAGGATCAGAAGTTCAAGGTTATCATCCTTGGCTACATAAAGTTCAAGACTAGCCGGGTGGTGGTGGTGCACACCTTTAATCCCAGCATTTGGGAGGCAGAGGCAGGCGGATCTCTGTGAGTTTGAGGCCAGCCTGGTCTACAGAGCGAGTTCCAGGACAGCCAGAACTACACAGAGAAACCCTGTCTTGAAAAACCAAAAAAAAAAAAAAAAAAAAAAAAAAAAAAAAAAAGAAAGAAAGAAAGAAAGAAAGAAAGGAAGAAAAAGAAAGTTCAAGACTACAAGAAACTCTTTTTGAAGGAGGTGGGTCCAGCAGGAGACTTCTAGGCCACTGAGAATGTGCACTTACAGGGCACTAGAACCTGAACCCACATCCACTTCTTTTCTGCATTAGCCATGAGATAGATGTACTCCCGCCATGATGTCTTGTCTTGCCCACGGGCCCAAAGCCCTAAGGCCAACCAGTCTTGCGCTGGAAACTCCAAACGTGAAGCGGAATAAACCTTTGCTATGTAAATGCAGTGCACGACGTATTTTGTCATATCGACGGAAAGCTGGCTGACACAAGTTAGAAGGAAAGACTTGGGATGGCATAACTTAAAAGAAGGCGACACAGCAGATATCAAAATTAGAAGGAGACGACACAGCAGATGTGAAAATTTCCCAGGCCCCTTAGAGGCCAGCTGTCGCCATGAGGGGACAGAAGGCATCGTCTGAATGGGAGGCACTTCACAAACGGTCCCAGGTCCCAGGCTTTCCTACCTTCCTCACAGGTCACCCCTGAGTGTCCAGGGCAGCACCTCCATTCGCGGGCAGTCACTGTCTTGTACATCACTTTGTACGTGGGCCTCACCACAGTTCTGTAGCTGAAAGACAAGCCAGGGGTCCCAGCTCAGACAGTCCTCCACCAGCTTTCCCGCTGCTCTGGGCGCCCTGGTGCCCTCGTCTTCCATTCCATCCCTGGCTTTAGCTCTTTACTGCCCACCCTGGCCATGGGGTCTGGATTTCAACGGCTGGCTGGACTGTGCTGCTCACGGCTCTAGAACGATCCCTCCGTGCAGAGGCCCTGAAGTTTCCTCCCTCCACAATGCCTGCCTTTGTCTCACCTCTCCTGAGGCCCCCAGACTTCCTGAGATCACTCAGGCCTTCTCTGCCCGTGCTGTGCCCCAACCTGAAGAGACAGCGTTCCCTCCCCACCAGTGCCACTCACCTGCTCCCAGGGCAGCCCATGGGCCACGGGCAGTTCTGCAGCACCCGCTGGAGGTAGGTGCCATTCTGCACATGGCAGGAGACAGTACGGGTCACCACGTAGGAGCACCAGTTCCTGAGACAAAACCCACAGAGAGGACGCTCAAGTGGCAGGCCCAGGACTCCGAGAGGCTGAGTGAAGGGGACCATGTGTTCTCCGGAGCCCAGGAGGGAAACCACTGGGCTCTCTGTGTCTTTTAGCTGGGGTCTCCACAGAGCCTGCATCTCATGGGTGACCTCGGTGGCCCTGGATGGGGTTGGCCATGCTAAGGGATCCCGGGAGGCCTCAGGGAATGAGCTGCAGGGCCAAGATGGAGCAGGGCGTGATCATCGGGGCTCTACTCCTCGTTTCTGGACTTTAACAGTGAACTACTGCCCCCGCCACCCCCTGCCACCAGTGGAAGCCTTTGAGAAGCATACCTTTTCAAAGTTATTTCTCAGGAGAAACATTTCCAGTCAGGGGTGAAGAGGCAGGCTCTGGGGTCAGCGGGCACTGAGGCCGTGACCAACAACCACCCACAGAGAGAGCACTCAGCTCCAGAGCCTCGGTCTCCCCCTGTGGGAAGCGGCCCTTTCATCAGGGTGCAAGACTTAAATGAAGGAAGGGCAGCTCCTCATGGGCAGCAAGGGCAACGAGCAGGCTCCCGCCAGTGTCTGAGGTGGACAGCGGCCAGCCCCAGGGGTGGCGGTTTGACCCGGAGAGTTTAAGCTAGGGTGGTGCGCACCTAGCCACACAGGCACGGAAGCTATCTCTTTATTTTTCTTTGTTTATTTAAGACAGGTTCTCAGTAAGTATCCCACACTGGTCTCAGCAATCCTCCTGCCTCTGCCTCCTAACTCAGGGACCGCAGGTATGTGCCATTTTACAAGCTCTCGCCCTTTCTGGAAGGGCCCTTGCTCTGCAGCTTTGGGCTGTGTGTGACAGCTGGTTCTCAGGTTAGTCCACAGGGGCCTAGCCTTTTGCCATGGTCTGGTAGCGGCTCAAGCTAGTCCCAGGCTTGTACCATTCCCAGTGCTGTGATGATACTCACTTTCCTGCTCCTGCCCTGTCTGTCCCTTCCCTGGACTTTCCTCCCCTTGACTGGTTCCGGCGGTGAGGCCAGAGGGCTAAGGGACCATCCTCAGCCCCACAGACTGAGACTTTCCCTTCCTTGTGGGTGGAGCTAGGGCAGCTGGGTGGGGGTGGGGGCTGCTGGACTGGGGCAGGGAGGGGACAGGGACATTCCAGGTGCTCAGCAGCCCTCAGCCCAGCCTGAGGTCAGGAGCCCAGGGTAGTTTGTTGGGGCTCAGGAAGGAGGAGACGGTGTCAGGTGACCTTTCTCAGCCTGGGCTGTCTTCCCCTGCAGACTATCCTTCACGGCCTTGAGCCCAAGGTCAGCAGGTTCCCAGGCTGGTGCCTTCACAGAGCCACCAACCATGTCTTAACCAACACACGGAGGAGATGAGAACCAAGGCCCCGGAATGGAGTCAAAGGCCAGGCCCCGCTGGCCACATTCTTGGGCTCAAATCTGGCTCTGTGGTCCCAGCTTGGTGACATGTTGTCTTCTCCTCCCAGGGTCTCAGTTTCCTCTCTAGAATGGAGGCATGTCTTTCTGGCTTTGTAGAGAACCATTTATATACCCCTAGCATATAGTAAGTGCCCAGTGTGTGCAGTTCGGCATCCTGATGGGTCGGTCATCTGTGCTTAGACACTGTATCTAGCTACCTCACAGAGGGGACATCGGGATCAGTAGGCGGTACCTGACCTGTCACACACACAGTGGTGACAAGCACAACCCAGCGGTCTAATTCTACATGATAAGGGGGTGTAGGGAGTGGGGGTGAACCACAGGGGGTCTGAGCGTCAGGGAGTGGGGGGAAACGGATGACGCTCCCTAGCTAGGCCCGGTGGTCTGACCTGCACTGTGTGTACCCTGGAGACTAAAGTTGAGGATCGCTTGGCCCAGCCTAGGTGACAAAACAAGACTCCCACCTCAGAAAAATTAAATAGAATGGCAAATGGCTCAGAGGCAAACCCCGATGACCTATGTTGAATCCTTCGTAACCACATAAAGGTGGAAAGAGAAAACCAACTCCCCAGAGTTGTCCTCTGATCTCCACACACGTGTGTGACACATCACACCAACACACACACACAGGCACACACACACACACTGAAACTCACACATTCAGCATGGGGATGCTGGTGTGCACACACTGGTGGAAGCACCCTCGAGGGCATGTGTGCCTACAAATGCTTGGAAATGTGCCGGTGAGGACGTGCACAGACCCACAACACACACAGACTTGTATGTGAAGATCAAGGCCCACATTGGAGGTCAGGTGGAGTCTGTATGGAGCCTGCAGCTCATGGGTGACCTCAATGGCCCTGGATGGGTGGCCATGCTAGGGGATCCTGGGAGGCCACAGGGAATGAGCTGCAGGGACAAGATGGAGCAGGGCGTGATCACTGGGGCTCTGTCCCCTCATTGTTTTTTTAAACATTTTTTAACAAATTTTTTTTACATTTTCACATGTTCCTGAAGAAAAGACTGCCCACCATGCAAATGTGTCTCACACACACACACACACACACACACACACACACACACACACACTCCCTATGGACAGACAGACTAAGGTCATGTCCTCTGACCTCAGTGCCAGATAGTCTCACCATACACACGTGTGCACACACACACCCTGGCAGAGGCATGCCCGGCAGGGCTCACAGGCATTAGAGCGTGTGTGCACACAAGCACATACAGCCACACTTCACATGCACAGGAACATCCCCCACACCCAGCTCTGAACTAGGCTAGGGGCAGTCCTAGAAACCCTGCGATCATCTCAGGTGTTCTTTTGGGGGGCAGGGGACAGGAGCTTCTTTGTCTTCCTTAATTAACGGTTTCGTGCTGTTCCTAGCTATTTGCTGAACTCGGCCTGAATCCCGTGTGGGACACTCAAACCAGGTGGAGTTCAAGGTCCGCAGCAGACTGCCTCCTCTATCTGGTGGTCGGCCTCAGGGGCCAGAGCACAAACCCAAGCCTTGCCCTTGCCCACTTCCAGAAATAGCAGGAGGTTTGGTGTGTGTGTGTGTGTGTATGACTGTATGCATTCCTATGCATGTATGTGTGTATATGTATATATGTTTGCATGTGCATTTGCATATTTGTGTGCATGTAAGTATGTGTACTCATGTATGTGCATGTACATTTGTGTGTGCATGTACGTGCATATTGTATGCGTGTGTGTGTGTGTGTGTGTGTGTGTGTGTGTGTGTGTGTGCCTGCCAAGCTTGTGTATGGAAGTCAGAGGCCAACTTGTGGGAGTAGTTTGCTCTTTCTAAGGTGGGCCCTGGGAACTGAACAGCACTCACCTGCTGAGCCATCTCAGTGGTCCCTGTAAGAAGCCTTTTGCAAAGCATGTATCAGATATGGTCACCGCTTGCCATGGACCCCAAAGTCCACCACGACCCCCCACTGTCCTGCAAGCCCTGTTCCTTGCATCCTTCCAGCGGCTCACATCTATTGAGCATTCATGGGCCATGCGGCCCCTTTCCCACGTTGGATGTTCAGGATCCATCGGTAGAGCCCTGCTTCCTTATTCTGGCAACTCCCACTCAGCCTCTGAGTCTTAACCCCAAGGTCCAGGCAGGACTGAGGTCTCCTCAGCCACGCACAGTAGCCCTGAGCTATATTCTCCTCCATGAGTGCTGGGATGAATTCAACTCAGGGCTGCTCAGAAGTGTTTGTTGAATGACTTCATGACCGAGAACACAGCAGCCCGGGCAGAGAAGTCAAAACTCAAGGTTTTCAGAGAGAGATGCAATACTCAGATACCCTGCCATCCCTGAGGACTTCCTTCTGAGGCGTGGTCAGGGATAAAGGTGCCCAGGAGTCAGGTGAGGCTGAGCTGTGAGGTGGGTCACCGGCAGGGCTGGGAGGAGACAACACATCCCTTCCTGGTCCCCCACCTCTGCCCACTCAGGCCCTCCAGAGCCTCCAGAGTCCGCTGAGAAGGGAATAAAAACAGGCCAGACCAGCTCAGCCTGGCACGGGCGGCGGTCCTCTGCAGTGGACCTGCACGCCCGCCCGTCCTCCACTCCCTGTGTCGAGGGGCCCAGGGGACTTTGTCCCCACAGGGCCCAGGGCTGTGATCCGGAACAGCGATAGGAACTAATTGCAGGAGGCAGCCAAGCGGGCCGGGGGCCAAGGGCCGTTATGAAAAGGAGAGGAAAGAACGGAGACAGGCCAGTGGGGGTGGGGTGACGCCGAAGAGCCAGACCCCGAACGGCACCAGTGGGCAGCTCCAGTACTGCGATGCAGTCTCCTGCCGTTGTCATGGACATGGTCCTGACCGGCTCCGACCTTGTTGTGCCCATCTGCAAATGGGGAGAGCAGAATGGCTTCCACGCAAAGTGCTCAGTGAGCCCTACCTGGGGTCAGTTCTTCCCGGCCTGAGGTGTCACAGACAGCCATGGCTGATGACAGCCTAGAAGGAGGGGGTCAGGGGCTTCCAGGGCGTTGAGAGAGGGCACCTGCCTGGGGTTAGCCATGTGGGCATAGACTGGGATCTGTGAATGCAGGAGCTGTTCAGAGAAACAGGGCTGAGCCTGGCGCGGGGGGGGGGGGGGGCACAGAGGCAGGAAGCAGTCCTACTAGGGGACGCCGACTGGCGGCATCGACGTGTTCCAAGGTGGCCCCGCTCAGCCCCTGGGCACCCTAGTTGCAGGGGGCTCAGAGTCTCACCACATTCCTGGGGTTGGGGTGGCCCCTTGGATGCCTTCCCAGGCCACCCCCTCCTCAGGCACAAAGCCTCTTTTCTGCCTCCAGTGCCTCAGCTGCCAAGGGGTGCCTGGGGCGCCTGGCTGGAAGTGGAGGGAGAGGGCTGACTGGGGCGCGACATCCCCATGCTGTCTCCAAGATGCTGGGACAGGGCCATGAGGGGGACGTCCTGGCAGCCGGGACCACAGCTAACTCCAGTGTTAGGCCCCTACCCTACCGAAAGTTGGTCACAGTGGGAATCCATGTGCGCGGCCTGCACTGGTTTTCACTCTCAGAGCAGACCTTCAAACACAAGACAAGCAGAAGAGGAAACTGAGGCCCGTGGCTGCGATTCTCTGTGTCCACAAAATGGGAGTGAGAACACTGCCCGAAGGGCTATGTGACACAGACCGCTGTGACCGCCTTCTGTAAAGAGACCGAAGCAGACCCTAGTGAAGGCCAGATACCTACCCACAGGCAAAGTTCCCACACAGGAAGCCCCGGGGATGCCGAGGACAGCTGGGAAGGTGTGGCCTTGGGCTGGCTGGTGGGGACTATGGCTGTAAGCTTTCTCATCCATCACCCCATCTGACTCTGGGAAGCCCAGATTCCTAATCCTTCTCACGTCAGCATCTGGGATTCTGGGGGCTCGCTCAACGGACAGGGACAGGTAATCTCCCAACCTTTGTTTCTCTATGAGACAGCTCACAAGAAGAAGGAGCCTGGGACGGCAGCTGGGAAGGTTCTAGAGGCTACAGATGTAGGAATAGTGCCAACCCAAACCAGCTGTGGTTGGCACACGGTAGGTGGTGCTGTGACGCCTGCCACACAGCTGTCCCCATGCCAGACAACTAACTGCTCTTCTGGCCCCCGATGCCTCTGCGGCTTCTACCCTCTGGGCCTACTAAGGTCACCTGCTTCGTTAGCTGCCCGGGGACCTGCTGGCCTCTGACCACTGAGAAAGGGACATTTCTGAAAAGAATGAAAGAACTGAGTCCGCAGGGGGTCGGGGCCCTCAGAGGCCTTTGAATGGGCTGAAAGGCCCAAGAGGCCTGGCTAGTCCCCATGGTCTGTCCCGGAGACGGGGCCAGGGGCTGCAGGCAGAGCAGGGGCCGGGGCAGGTTCAGACTCTGCCATCGAGACCAGAAGGCAAATCTGAATGCCGGCTCTTCCACTAATAGCCCATGGGCCGTCACTGGCCTCAGTTTGCTCCTCTGTTGAATGGGGGCGGGTTTCCCTACATTCTTCAGTCCTGAAAGACACTGTCTAGAAAAGGCCCCACAGGACCCTGTCCTGGGAAAGACTCCACAAAGGCCGGCAGAGAGTCACAGGCTGTTGGGAGTTCCAACCAAATGCCAGGTCCCAGGGGGGGCCTCTGACACTGACCCACTGCGCAGACTCCACCCCAGGCCTTCCTCCAAGCGAAATAAATAGATGGGGCACTAAAAAAAGCCAGCAACAGGGAAAAGGGGAGGGGGAGCCCTGAATGGCTGGCGAAAGGGTGACCCTGGCATTTTACACGTGCAGGAACGGGGCCCTTGGGCCAGGCCCACAGAAGTCCTGTGTGTGTGTGTGGGGGGGGGTTGGTTACAATGGCATGGGTTTACCTTCTGGTGGCTCTGGGATCTCAGGGGTGGAGCAGGGGAAGCTGTCTGTCCTTTCCTACATGGGTAGGTGAGCAGGCTCTCCAGAGCACTGGGTGACCAGGTCACCAGGTCTCCGCCCCCACCCTTATGGTATGGAGATGAGAACCCCTGCTTCAGTCCGGGACTGCCACCGATGTGGGAGAGAGGTCTCCGCTCCAGTACCGGGATTGCACGGAGCTGGGGTCAGGTCCCCCGTCCCAGTCCCGGGGTTGCACCGAGCTGGGGTCAGGTCCCCCGTCCCAGTCCCGGGGTTGCACGGAGCTGGGGTCCGGTTCCCCGTCTCAGTCCCGGGGTTGCACGGAGCTGGGGTCCGATTCCCCGTCTCAGACCCGGGGTTGCACGCAGCTGGGGTCCGGTTCCCCTCCCCACCCCTGTCCCGGGGTTGCACAGACCTAGAGGAGACTTACCTGCGACCGGAGAACCGGGCGCCCGGGACGCTCCACGCGGCGCCGCCTCCCGGGAGCAGGAGCCCGAGGCAGAGCAGCGTCCAGGCCCGCGGGCCGCCCATGCTGTCGTCCCCGCCGCTGCCGCGGTCGCGCAGAGCCGGTTCCGGGCGGAGCAGGGCGGGGGCGCTCGGCTTCGCCCGCCCCTCGCCCCCCGCCCCCGCCAACCCGGAAGCCGCCCGCGCCCGCGCCCCCGCCAGGACGCCCTCCAGGTGCCCACCTGCGCCACGGACCGGGAGACCAAGGTCCTGGCCGCGGCCCCCGGACGCTGCCAGGACCCGAACCCACCACTCCCAAGTAGTCACGCCCCGAGGCACCCGCTCTGACATCTCCGAGGAACCCGAAACATGCGGGATCCGCCCAGTCGACCCAACAAAGGCTTCCTGAGCTGTGCCATTGTCCCGGGCATCTCACCCCGCACATCCTGCCCGAGCTGGCGCTTTTCATCACTCTGTGCTGGGCCGGCAAAGTTGTCCAAGTGACGCAGAAGACGCCCAGGCCCAGGCTGCTTTACATGTGAGGACACGGAGGCCCAGAGAGGGGACCCGCAGAGTCAGCCTCAGGGCTCCAACCCTCGCATCTCAGTGTCGGGGGCCTCATAAGCACAAGCAGCAGCAGCATTCTGGTGTGGGCCTCAGTTTCCCATTCTGTACAGCAAAGACGGGCTGAGAGTGGGGGGGTCCGGGTGGGACTCAAGCACGTTCCGTGAGGCGTAGTAGGTGTGTGTGTGTGTGTGTGTGTGTGTGTGTGTGTGTGTGTGTGTGTGTGTTGTGAGCAGTATCCTGTGCAGATATGAGACGATGTTTGTGTGTATGCATGATGCTGTGTTCATGAACGGTGCCAAATACATGTCATGTGCTGCATCTGTGTGTGCACAGGCAGTGTTTGCTTATGTTTGCCATATTTGAATGTGCAATGTATGTGCTTGGGTGGTGGGCATGTGTATGTGTACGTGTGAGATGCTTGTATGCGTGCATGGCATGTTTGTATATGCATGTGTATGTGTAGTGTGTGTGTGTGTGTATGTGTGTGTGTGTGTGTGTGTAGTATGTTTTGTTTTGTTTCTTTTTTGAGATGGAGTCTCTCCATATAGCCCTGGCTTGGTTTGGAACTAATTATGTAGGCCAGGCTAGCTTTCATCTCACAGAGATCTGTCTGCTTCTGTCTCTGCCTCCTGAGTGCTGGAATTAAAAGGTGTTTGATACTGTGCCCAGCTCTAGTATGTATTTTTGATAGCAGTGTGCGCTACCTGATGAGCGCAGAGTTATCAAGGGAACTCTCAGAAGAGTGTCTACCCCCACCTGGGGCGGGGGTGGGAGTGAGCAGCCTGAGCGGGGAACCCTTATCCTGCTCGGTCTTGCGTGGGACCCAGATCAGCTGGGCAAGGGCCATCTCCTGGTTGCTCGCCCATCTCTGAAGGAATCAAAAACAGTCTGATTGCTGGATTGCCTCTCCTGGACCCGTGGGCAGGAGCAGGTCCTGGGCTAGAGTCAGGACCCAGACATAACCAGAGTCCTGAGTGGAAGACAGAGCCCCATCCCTGTCTCCGAGGGGCCAGATAGATGCTGAGTTCAGACCTTGTCTCTTGACAGTCTGGCCACACTGACTTACACAGTCCTCCCTGTCTCTGAACCTCAGTTTCTTGATTGGTCCTTATAGGTCTTTGGGCAGGATTATGATGCCCCTACTTCTCATGCCCGCTCAGCCTCCTCCAAGGGCATGACCACGGGCCTAACTTTGCCCCAAAGGGGTGTCTGTCTCCTTCATTGAGGTTGTTGGCACTTGGTATGTGCTGTCTTCTGACACTAAATCAGTCAGTCCCCTGCCTCACTGGCTAGGCCTTGGGGGTTTTGCTTGTCTTATTTTGTACAGTATTGGGAACTGAGCCTGTCACCTTGCCTTGTCCCCACAGGCAGATCAGCAGCTTGATTCCACCCCTACGTGCTCATCCCACTGCAGGGCCCAGGTCTGTCTGAGGTCCCAGTCAAGTGGCCGGGATCAAACTCCATCACCCCAGGGGCACAGCGGAGAGCATGCTGCAGCACTTTCAACATGCCAGAAGGCAGCCAGGAGGCCCCAGCAGCCATTAGCAGAAAGTCTGAGACACTCCTGTGAGTTAGGACATCCACATTCCTTAATTGACCCACCAAACACTGCAGCTCTCGAAGATCCCTTTCCCAGCATGAGACTCCAAAGAGCTCTTATTAACATTTCACACCGGGGAAGGGCCTGACTTACTGAGGCCAGAGCCCCAGAGTCTGGAATATTGATTTATAACACAACCAGGCTGTTCTGGGCCCACCGAGAGCCGTCTGACCCAAGACAAATCTCTTCCCCTCTCCTGGGAAAGTGAGAGAGCTTTGGTTTCCCTGAGGTGGTTAGGGCTTGGAAGCCGATGTGAGTGAACAGCGGGCTCTCTGGGTCTCTCTACAGAGGCGCAGAAAGGCAGGATGTGTCTCCAGGGAGGGGCTTTTGGTTTTGGTTTAGTGGAGGTTTCCATGTTCACTGAGTGTGTGTGTGTGTGTGTGTGTGTGTGTGTGTGCTGGTGTTGGCTTGATGTTTTAGGGCCTGTCCCTATGGCTGAAGCCCCCCCCCCAGCAGTCCGGTCTCCCTGCCCGCCAATCCCAAATCATAGCTCCCAGCAATGATAGCAGCTCCTGCTGTCCCCCGAGACCCCCAGCTGACCACAGGCCAGGCTGTGCTAAGCAGTTTGCCTGCTCTGTCTCCTGCCCAAGCTTCTGCCAACCGGGAATGGGCAATTTGTCCCCAGGTGTGGGGACACCTCCGGGCTGCTGGAGAGTGGGGGGTAGGACCCTGCGCTGGTAATCAGATGATATCACCTCCTCCAGCCAAGTCCTGCAGGAGGCTTCTTTGGGGTGAGGGGACTTGGCACAAACTTGGGCTCCCATCTGGACTGAAGAAGACATGCAGGGACCTGGATCCACATACTGGGGGACCACAGCGGACACACACGTGAACCTCCTAGAGCTGGCCATGGGGTGCGGGGAACAGCCACCCACCCAGCCTTGTCCAAACAGGAAATGCTTTTGTCCCAAACAAACCTGGGTCATGGCCTCTTTCCCCTGGGAGCTCCAGCTGGACCTCAGCTCGTGACTGTTCCTGACCCCACTTTGTCCCATGAGACCGCCTCCTAGCCCAGGCTGCACTGAAGCCCTGTGCCCAGCAACAGGGCCCTGGCAGATCTGATCCATGCCCACAGCCCCAGGCGTTCAGGCACCATATATCTGCCATCAAAGGCTACTCAGATAAAAGGCAGGGCCTTCTAGATCCTTCCAGGCTGGGAAAGCGCCAGCTCGCACCTCGGGCTGGTGAGGACTGGCTGTGTCCAGGGGCTGGGCGAAGGAGGCACTCCGGCTGGCTGGGTGGGTGAACTCAGCCCACAGGCTGCAGCTGCCCTAAAGTGAACTGCTCTTCTCACCCAGCTGAGGCTGGCGGGCAGGGGAAGGAAACTGTCAGGAAATCATAAATTAGAACTGAGGGGCTTCCTGCCCTTCTCTGGAACCCTCCAGAGGAGCAGCCTGGGCTTTAAGGGTGGTAGACAAAGCACAAGTCACCAGAAAGCATGGTGGGACAGCGCGTCTCCACTGGAGGGTTCTCGGTCATCTACTGGAACTTTTCCGGACTCAGTTTCTCCATCTGGAAGATGGGGGTAACAGGAGGACTTGGAATGTGCTCTTTTAACTACGGAGGGGTGGAGATAGAAGTCTTCTGAAAACGTCCATTTCCCTTCTCCCTCGGTCTTTCCTCTGGCCCGCATCCTCCACACGGCTACCTAGCTGCCCTCCGGGGTTCTTTCTTGTTTCGTACCACTCTGCAAGTGTGGACTGAGGATGCTCGTCACGTAGCATCCGCTGTAGGAGTGGAGAGAAGAGCCTTTTGGGCATCCATACTGCAGCCGAGTGGCTGATGTATTTAGTGTCATTTAAAGTTGGGATGAAGGGACATTAACTGAGGTTCCACCGGGTTTAAATTCTAAATCAATGGTGACAAGGCTGGTCAGAAGGCTGCTTGCTGACCTGGGGCCCACAAATGTGTTCCGCAATGTGGAAAGGTGTGCGCGTCCCAGCTCCAGTGAGATCAAGACCGCCCCTGCTGGATGCGTCTCAGATGAAGACCATGGCTCCCCGAAGTTAGCTGGATATGGAAGAGTAGAGGGAGGGAAGAGGCAATGCTCACACCAGAGAGCCTGAAATTGCTGGCTGCCATGTTAGTCCCAGGTGGCACTGAGTAGGCCCTGGGAGGCCCCTCTCCTGACCTCTCCCCACCGCGGGGGGGGGGGGGGGGGGGGGGGGGGGGGCGGGAGTTGAATGGTTCTCATCAATGGAGGCTGCTTTGAAGGAATGTGGAAAACCAAGTAGCATTAAGTGGGGTGTGGGGGGGGGTGGGGGACTCAGAGAAGGAGGAGACAGCAGCCGGGTGGGGTGGCACACACCTGTAACACTGGCACTTGGGAGATGGAGGCAGAGGATCGAGGGTTCAAGGCCAGTCTGGGCTGCATGAGACCCCACCTCAATCCCTATACACATCCTGGAAAATAAGAAGCGGAGGCCCTGATGGAGCAAGCCAGAAATATGCAGAAGAGGAGCCGGGGGGGGGGGGGGGGGGAGAGGGAGGAAAAGAGACAGACACTCAGGAGGAGGGGTACTTGGAAAAGAGGACCCCACGTTGTTGGTGTCGGCTCCCATGGGAGCCTGGGGGCAGGGCCAGGGTGCTCAACCTCCCAGGCTCCCGGGGTGGGAGTCTGCCCGTCTGGCAGTGGCTCTGGCTGCCTGTGGCTGGTCTGAGTCATCTCAAGGGGCCCTTTAGGTAATCAAGCCACGAGAGACATCGATGCTAGGCCAGGACTTGGCCCAGGGAGGCTGAGGCAGATGAACAGCTGGATGGGTGGGGTCCAGACGTTTGCTGCCGGCTCTCTCTCCCCTTCCATCCAGCCTGTCAGGAGGCTCTGGGTCCCCTCTCTATTGATCTCTGGTCCATTGCAGTCTACCCGTACCCTGTGGACAAGGCCCTGGTCTCCATGGTCTCTCACCTTGTCTCTGACCTTCCAGGCCTTGGGTTCCTCCTAAAGGCAGGGGACCCATGTGAGGCGTACGGGTATATGAGGCGAGCCTTGTTCTCCCCAGGGAGAGAGCTGCATATGTCTTCCCTCTGTCTCTGCACATGGCAGCCACTAAACGTCTCCCAGTGCCCAGCCTACTGGGAGCTTTCCAGCCAATGGAAGGGCTCTTCATCCCTCTCCCTGCCTGCAAGACCCATCCCTTCCTCCCATCTCAGCTCGGACATCATCCCCTGAAGTTGTCTCAAACCCAAAAGGCCACTGGCCTTCCCCAGCTACAACCACCTGAATGTCTGTCTGCTTCCCCTGCTGGGTCACAAACAGGCAGAGATTCTAGACCCCCTTGGCAATCTTTCTAAGAGTTCTAGAAAATATACAAATCATGCAAAATATCCTCAGCTACAAAAAACTGCTGCACAGAAAAATAAAAAGAAACAACATTCATGTACAGCCTGCAGTCAGATCACAGAGGCTGCTTCTAGGATGGGCGGTGGCGGTGTGTGCCTTTAATCCTAGGTGGATCTCTGTGAGTTCCAGGGCAATTAGGAAGACATGATGTGATGCTGTCAAAAAAAAAAAAAAAGGCTGTTTTTTCCTCCACATGTAAAGAGCTCTTGTGAACCAATAACATTTGATTGATAATGCAATAGATACACAGACTAAAGTTGTGAACAGATGGTGATTTCAGAATGACAAACAACAGGAAAACAACAGGACAAAAGCAGGGGAGGAATACAAGCAATGGAGAAAACAAGCCACACAACCAGATCCTGCCTCTAACAACAAAACAGAAGTTGAAAGCACCATCAGGTAGAACCTTGCAAAACTGATGCCGGGGACTTATTTATTTGAATAAGATGTGGTGGCAAGGATGTGGGGACATGTCACCTTCGTGGGTGCTCTTTTCAGAGCCTTTCAACTCATAGTACGATATCATACATGATACTCATGTATCAGCTGTACACCCCTGACCCAGCCATTTTACAGTGAGAAGTTTCTCGCAGCTGGATTTGCAAAGGACACAAGGAACTGGCTATAGCAGCAGCGATCTGGGAACACTCTAAATGCCCGTCACAAGAGGCTACAACTGCACCCCACCCCCCACCCTCCCCACCCTCCCCACCCTCCCTACCACCCCCTCCACCCCAGTGGGATACTGCATTACCATGAGAAAGATCAAAGTGTATCCAGCATGGTGCCTCACCTCTGTAGTCCCAGCTGCTTTGGAGGTAGAGGCGGGAAGACCACAAGTTCAAGAGCAACTTAGTGAAACTCTGTCTCAACAACGCCGGTGGGTGAGGCGGCACAGGCCTGTGAGTCCAGAGCTTGGAAAGTAGAAACAGGAGGATTGCTTTGAGGTTAAAGTCAGACTGGGCTACGTAAGACCCTGTCTCCAACAGCCAGCCTTTGGTGGAGTGCTTGCCTGGCATGCAAGAGGCCGAGGTGCTGCCCCGGCACCACAAAGAAGAAGGGGTGAGCAGGCAGTGGTGTGCACACATACACGGAGGGGCTGTGGCCCAGGACCGGACGGTCAGCCTGCACACTGCTGAGGGGAGAATCAGTCACAGGCGACGAATGCAGAAGATGCAGAGGCACAGACAGGGAGCCCCCGGCCATGGAGGCAGGCCTCGGAAGGTGTCTCTGGGGGAGGAAATGCTGGCAATTGCGTGGCAGTGACACAACACTGCCTCTGGGACCTCCATGCTGGAGCCTCTCACTTAATCACACCGAATGGTGCATGGGACGTGAAGTGCAAGGCTGCACAAACGTGAACACGTGATTAGCCACAACTGCTAGGACGAGCATTCATAACTAAGAAGTCTCTGTGTCATGACGTGGGAGCTGGTTGGTGGCCCAAAAGAAAAGGACTGGTCAGCCGGGTGGTGGTGGCGGCGGCGGCGGCGGCGGCGGCGGCGGCGGCGGCGGCGGCGGCGGCGGCGGCGGCGGCGCACGCCTTTAATCTCAGCACTCGGGAGGCAGAGGCAGGCAGATCTCTGTGAGTTTGAGGCCAGCCTGGTCTACAAAGCGAGTTCCAGGACAGCCAGAACTACACAGAGAAACCCTGTCTTAACCACCCCCCCCCCCAAAAAAAAAAAGATTGGTACATGTCCTCAAGCCCAGAAACAGCTTTTAAGGAGGTCCACCCACCTAGGAGCCTCTGTGCTGGTCCTCAGTAGGCCTCACCTAGGGCTCCCAGAGCTCGGGGCTCATCTGACTAGAGGCCTCTTGGAAACACGGGGAGAGGGGGATTGTGACCGGAAGAGAGAGCATGTTCCCAAGAGCCTGGCCAGGGCTTCTCTCCTACCCGAAGTCTACTGGAGGAACAGAGCTGGTGTCCTCCCCTGGCTCCAAGGAGGGAGGAGGGAGTGAAGACCATGGCAGAGGAGGAGGGGCAGGAGACAGACCACATGGGACATGGAAATAGAGATGAGAGAGACAGAGATGAAGGACACGGGAGAGAGGTGAAGCCTGGGCATCAAAACCAAGGGAGGGATGTAACTGTGGGGGCAGGAGAGCCGGAAACAGGGCCATCTGGGTCTGCATTCCATGGTGCAGCATGGAGTCTTTATCTGGTCCTGCTGCGTGGTCACAGCCCCGGGAGGAAGGACTTGGCTCTGGAGAGGGAGGCCAGGGTGTGTGGACCACAGTCTAGCTGACAGCCGCTGAGCCAGGCTTAGCCTGGATTTAGCTCCCGGACCCTGCACTGTGCCCATTTCCCCCCCACTGCAATCACCTTCCTGTGTCAAGGGGCTTGTCTCTCTGCGCCCCGATGGTCTTGTTTACAAGGAGCATTTAAATAAGGCACCTAGGTCTCCTCCGGAGCCTGAGGTGCTCAGGAAATACAGCCCACACGGAGCTCAAAGTGTGTTGCACGTAGTGTACAGAATGAGAAACTGGCACATAAAGGCGGGCCTTTGTCGGGGAACGCTGAGGGAGAATTGAGGTTCCTACCCACTGTTTCCTGAAGTACGTCTATTGACCAGTCAATATTTCTAGCCAAAGCAAGGAAAACTCATGTAACCTAGGCTGGCCTGAAACTCACCGTCCTACCTCAACCCTCAGCACACTGGAACTATTGGCACAAACCACGCTTGGGCTCACAAACCTGACTCTGGGTAGAAGGCTCTCTGCCTGCAATTAGCAAACGTTGCCACTAGGTGGAGCTGGCTTCCTCCTGCGCAGGAAGGACCGTCAATCCCTCGTCCATTCCTAGAAAATGCCTTTCGGGAACAGAAAGACAGTCTCCAAGGATTTTTGTAGTCAGCAATGTCTGCTCCAGGTGATGGAGTGGGACTGGACCTCCTGCATGCCAGGCAGCCCACAGGAGTGCTTCCCATATACAGGCAGAACTTCCTAGAATGAGCAGAACGCCTTTTAAAAGGCTGGAGAATCCTCATTGGAAGGATCAGTCACTGTTTAGGGTGGCTAGAGAGGAAGGTTTGGTTCCCAGCACCCACACGAAGGTGCACAACCGCCTCCAATCCCAGTTTCAGGGGATCTGATGCCCTCTCCTGGCCTTTGGGGGCACTGCATGCATGTGGAACACACGTATGCAGGCAAAACAAAACAAACAAAACCCCTATGTATATAACGTAAAAATTAAAAAGCATTGTAGTTGGGTGGTGGTGGCACACACCTTTAATCCCAGCACTCAGGAGGCAGAGGCAGGCAGATCTCTGTGAGTTCGAGGCCAGCCTGATCTATAGAGCAAGTTCCAGGATAGGCTCCAAAAGCTACACAGAGAAACCTTGTCTCGAAAAACCAAATGAATAAATAAATAAAATAAAAAGCATTGCTTTGGGAATGAAGAAGACAGTAGGTGTTTATGCAGCAGGAGACTTCATCAGGAATGGTGCAGAATTTCAGGTTTTTCAGTTTGAGTGGTTTTAATTTGAATTTTTTTTTTTTTTTTTTTTTTTTTTTTTTTTTTTTTTTTTTAGACAGGGTTTCACTATATAGCCCTAGCTGTTCTGGAACTCACTATGTAGACCAGACCTTCCAGACAGCTGAGACAGATGCCTGCCAACCACACCTGGCACAATGTCAGAGAGAAATCTTTTGTTTGGTTGGTTGGTTTGGGTTCTTCAAGACAGGGTTTCTCTGTGTAGTTTTGGTGCCTGCCCTGGATCTAGTGCTGTAGACCAGGCTAGCCTCAAACTCACAGAGATCTGCCTGGCTCTACCTTCTGAGTGCTGGGATTAAAGGTGTGCGCCACCGCTTCCCCGCGAGAGAAATCTTTTTGAGGTACTTTTGCTTGAGCCCAGGGCCTCGTGTGCTCTCTCGTTCCTCCCCTCAGGACTGAGGCTCCTGCTTGCTTCCAGCTCAGCCTTCCCCACACCCTCACCCCCAAATCCCATTCTGAGACGTCCTCAGGAGTTAAGACGCCTTCTTGATTGGACTCTGCTTGACAATCGCTGACCTTCAAGGAATCATTCTTTTTCCACAGTCACCCTTCAGTGGCCAATTAGAACCTTGGGGCAGTAAAACATGATGTCAATATGATGCCACTGAGTCGGTTTTTACAAATACAAGAAAGTGAATCTCCGGCAACCCGGCCAGCCTGCCTTAATGCTGCCCCCAGGCTCGGCTTCAGGACCTTTGTCCCACCCAACGCAGTGAAAAGCTTCCTTTTTTCGGCTTCTGTTTGTCCTTTGAAGTCAAAGCTGGTTCTACGCTGAATGACTTCCTTCATAGCCACACGCGCAGTCCGAGCGCAGCCCTCTGTGCCGGGCAGGGGTTGCCACAATTTCTGTGCTTGTGGCTGCTCCACACTCAGTGTCAGTTAATATGAAGGAACATCTGATGAGGAGGGACCCCAGATGTCCCTGTGGACACTACGTCTGTGCCAACATTTTCTTATTTCCAATTTGTTACTTGTGATATTACTACATTGTAATTAAATTTTAAGTTTAGACTGCAGGTGTAGCTCAGTGATACCATACATAAGCCCAAGGAGCCGGGCGGTGGTGGCGCACGCCTTTAATCCCAGCGCTCGGGAGGCAGAGCCAGGCGGATCTCTGTGAGTTCGAGGCCAGCCTGGGCTACCAAGTGAGTCCCAGGAAAGGCGCAAAGCTACACAGAGAAACCCTGTCTCGAAAAACCAAAAAAAAAAAAAAAAAAAAAAAAAAAGGTAAATAAACCCAAGGATTTGATTCCTGCATTGATCCAAAAAAAGTTTTTTTTTTTTTTCTTTTAAAGTTAAAAATAGACTCATGGCTTTCAGGTGTATGCTCAATATACAGGCTCACCAAAAGGGAAACTGCCCAAACATCCCCAAAGATGTGTGAGGAGACAAAACAGGTGCTATTCACACAATTCAACCATAGAAAGGAGTCGTGCTGGCACCCGATACAACATGGATGTCCTTTGCAAAAGCGCTAAGCAAAAGAGGCCAGACGGGGCCAAGAGGGTTTGGGACTGAGCGGTTTCCTGCGGTCCTGGGAGCCACTGTCAGAGTGTATGTGCGGAATGTGGGTCCGTTTTCCTCTATCAGTGCTGGAGGCTGAGACCAGGGAAGGGCGACCCACCCAGCCACCCATCGATGATAGTGCTTGGAGCGGGGGAGGTGTGATGGGTGAGGTGATCTCCCTAAGATTCAGGGGAGGTCGTGGGTGAGGTGATGTTCCCTAAGATTCAGGGGAGGTTGTGGGTGAGGTGGTGCCCCCTAAGATTCAGGGGAGGTTGTGGGTGAGGTGGAGGTGGTGTCCCCTAAGATTTGGAGGAGGTAGTGTCCCTACGATGGTGTGTAGTGATTTTATTCTGGAAAAGGGTCTCAGCAGATATGACTAAGGGTCCAAGATTTTGGGGGTTTGGGGGAGGCTGTAAAGACCAGTGTCCTTATAAGAGATACACAAAACAGACAGGATGGTGCACATGCCTGCAAACCAGCACGAAGGAGGCTGAGGCAGGAGGATCGGGAGTTCATGTGTAGTGTGGGGTACACAGCAAGACCTAGATGGGAGTGGTGTGTGTGGGGGGGAGGGTTCATGGGAAGAGGGAAGCAGGAATTTAAGTAATGGAGCCACAGAACAGGAACACTTGGTGCTATCAGAAACTTCTAGAAGCATGGAAAAATCACCCCCCCCCCATAGGTTTCAGAGGGAAAGCAGTCCTGATTTCACACTTATGGTCTGCAGAACTTTCAGAGATCCATTCTGGTTCTGTTTGTTTTTGACACATGATCTTGCATAGCCCAGGTTGGCCTGGAAATTCCTATGTAGCTGAGGCTAACCTTGAACTCCTGATCCTCTTCCCTCTACCTTGAAAGTGCTGGGATTAGTCCTCACTGGGCTAGCTCAGCTCCATTCCTGCTCCTGTAAGACACACACACACACACACACACACACACACACACACACACGCACACACGCACGCACAGAGAGAGAGAGAGAAAGAGAGAGAGAGAGAGAGGGAAGGAGGGAGGGAGAGGGAGAGAGGCCCTGCCTTTAGCTCACTGCAGTTGTGGGAGCCCTTTTCCTCCTACATGGAGATGATGAGCCCCAGGGAAGCCCCACCCCCCATCCCTAGTGCAGGATGGCAGGTTTGGGTAGTTCAGACTCATCTGGAGTGATTTGCTAGTGGCTCCTTCCAGTGCCTATGTGACTAAACTGTGTGTGTGTGTGTGTGTGTGTGTGTGTGTATGTACCTTGATTCCTTATGACTGTTTGTAAACATGAAACTCAGGCCTGGGTAGAAGAATATGAAGGCAGGGAGGAGATGGCCAGGACCCACAGAAACCAGGAGCGCAAAAGGACAGTCTCCTTCTGGCACTCAAGAAGCCCACCCCTCAGCCTTCCAGCCACCAAAGCTGTGAGACTGAGAACTGTCCAGAAGAGAAAGCGTTGCTGCTGATGGGCATGGGTGTGGCTGGGGACCCCTGCACAGTACTGGAGGGAACGTGAACAAGTATGGAAATCACTGTGGAGGGTCCTCAGAAAACAAAAGATGGAGCCGTCCTATGAGCCAGAGATCAACTCCAGGTACATACCTGACAGACTGCAGCAGCAGACACCCGCATCTATCCATGCTTATCACCCTCCACTCTTAGTAGCTGGGATGCAGGGCCAATCTAGAAGCCCATCTGTGGGGAGGTAAGAGGGAAAAGGTGGATCTGATATACAGTTCTACTCATGGACAAAGAACAAAGTTACATCATTTGCAGGAAAATGGATGGGAGTAGGGATCAGCATGCTGAGGGAAATAAGCCCGACTCAGAAAGACAAATGCCCATGCTGTCTGCGCAGCAGATCTGGCTAGAAATACACATGACAGGAGAGCAGAAGGGGCTGTCTGCGGGAGGAGGGGGTGCTGGAGAATATTATTTTAAGGTGTGTTACTGTTGTTTAGGTTGCATTTGTTTAACTCTGTGAAGCTGTGTTCCTGTGCCTGTCTAAAACACCTGATGGTCTAATAAAGAACTGAACGGCCAATAGTGAGGGAGGAGAGAGGACAGGCGGGGCTGGCAGGCAGAGAGAATATATAGAAGGGAAATCTGGGAGGAGAAAAGATCAAGGAATAAGGCAGAAAGGTAGCTGGAGAAGGAGGAGGACTCCAGGAGCCAGTCACCCAGCCACCCAGCCACCCAGCCACCCAGCCACCCAGCCACCCAGCCACCCAGCCACCCAGCCACCCAGCTACACAGCAAGCCACAGAGTAAGAGTAAGATTTACAGAAGTAAAAGAAGGGGAAAAGCCCAGAGGCAAAAGGTAGACAGGATAATTTAAGAAAAGCTGGCAAGAAATAAGCCAAGCTAAGGCTGGGCATTCATAAGTAAGAATAAGCCTCTGTGTGATTTATTCAGGAACTGGGTGGCAGGCCCCCCAAAAGAGCAAAACCCCCAACAACAAAGCGGAGCAGTGGGAGAGGGAACAAGAGGAGGGCAACTGCAAGGAAGGTACACGACAGACAGACACACGGATGTCACGACAGACACATGGATGTCATGATAGACACGCGGATGTCAATATAGACAGTCAGACGGATGTCACGACAGACAGACACACGGATGTCATGACAGACAGACACACGGATGTCACGACAGACAGACACACGGATGTCATGACAGACAGACACACGGATGTCACAACAGACACACAGATGTCACAATAGACAGACACGAATGTCACAACAGACAGACACATGGATGTCATAACAGACACAGGGATGTCAAGACAGACACAGATGTCACGACAGACACCGACACATGGATGTCATGACAGACTCACGAATGTCACGACAGACAGACACATGTAAGTCACGACAGACACGTGGATGTCATGACAGACACATGGATGTCATGACAGACAGACACATGGATGTCATGATAGACAGACACATAGATGTCACGACAGACAGAGACACATGGATGTCACAACAGACACAGGGATGTCAAGACAGACACACAGATGTCACAACAGACACAGACACATGGATGTCACAACAGACAAACACACAGATGTCACGATAGACACAAACAAACAAATGTAAGGGGGCTGGAGAGATGACTCAGTCATTATAAGCCCTGACTGCTCCTCCAGAGGTCTTGGGTTTGACTCCCAGCACCCTCATGGTAGCTCACAACCATCTATAACTCCAGTCCTAGGGGAATCTGATGGCCTCTGCGGGCACTGCATGTGCATGGTACACATACATACATGCAGAAAAAAAAAACCACCCCCACACAAAAATAAAACAAATTTTAAAAACTGTTAAAATGTTGCTGTTTTTTGAGCACCTGTGTGGCCTGGGCAGGCGTCTCCATGACGGTAAGGTGACCTGCTGACGTCCTACTCAACCTAAGTCAGAAGCTCATTTTTTAGTAAAAGGGGGACTTGCAGGGCCCTGGCCCCTGTTTTGGGTAACTGTTGCCTTGCTTGCTGACCTTGACCTTGATATCCTCCCTATGCTAATTCCCTGCCAGGTTCCTCCCTTTTGAAGGCTTAAGGGAAGTTCCTTGTCTATATATCCTGCATTTTGGGCGTTACAGCTTAGATGCAAGATTGTAAAACATTGGTAGCAAACTTCTGCCCTCCGGGGTTCTCCCATTGTGCTGTAAGCCTGTATTTAAGAACTCTTCCCTCCTTCAATAAACGGCATTTGGCATTAAAAAAAAAAAAAAAAAAAAAAAAAGACGCGGGGCAGTGGTGGCGCACGCCTTTAATCCCAGCACTCAGGAGGCAGATGGATCAGGTGGATCTCTGTGAGTTCGAGGCCAGCCTGGACTACCAAGTGAGTTCCAGGAAAGGCGCAAAGCTACGCAGAGAAACCCTGTCTCGAGAAAAAAAAAAAAAAGTCTACTCTATTGGCTAAGATGATGTCTCACAAATGTATCTATGTATCAAAATTTGCCAAGTTATTTGTTTTAAAGATATTCTCATTTTTTATGTCATGCTACCTCAATAAAACTGTTTAAAAGTTAAAAAAAAAATGAAATGAAATAAAAAAATGTTGCTGTTTTTCTCTCTCCCTTCTGTGCTGTGGGAGGGAACAGAGCGAGCCCATGTGTGAGGACCCAGGCTCCAGGGCCTCCAGGAGCGCGCAGATGAAGCCAGAACTGGGACCAACTCCTTCCAGGCCCCTCTGACTGACTGTCCCCGCCGGTGTGGCCAGGGCCTCCTCCGTCCCTACCGCCCCAGCGGGGGAGAGCCCCAGACATTCCCAGAGCAGCCTCTGGGATACATTTAGAAACTGGCTGGGGGCTTCAAGCTGAGCCCAGCCTGGTGAGTGGGGAGCGGCCATCTGGAGCCTGTTTGCTGGGCCCTGGCAGCAACTCTGAGCAGAATTACTGGAAGGGCGCCGTGAGACGGCCAGCCCCCAAGTCGATGGCCTCCAGTTGAATCCCGGCCCCGACGCTGCCTCCTCACACCAGACTTCTGGCCTCCTTGTCTTAGTCATCACATTTGTGAAATGAGAGTGTGATAGAATTCACTTCAAAATGCTGCTGCCACAAATCGATAAGCAGCTATGAATGCCAGGATGCTTAATAAAGGGATTTAAAAAAAAAAAAAAAAACAACTGGTAATCAACTACTGACTTAGTCTGTCTTATGTTGCTCTAACAGAATACCGGAGCTGGAAGTGGAAGTCAAGGAGAAAGGAAGCCCCAACAATAAACAGTCTCAGGAGAGCCCGAGCCCACTCCTGTGAGGCTAGCCCAGGCCTGACCTTTTTTGAAATAGGGTCTCACTCTGTAGCCCAGGCTGGCTCAGAACTCTTCATCCTCCTGTCTGAGCCTCCTGAGTGCTGGGATTCTGGGTGTGCCCCACCACACCGGCTCTTCCCAAACAGCTAAAACTCTATGCTCATTAAAAATAACTCCTCAGGGCCAGTGAGACGGCTCAGTGGGTAAGGGGGCTTGCCACCAAGCCTGGCGACCTGAGTTCAATCCCTAGGACCTACATGGTGGAAGGAGAAAACTGACTTCTGCAAGTTGTCCTCTGACCTCCACACATGTATGATGGTATGCACACAAACACACCTACACATGCATACACAAAATAAATAAAATTTAATTTAAAACTCAAAAGAAGTCCCCATTTCTTACCCTTTTGCTTTCTACATGAGTCTGGCCACTCTGATTCCTCATGCAAGTGGAGTCATACCATTCGAGATTTGTTTTTTGTTTTGTTTTTCGAGACAATATTTCTCTGTATTGCCTTGACTGTCCTGGATCTCGCTCTGTAGATGAGGCTGACCTCGAACTCACAGAGATCCGCCTGCCTCTGCTTCCCCAGTGCTGGGATCAAAGGCATGCACATTCCACTCAGCATCATGTCTTGAAAGCTCACTCAGTGGTAGCACATGCCAGTTTCCTCTAGCGTTTTTATTATTATTATTGCAGTAAAATACACACACTATGAAGTTTACCATCTGAACTGTTTCAGAGTGGACCGTGGTGGGAAAACACTCCTGTTTCTCTGTCATCCTCTCGGGATACTTCTGCCCTGTTCTTCCGTTTCTCTGGTGACGCTGGGGATTGAACCTAGAGCCTGGCATGTACTAGGCAAGTGCTCTACCACTGAGCTACATCCCAGCCCCCCTTCTTTTTTTTTGAGGGAGAATCTTATATAGTTGAATCTGGCCTAGGCTCAAACTCACTTTGCAACCCAGGTTGACTGGAACTAGCCTTCCTCCTGCCTCCGCCTCTGAGTGCTGATCGCACAAGCCTTTGCCACCACGCCTGACAACGCTTCTCAGTTTGAAATTAAAAGTCTGCATCGGTTGGACACTAACGCCCCTCTCCCAGCCCCGACTGCCGCCATTTCTAATTTTTCTACTGGAACAATTTCATATGAGAGAGCTCGCACAGCGCTTATCATTCTGTGTCCGGCTTGTTTTGCTCAGCAGAGCGTCCCCACGGCACACCCATGAGGTAGCATCAGCGAGAATTTCTTCCTTTTTACCGCTGACGATGCTTCAGTGTACGGCTGTGGCAGACAGTTCAGTCGTCCATTCATCTGTCGGTGGACACCGAGATTGTCCCTCGATTTGGCTAGTGTGAGGTAAGCACTGTGAACATGGGCATGTAAACACCAGGCGATCCAGAGTTCCAGGCAATCAGCATGCCTGATTTCGATGAGGTCCTGTGTTCGGTGTTTGGGGGACACACCCAGAAGCAGAGTGGGGTCACGGGGCTGAGTCCCCAGGCTGTTTTCTTAACCTTCTTGCCAGGAAGTGGCGAGGGCTCAGTCTCCCCACATGCATTAACAGTTGGTCTTTTTTTTCCTACCAGCCAGAGATGGGTGGGTGAGGAACAGCGTTAGCCACATTGGGCTGTGTGAGCTGCTGTGCTCTTGGCTGGAGGGCTGAGGGAAAGCAGACCTTAGGGGCCTGGAGGAAGGAAGCCTGGAGACAGTGTTCTCTAGGGCACTCTCCTTTGGGGAATACTTTTCCTAGGGATGCCTGGAACCCTGACCCAACTCCTGTTCTGTTTCCAGAGTTTCTAGATGGAGATGGCAGCATTCCAGAAAAACCACTCTATACAAAGGGCAGGAAGGGCAGCCACCTGGCTCCTGCTCACCTGGGAGCCACCTGGGCTGGGGAGCAGAGACCTGGCCTCACTAGGGTTAGGCAGCAGCTGTGTGCACAAGTGTCGCGCATTTAAACCCAGGTGACAAAGGGAAGGAGCTGCTAAAATGCTAGAAGCTTCCACGCTAACTTCAAGGTGGTTCAGCCAGCGTTTGAGGAGGGCCCTGGAGCTGTCCCCCACAAAGTTTCTGTTGTCAATGCAGCCAGGATGGAAGCTGCCCAAGGGAGCCCCAACATTTCCAGGCAGCTCCTAGGAGCGGGGGTTGGTGCTGGAGAGGCCAGAGCCTGCTTACCATGGGCAAAAGACAGCCACACTCGGCCCAGGCCCTGGTCGGCTGCACACAAACCCATTCCCCCTGGTCTTCCAGCTCCCCACATGCCACGGGGGCTCCAAAGGCCACCTTGGGGGGGGGGGTCATCATTCTACATGGTGAAGTCACTATTAGGAAGATGGGGACTCCAGAGGCCCGGAGGCCAGATAGAGTTGGTGCTTACCTGTAAAGCTGAGGAAGCTGGCCGATGGCCACACCATCCTCAGAAGAGACCGGTGGCGGGGTGTGCGTCAGGGCACCCCTGGAATGGGCCTGGGGGAGGCACCAGCTCACTTCCTAACCCATCTCTTCTAGAAATTGCACACAGATAAAAGGTCCCAGTTAATGAGGATTCTGGTTCAAGTTGTGAAATCCTCTGCAAAGCCCACTCCGCATAATAATGTATCAGAAACACAACAATCCTTTAATCTCCCATGAATTCA
Organism: Peromyscus maniculatus bairdii; assembly: GCF_049852395.1. Classification (NCBI taxonomy): domain Eukaryota; kingdom Metazoa; phylum Chordata; class Mammalia; order Rodentia; family Cricetidae; genus Peromyscus; species Peromyscus maniculatus. The sequence continues at coordinate 8,505,171 of NC_134861.1, forward strand.
TTGCTGGGCCCAGAGATTCCGAGCACGCCTGTGGAATCCCTAATTTTTGGAGCTGATGGTTCTGAAACGGCGGCTGATGTGAGGCTGGCTTCCATGCGAGTGGCCTCCCACTGCTCCCACAAAGGCTCAGATTGTCCGAGTGGTTTTCTCTCCAAGAACCATGTGTGTGGGGGTCTGAATTAATGGCAGCTTGGAAATTTTGCTATGGGTGGGATGTGGTGGGCTTGAATCCGAGGAGACTCAATGGCAGTTCTGTGGCCTTGGGCATCATCCCTGGCACCATTCACTCATCCCACCTACGTCTGCCCAGGCAGGCACAGGTGCTGCGTGGCAAGTGTAGGAAGCTGGTGGGACCAGCTGCAAACTGGAAGATATGAGAGAAACCAGGCTATGACCTGTGAGGGCACAGCGTGAAGGTACAGCAGAAAATAACTGGCATGGCCTGCCTAATCCAGTGCCAGGGCTCTGGGGGAGGGGGACCTGCCTAATCCAGGTGCCAGGGCTCTGGGGGAGGGGGCCTGCCTAATCCAGGTGCCAGGGCTCTGGGGGAGGGGACCTGCCTAATCCAGGTGCCAGGGCTCTGGGGAGGGGGGCCTGCCTAATCCAGGTGCCAGGGCTCCGGGCGAAGGGGTACAGAGAGGATCCTCACAGGCTGAGCTGAAGGATGAAAGGGCCTGTCATTCCTGGGTGAAGAGCCATGGGCACACAGGCCTTGAGTCAGGAACATACCGTGACCGAGATATGTGGGACAAGTAAAGTCACCATCACCATGTCACATGAGTGTGACGCCCGGATGCACTTCCCATGGCTCATGTGTGCCAGGCTGGAGCCTAGCGGTAGGTGCCTTATACGCCTGAGGCCTCAGGTTCGATCCCTCATACTGCCAAAATAACAATCATGCTGTGGAGCACCCTGGGGAGGATGCCCACCATTGGCCTCTGGCCTCCACAAGCATGCACACCCAGTGCACACATCCATGAGAGTGTACACACGTCCTCGCACACATGTGTTTATACGCGTTGCACCAATTTCCCAAGGATAATGCAACAAGTTACCACACACTCAGGCTTAAAACAACCAAAGTTCTGAGGGGCTACTAGGGCCAGAGAGCAGCCAGCCTTTTATTCATTTATTTATTTTTTTAAATGATGTATGTGTGTATGTATTCCCATGGAGGCCAGAAGGGGGTGCAGGAGCCCTTGGGCCTGGAGTCACGGGCACTAGCGTGGGCACCGTGGACACTGAACCATCTCTCTGGCACCGCATGGACTCTTGCCCTCTCTGCTCCTGCCGCTCCTGGCCGGGTGCCAGGGTCTGAATGCCCCCATCTCCCATCGAAATGCTGAAATCTAATCCCCACAGCAACATATTGTACCATACCCGAGGCCTGGTCTTTGGGATTCCAGGCCTTACAAGTTAGGCCCAGGGGAGCTTTTTTATTGCCCAAAGGCAATAAACTCTGGGAGGCTGGGGACAATCTTCACCCCACACAGAATCTGCAGGTACCTGGGTCTCGGACTTCCCAGCCTCCAGACCTGAGCATTACATTCTGTTGTTTCTGAGTTTCCGGGCGAATGTGTTTTGTTACAGCAGTCTAAACAGGCATTCCTTGGCGTGTGGCCTCCTCACTCCCGGCCTCCTTTCTTCTTTAGACAAGTTCTGGATTGGCTTTAGACAAGCTCTGACCAGTGGTGAACTCCGATTTTCCTGCCTCAGCCTCCAGTGCTGGGATCCCAGGTGTGGGCCAGCAGGTCCAGCTACACCTCCGTCCCCACAGTTACCTCCTGAGCTTCTCCCCAGGAGGCTCCCTTTGTCTTTTATTGTGTATATGTGCATGCTCATGCAGTGTGGGGGTGGGCCGGGTGGGGGTATGGGTATGTGGGGGGGGGTCAGCGTGCCATTGGCACACAGATGGAGGGCAGAGGACAATTTGTGGGCGTCAGTGCTTTCCCATGGTGGGTTCTAGAGATCAAACTCAGGCCCTCAGACTTGTGTGGTAAGACATTGACTGCCGACCTGTCTTACCAGCCCTCCGGTCTCCTGCCCCCTGCTGGAGACAGGGTCTCTCTGCAGCGCTCCAGCTAACCTGAAACTCAGGTCCTCTGGAAGTCACAATCTCTGAACCACTGAGCCATCTCTCAGCCCCGTGGCTGTCCCTTCCTGTCAACGTCTACCTGGCCTGTGCCTTAGCCTGCTTCTCTCAAGGAGCTGTTTTTTGAGACAGGATATCACTATATATCACCGGCTGGCCTGGAACTTGCTGTGTAGACCAGGCTGGCCTTGAACTCACAGCGATCCCCTGCTTCTGCCTTCCAAACCTTGGATTAAAGGTATGTGCCAGAATACTTGACTGCTGGTGCCTCTTGAGGAAGAGCTGTCCTTGGATTTGGGGCCCGCTCAGATAGTCTGAAGAGACCATCTCATTTCCGAACCCTCCATCTAATTGTATCTGCAAAGACCACTTTTCCAGCTAAGGATTCCTTCCCAGGGTCCAGGGATTCAGGGATTCGAATGGGGACATATCTTTAGGGGGCCAGCAGTCCAGAAGCATCCTGCCCTGTGAACAGCCTTGCGCAGGTGGTGTGAGGACCTGCCGGGAGGTCTGGTTGTCCTCTTGTGTTGTTACAGCTGTTCAAGGTGTCCGGTGGCTTTTACCTTTTCACTCTGCTAATGGGAAGAACAATAGCGATTGTCTGGCAGAGTCACCCTACCTTCCTGGGAGACAGCTCACCGGGCCATGGCCATGTTTTTGTTACTCTGCTTCATTATACTGAATATTCGGAGACGGTGGTGGGGGTGACTGTCTCCCAGAGAAACAGCTGTATATAGCTAGTGGAGACCATTGGGCAGAACACTCGGGATCTTTGGGAACTGTCCTAAATAAGGACACATGGAATGGAGAAACACCTAGTGAAGCAAACCAAGAGACCCCCTGACTGAATCTCCGAACAGCAAGGCCTCCTCCTCCTCCTCCTCCTCCTCCCCTCCTCCCCCTCTCTGGGTCCAGCATCATGGTAGAGGTGGCTGAGAACAGCTCCCCCCTCTCTGCCCAGGAAGGGCAGAACGCCAGGACACATAACGCACCCCCAGCTCCGAAATGTGGAAAAAGCAGCTGGGGGCCTGGGACTCTGTCCCCAGCCTCCCTTATGGCATGGAAGGCCTGCCTCAGGGACAGCAGCCACGTGCACAGGCTGCCTTCACTCCTGCGGGCTCACAGGGTAGAGGTTCCATGCCGTGAGGCGGCTGCCCTGCCCATAGCCCCCTTCACAAGGCAGGGTGTCGCTCTGAGAGAACCCTGGTGCAGAGCAGCCGTGCAGAGGTTAGACCAGAGACAGCCGGGAGAGCTAAAGCACTTCCAAGGGCATTCACTTCCTGTGGGTCTGAGAGTCAGCAGTTCAAGCCTGAGCACGGTGGAGATCTTGGTGACAGGCGATTTAGACGCAGATAGCAGCAGCGAATTGAGAGGAGGCTGCCATCAATACCTCCACGAGGGGAGCAAGCTAAGACACGGGCCAGCTAGACAGTCACAGGATGGAAAGAGACAATCGGGGCTGGAGAGATGGCTCAGGGGTTAAGAGCACTGACTGCTCTTCCAGAGGACCTGAGTTCAGTACCCAGGTCAGGGGGCTCACAACTCCAGCTCCAGGGGATCCACACCCTCTTCTGGCCTCTTCAGGCGTGCGCGCACGCACGCACGCGCGCACACACACACACACACGACTTTTTTTGGGAAAAAAAACCAACAACAATTGAGTGGATCCCTCAAGGGACTGTAAAAACTCTCAAAGAGAACCCCCATAAAGGAGGCCTGATTTAATTAGATTAGATCGTCTGAGGAATGGTTTCCACTCCAGGAGACCAATCCATCATCCCTGGAACCAATCACAGTGTGAGTCCAACAAAGACAGCTACGTAGCTACGTGAAAAGCCAGGGAAGGACAAGGAGGGTCCCGGGATGACCCTGCGCATGCCCAGGGGAGCCGGCATACTTTCTCAGAGACCCAGACTTCACTAAAATCAACCCAACCAAGTCAGTTAAGACAGGAAGACAGCAACATGCCCCGGAGAGTGGGGGAGTTGTTACAGTCTGTTACTGAAGATATCCAGTCAGTGTTTACCAAACGTTTATGAGATGTGAAAAGAAACAGGAAGCAGGTCCACACCTGGGGAAGACAGCAGCAGATGTGAATGGGCAAAAAGTTGGGGACCTTAAGGAGGGAGAGATTATGCCTTCCTTTTTTCCTTTTGAGACAGGGTCTATCTAGAACAGGCTGCCTTTGAACCCCCAGAGATCTGCCTTCCTCTGCCTCGTCAGTGCTGGGATTGAGGGTGTGTGCTACATTCCAGCTCCAAGGGATCCGACTCCCCCAGCCTCTGTGGGCATCTGCACTCATGAGCACATTACTGCCCCCCCCCATTAATTAAAAATGCACATGCTTGAATCCCAACACTCAGGAGACAGAGGCAGGCAGATCTCAGCGAGTTCGAGGCCAGCCTGTTCTACAGAGTGAGTTCCAGGACAGCCAGGGCTACACAGAGAAACCCTGTCTGAAAAAACCAAATTAATAACAACAACAACAATAATAAATCTTTTTTAAAAGTGAGAGAAAACAAGGGATGGTGACCCGTGCCTATAAGCCCAGCACTCGGAAGGCTGCGATGTGAGGATCACCGTGAGTTTGAGGCCAGCCAGCGGGAAGAGGCGTCTTGGAGAGCTGGAGCTACAGGGAGACCCTGTAGTCACTAGGACCGACTAGGTCTTGAGGCAGGGGAGCAGAGTGCCATCTTTGTACCTGCCTCCGCCCTCTGATCATCTCTATGAACCCTCTCTGCAGAGGGTGGGGAGCAAGAGGACAGGAAAGAGCAGAGCCCCTGTCCAGGGGTGTGGGCATTCCCCAACGTACCTTTGAGAGTGGGGTGTCCAGACTAAGGAATGGGCCTCAATTTGGAAAGATGTTATACGCGTGTCTGAGAGTCAAGGGCTGGGAGCGGGCCATGGTGACAGTCCTTTGAGCATGAGAAGGGGGAGTGGTGTGTACATCCGGGCACCTGAGGCATGGCAAGGCTAGGCCGGCTGGATGTTACTAATGAGATTGGTTTGGTTTTGCTGCACTAGGGGTCTGACTCAGGGCTTGTGCACTCCAGGTGAGCCCCCACCCTGGAGCTGAACCCCTAGCCTGACTTACTATTAATGAGCTGGAAAGGCCAGTGGCAGACAGGCCATGGAGGCCCCATTACTCTAGAAGCACAGAGAAACTGCCAACAGGAGGGGCTGTCTAGTCTGCAGGGGTCAGAAAGACAAGGAAAGGGGTGACGATGTGGCTGCCATCCCTCTGTGGGAGATGGCAACAGCCTGACCTTGGCAGTGCCGAGGATTCCGAGTGCTCATGGCGAACCTCCTGGTAGGGTTTGGATACACGATGTCCACTGAAAGCTGTGGGTTTGAGGCTTTGGTCCTCGGTTGCTGGTGCTCTGGAGAGGTGACAGGGTCTTGGGGGTATCGACCTAATCCTGGGTTAATCCAATGATGGTTTTGTAATGTGATGACCTTGATGTGGGCGGGAGTAGGCCGTGGTCAGCACGCCCTGAGGGTATACCTGGCCCTGGTCCCTCCCTTTCGACATCGTCGTCCACTTCCTGGCCATTATGTGAGCAGCAGTGGTCTGCCACTTACTGGCCCTGTCATGTCTTCTGCCTCACCCAGGGCCAGCAGCCAGGGACTGAGACCTCTCCTTCCTCAGGTGGCCACCAAGGCATTGCACACTGGCTTACACACCCTTTGTTTGTGGGCCAACAGGAGCCCAAGGACCAGAGAGGTGACCGTTCCACATGCCAGCACTAGCACCCACAAGGCACGAGCCACCTGTCCTGGGAGAAGCGGGTGAGGTGGGCTGCCTGCCCAGGTGGTTCAGGGATGCCTGCACAGGAGGGTGGGTCTCCAGCTGTGACCACCCGTGGCCATCTTTCCAGAGCGTGGTCAAGATGTCGTACTTGGACCTGTTCCTCAGGAATGCATGTTATTAGAAGCACCCCCGCAGGCCTGCCCGACCAATGAGGCCCTCTCATAGTCTCCCTGAAGGGCCCGAGGCCTCCCCACCAGGTGTGGGCTCCACCTGACATCCTTGAAGGAGGCAGGAGCCCTCCCAGTGCCAAAGATCCTTGGCTGAAGTAACCATAGACGTGGTAGCAGGAAGGGTGTCCAGCTCGAGGCTCCAGGAACGCTTCAGTTTACACTCTGAAGTCCTCAGCAGTCACAAAGACTCCCAGGGACAGGAGCCAACATACCTCTTGCTCCTGGGAGGGCCAAAGTCTACACTGAGTGACAGATCCTCCCATGGGATCAGACAACTGTGGCCCCCGATCCACACAAACCACTCATGGCTTTCCAAGGCCTTCCGGGGAAAACGCATGAGAATCAGGGCCAGTGCCCATGGGAAGCCCTCTTTCCAACCTGTCATTATGGTTTCCTGCTGTGGGGTGTGAGTGTGTGCGTGTGTGTGCGTGTGTGTGTGTGTGTGTGTGTGTGTGTGTGTGTGTGTGTGTGTGTGCGCGTGCGCGCGCGTGCGCGCACGTGTGTAGGGCAGTGGTTGACGTCAAGTAGACACTCGCTCTGCACCTTATTTTTTGAGGCAGGGTCTCTCTGAACCCAGAGTTACTGATTGCCTAGGTTGGTTGACCAGCAAGCCCCAGGGAGGCTCTTGTCCAGGGCTCAGACTGCAGATACAAGTCACCACACGTGGCTTTTTAACCTGGGTGCTGGAGATCTGAATTCAGGCCCTCATGCTGTGTGACAAGCAGTTTACCCACTGGGTGCCTTAGTCCTGCCCACTGTTTTGATGAGAAACAGGAGGAAGCTCACGGCTCGGGTCCCAGAGGAGGTCAGGAGGGTGTATTAGTCCTGTCTCAAGTAAGTGGCAGAGCTGTGACCGGTCATCCTGAGCACACTGTCCCTGTCTGAGAAGGCAGCTCCACCTGGCCCTCCGAAGTCACAGGCTTCTTCTGGCCACATGGCTGGGCTGTTTTATAGGCAGGTCTTTCTGGGTAGTGCCTGAGACCAGGTGAGTTACATCATTACAGAATTCTGAATTGCCTGGGCCAAAGAAAATCTGGCTGCTGAGTCAGGCTGGTGGCAAAGGCCAGCAATTCCATCACTAGGGAAACTGAGGCGAGGTTAAACTGAAATAGTCCTGGGGACCATCAGTAGGAGCGGGCCTGTGTAGCACCACCGAGGCCCAGGCCCCAGGCCCTCAGAAGTCAGCTCCTGATTAGGGCATGCCTGCAGACCTGTAATCACAGCGTCTCTGGGGCTGAGACAGAAGGATGGCCAGTTTGAGGCTACCTGGGTTACGCAGTGAGATGCTGTCTCCAAAACTCAAGGGCGAGCTCTTGCCAAGGCCCTGGCACGATGTGGTTAAAAAAAAAAAAAAAAAAAAAAGAAAAAAAAACAACGAAAAGAAGAGAATCTGGCTGCCAGCAGAGGCAGGAAGCAGGATGTGCGTATCACAGCCGCTTACCACAGCCTGAGGCAGGAAGGAAAGACCGACATCAAAACCCTTTGATCGTAGTCTCTTGATCTCTGAAAGCTTCATCTCATTGTGGCTGAGAGGACGGACGGGCCTCTATGACTCCTGCGGCTCCTAAGACTCGCTAGACGCTCGGGAGCAGTGGTTCTCAGCCTTCCTAATGCTGCGCCCCTTTAATGCAGTTCCTCATGTTGTGGGGACCCCCCAACCATACAATCACTTTAGTTGTTCCTTCATAACTGTAATTCTGCTACTGTTACGAATTGTAAGTATCTAATGTGTGACCCCAGAGGGGTCAAGACCCACAAGTTGAGAACCAATGCTCTAGACCATGATCAACGAGGTTGACGATCAACACGCTGTGTAGGCCTCTGGCAAACTGAGCCAGAGTCCAGGTCAGGTGGGAGTCCTTCACGCTCAGTGAACAGGAGGTAGGACAAGTAACCTCCAGAGGGCCAGCCCCCACCGAGGCACAAAACCAAAGACCGTGTCGCTGTTGCAAGTCACAGGGGGTTCCTCGTCCCCAGCTCATCACATGCCAGGCTCCTATGATGCTCAGTAAAATAACTGTGGGCAAAATGAGCCATGTGGGGGCTGCAGAGATGGCTCAGTGGTTAAGAGCACTGGCTGCTCTTCCAGAAGGCCCAGGTTCAATTCCCGGCACCCACATGGAGGCTCACATTTGTCTGTAACTCCAGTTCCAGGGGATCCAACATCCTTCACATGTAGGTGAAACACCAGTGTACATAAAATAAATAAAAAATAAATAGTTTTTAAAAATGGCCAGGCATCAGTGGCGCATGCCTTTAATCTCAGCACTCGGGAGGCAGAGCCAGGCCAATCTCTGTGAGTTCGAGGCCAGCCTGGTCTACAGAGTGAGATCCAGGACAGGCACCAAAACTACACAGGGAAACCATGTCTCAAAAGGAAAAAAAAAGAGCCATGCGGTGTCAGAGAGAGAAGACTGAGAGGGTGTGCTTGTACTGGGGAGTGTATGCATGTATGATGAGTACACACGTTTGGTGTGCACACGATCTGTGTGGTATGTGCTAGAAGGGAATCAGGCTCAGCCTCAGCAGTGGGGTTCTCTGGACTCAGGGCTGACAGTAGTTTGTGGGCACCAATGTAAAATGAAAATATACGGTTTCTTCTTGGAAAAAATAATGAAGAATTTCAGGAGGCCGACACCCAGAGCCAAATCTGGAGCTGTTTGAGTACACACAGGCCTGAGACTGCCAGGGTCATCTGCCCGGGAAGCCAGCCCTATGAGCTGCAGCCCCCGTCCTTGCGCCCTAAGAATGCTCTGGTGCCACAGGTTTGCATCCCCCCCCCCCATTCATTTCCCAATGTCCTTTTCTTTCTTGTAGAGCTAGATTCCTGACCAGCGTGACCTCTCCTCCTGGCCTCCTGGTTAGCGAGCATCCCTCCATGAATCTGCCCCTTGGTGCAGGACTGTGTGACCCTCTCCAGCCAGAGCTGGAGCTGTGGTTTGAACGACATGAGAATTTCTTCCCTGGGGAGCTGGGGATGTCTACCTCCCTCCTAAGGGTTCAGTGGCAAACTAAAGCTCCACTCCACCAAGGTTCACGTGTCCAAGCGTGGGTGACCCCAAAGCAGCAGCCCTGGAGAGTCTTCATCCAGACGGAGCCCTCTTCCTCACCCCCCCCCCCTGTTTTCCTAGTCCGCTTCTTTCTACACTCTCCATGCAGCCATGGATACGTGGTGGGAAAAGTCATGGTTAAACTGCTCCAGTTTGGGTCTGCAATGTCTCCCAAAGCCGAGTGTTGAAGACTTGACTCCCGATTTTTTGGTATATGGAGGCAGTGGTACTTTAAGAGGTGGAGCCTAGTGGGAAGTCTTGATGTTGTAGGCGGTGTGCCCTTGAAGGGGACCACAGAGAGGGGGTGTGGGGGGGGTTGGAGGGGGGACTCTTTCCTTCTCCCTCTCTCTCTTTGGTTTTTCTTTTTTTCTTTCTTTCTTTTCTTTTCTTTTTTATTTTTTTTTTGGTTTCTCGAGACAGGGTTTCTCTGTGTAGCTTTGCGCCTTTCCTGGATCTCACTCTGTAGACCAGGCTGCCCTTGAACTCACAGAGATCTGCCTGGCTCTGCCTCCTGAGTGCTGAGATTAAAGGCGTGTGCCACCATCGCCTGGCCTCTCTGGTTTTTCAAGACCGGGTTTCTCTGTGTGGCCCTGGCTGCCCTAGATCTTGCTCTGTAGACCAGGCTGGCCTTGAACTCTGCTGGCATTAAAGATGTGCCACCACGGCCTGCTCCTCCTTCTTGTCTTGCTGCCGGACCAAGAGGTGAC